>NC_137613.1:2205726-2212079 GCF_963280865.1 Gymnoscopelus braueri | reverse complement strand
TCTCCAAAAATAGCAGATCTACAAGCTCATAGCGTGGCACTCGGTGCCGTCTGCTATTTTTAAATATCCAAATAAATGTAAAAAAAATGACACAGATGCGTTCCCGGTCTTAAAGAGTTAATTAATGTTGCAGCTAAACCCCCCCCCCCCCCCCCCCCCCCCCCCCACAACAGTAAATCAGAAGGCGTGAGGAATAAGGCTTCTTCAGCGGGTGTCCGATAATCCACTCTTCCTCCTCCTCCTCCTCTATAGAGAGAGAAGGATTCAAACAGAAGAAAGCCACCGGCTCCGGCGGGCCGCCACACTTTGTCAACCCGAACCGGGAGTCGATGGCCGGAGCGCTTTGTGCCGCATCGATCGCCTGTCACGTGACCCCGCTCCCCCCAGGTAATTGCACTGCCCCCGCTCGTGATAAATTCCACCGTCTTGTTTCTCGCTCCCACTAAAGGCCGCCTCGCCTCGCAGAGAGAGTTCCAGGACCGCCGGTTAGAGAGACGAGAGAGAGAGAGAGAGAGAGAGAGAAAAGGAGTTTTGAGGAGGCTCCACTCAAATCAGTGTATCGTCGATACATAGACTGTTTTTCTCTCACCTTTCGGGGCACAAAGGGCTTGTAAAGCACAAGCGGACATCAATACAGCTCCGGGGTCGATGTGTTATCGTAAGGTCACCTATTTTGTTGGAGGAAATACCTGAAAGCTGTGGGGTCAGCGGGTTCCGTCATGTGGACTCTGGGTTTGATAAGGAAGTTTGGACTGACTTAACCCTTTAAGGCCGGGAAGGGAAACGCATGTGTGTCATTTCAAGATTTCTTTGGCTATCCAAAAATAGCAGATATACAAGCTCATAGCGCGGCACCGAGTGCTGCGCTATGAGCTTGTAGATCTGCTATTTTAGAAAAATCTGAAAATTTGTGCAAATCTTGTATAATACATTTTTAACTAAAATCTTTGCTTCTGGGGGTCCCTGGAACAAAATATTTTAGATGGGAGGGGGTCCGCGGTCAAATACATATTATTTTGGGGGTCCTTGACATGAAACAAGTTTTAAAACCATTGATAGTAAAGCAATATATGTAAAAAAAAAAATACAAAAAATACTTTATGAAAAAAGAACTGTTAGGATTTAGAAGACATTTGTAAAATCCCCAGAAGCAAAGATTTGAGTTAAAAACTTTCGCTTTAAAAAAGTATATATATATTCAAACTAAAGATTTGCACACATTTTCACGATTTTTCAAAAAATAAATTGCAGATCTACAAGCTCATAGCGCGGCACCGAGTGCCGCGCTATGAGCTTGTAGATCTGCTATTTTTATATAGCCAAATAAATATAAAGTGACACAGATGCGTTCCAGGTCTTAATGGGTTAAGCAAAGTACTCAACTTTCCAGTACTTGAGTCAAAGTATCGTATATAGATACTGTATCTGTATAGATACCGTATCGTATATAGATACTGGTGGTCAAATGCTTCTCACCCACAAAGTGAAAGTTGCTCTGTCGAATTTGTACTCGAGTTAAAGTACTGGAGCACTTTAAAAAAA
The DNA here is from genome assembly GCF_963280865.1 of Gymnoscopelus braueri. Lineage (NCBI taxonomy): Eukaryota > Metazoa > Chordata > Actinopteri > Myctophiformes > Myctophidae > Gymnoscopelus > Gymnoscopelus braueri. The sequence continues at coordinate 2,210,537 of NC_137613.1, read as the reverse complement.
AGTATTCAAAAGTACACATTACAAAGCTCACATGTCTTTTTAAAATATCAATGTGTGTGTGTGTGTGTGTGTGTGTGTGTGTGTGTGTGTGTGTGTGTGTGTGTGTGTGTGTGTGTGTGTGTGTGTGTGTGTGTGTGTGTGTGTGTGTGTGTGTGTGTGTGTGTGTGTGTGTGTGTGTGTGTGTGTGTGTGTGTGTGTAAATGTAGTGGGGGAGAAAAAACTGAATAAGGTGCAGAATACTCAAGTAAATGTACTTGTTTACTCTCCACCACTAAAGTTAAAGTACAGTACCCAGTGATCTCTTGTAGTTCAGCCAATAGAGGAACACTAATCAGCATCGGCAGACCAGCAGAATTATGGCCTAAAAAGAAGTAAACAAGATTGACTCCCATTGATTTAACAGACGTTTATATCACACAGACAGGAGTCTTTCTTGCCTTTTTTTTCTCTCGTTAGAGAAAAAGCTCCATTATCTGTTATCTGACTATAGCAGCACACACACACACACACACACACAGCAGTGTGAAGACCCTGGAGCAAGGCACTTAATGTGTGTTGGAACGCCATGAATGAACCTTTCATATTCTGTAGGCTGAGCCAGTCACATCCAGTTAGCCCCCAGACTCAATGCAACGCTTGGTACAGTACTGTAGGTGGTCCCGGAAATGGACCCCCCCCCCCCTGTCTCTCCAAACAGAGCCTTGTCTCTCCGTTATTTAAAAAAGATTTAAAAAAGATTTCAGATCTGCTATTGGCTTTGAGAAATTGTGCAACTGGAGTACTTCCACATACTTTTAATTTTAACTCCACTACATCACAGAGGCAAAAATTGTACTACTGAGCTTGTAGATCTATTTTAAAAAGATGTTTGTACGTTTTATACATTTGAAATCGGACATTTTGCACAATGAGTACTTTTTACGTTTGGTACTTTTAAGTACATTGGTGATGCCAGTTTTACTCAAGTACATTTTGAATAGAGGACGTTTACTTGTTACAGAGTATATCTACATTGCAGTATTGATACTTTTACTTAAGTAAAACATTTGATCTTAAGGCTATACTTACTTTAGTCCAGTACTTCATTTCAACCCTAGCATCCCTAATTTTATTATGCCAAACATAGTAGATCTCCAAGCTCACACCAACGAGTCGCAACTCGCCGCGTTGTGAGGCTTCACCAAAGAGATTTGGTGCGGAGGGGAAAACAATAGCCGTCCAGAGAGAGGACTCAGGTGTAGTTTATTAAGGACGGAGGTTTAAGTGTTTCAGATGAATTGTAGATCACTTCATGATTAGAGACCTAACTGCTCCAGTTCCTCTTAATGTCCTCTTCCAGCTCCGCATAAAAGCACTTGAGAGCAGATCAATAAGACCTATCTGGTCTGCTCTGTTTTATTGAACAGCGATGGTTCAATTAACATCTCCTCCTCTCTCCGCTTACTGTTCCGTAGAAAACACTTTTTTTTAACCCATTAAGACCGGGAACACATCTGTGTCATTTTGACATTTATTTGGCTATTCAAAAATAGCAGACATAGATGCAGATATAGATGTAGTTCTGCATTTAAAAAAAAAACTTGAAAATGTGTGCAAATCTTTGGATAAATATATATATTTTTTTTAAAGCGAACATTTGTAACTCAAATCTTTGCTTCTGGGGGTCCCTGGAACAACGCATTTTGAGATGCGGGTCCGCGGTCCAAATACATATCTAAAAATGTGTTCTAAATCCTAACAGTATGTTGCTATAATATCAGTGGTGCTCCAACTTTTCCATGTCAAGGACCACCCAAAATGATATGTATTTGGCCGCGGACCCTCATCTCAAAATATGTTGTTCCAGGGACCCCCAGAAGCATAGATCGAAGTAAAAAAAAAACGCTTTAAAACATACCTATACATATATTCAAAGATGTGCACAAATCTTCCACGATTAAAACAAAAAATAGCAGATATACAAGCTCATAGCGCGGCACTCTGTGCCGCGCTATGAGCTTGTAGATCTGCTATTTTTTAATAGCCTAAAGAAATAAAAAAATGACAGAAATGCGTTCCCGAATTGAATGGTTTTAAACACATATCTGGTCAAATCCCTGATCTTAACTCTGTGTGTGTGGTATCTGTGCATCGGTGTTGGAGTGGAGCGTGCGGTAAAGCTGGTATTCCTCCGGGGGCTGAAGTCACAGCCTTCTGCAGATGAATCGGAAAGATTGACGGCCAAATCGATCTAAAGTGGTTGTCATACAGCGGTATCTCTGGGTATCAGCGGAGGAATTTGATTTGCGGCGGTAAAACATGTTTCTCTCGGGGAAGGGGGGGGAGGGGGGGACTCCGTCCGGGAAGGAAGGGATTCTTGTGATATGTCAAGGGGAACGAATTGACAGCTAGTGATGGAAGAAGTACTCAGATTGTGTTTGTTTCTTTACTTAAGTAAAAAAAAGTAGTAGTAGTAATACCACCCTGTAGAAATGCCCTGCTACAGTTCAAGTAACAGTTTTTTATTCCAAATATTACTTGAGTGAAAGTACAAAGGCATTGTTTAAATGTGTCAAAAGTAAAAAATAAAAAAGGAAACAATAGCAGATCTACAAGCTCACATTGCATCGCATTGCGACGTGTTGTGAACTTGTAGATTGGTTATTATTTTTGATAGGGTTGAATGGTTAATGCACGTTTAGTACTAATAATCCAAATCTGCAAAGAAGTAACTAGTAACTAAAGTTTTCAAATACTTGTAGCGTGCAGTGTTGGTGTAAAAAGGTACGGTATTTGTGTCAGAGATGTAGCGGATTTAGAAGTATATTAAAGTATCTAGACATTGAAACTTGAGTAAAGCTAAAAAAGTACCTGGAACTTCAAATTGAAAAAGTACAACCAGAACTCTAGTAAACATTCTTTCCAGAGCTGACAGTGTGTTCAGTTAAGTCACTGTCCACCACACACTGACCACCCACACACTGACCACATGCTGCAGGCCGTTTAGCGGTCGGCTGGACGGAGCTAACGGGATGCGATGCGTCCCTCCAGGCATGGGGACATCATCAGTGATGTGTCCAGGCATGCATGTCCCCATGCCTGGGGGGACATCGTCCCTTTGGCTGGGGGGACGAGGGGGACGACATCATCATCATCATCATCATCATCATCATCATCATCAGTGCCACCAGCGCTGCCCTTGTCCGCAGAGCCACCACAAGGTCCTTGATGTTATCAAGGCAATTTAGACCCTGCTTTAACCCTTTAAGACCTGTGGCCCATTCTACAAATACTGTCTAAATCAGTAGTTTTCACAATGGGCGGTAACGATGTATCCTTAATCGATTCTAATCCATTCAAACTGGTGTCAATTTAGATCGATTTAATCAAAAATGTATCGCGATGCAAACAGCAGAAAAATAATAAGAAAATACAGGATCTTTGTAAGAGAATTGATAAAAAAAAATGCTACATTTGCTACTGTATTTGTATATTATATTTTACATATTTTATCGGATAAGAGAAAACACAGTTTTGCAAAAAAAATAATTAAAAAGAAGAAAATACCGGATTTGTGTAAAATAAATAATAAAACTAATGTGTTTTAAAAATTGTGAACAATCATATCGTGAACCTAAAATAGCAGACGTACAAGCTCACTGTGACATCTTGTACATCTGCAATTTTTTTAATAGCCAACGCTAAAATCTAAAATAACATAAGATGCTCCCCCGGTTTTAATGGGTTAATCATTGGGGGAAATTGAGCACCCCCCCTTCCCCCCATCCCCCCCCACCCCCCCCCCCCCCCCTCCCCACAGAATCCAATCAGTCATAAGAGAGGCTATTGATTCATGTGCTCTTATTGGGTCTGAGGTGAGGTGGGTGGGTGGAGGAGGGGGGGGGGAGGTGTAGGTGAATTGATTGGTTTTGTCTGCTACACGTGTAGCTCTCTGTCCTCTTTCATCTGGTGTTTAATCTCTGGGTGAGCCCCCCCCCCCCACCCCCACTGCCACCCCGGCCAAATACATACTTTGGTTGGTCCTTGACATGAAAACAATTTGAGGACCATGATTTTATAGCAAGTTTTTTTTCAAAAAACTGTTAGGATTTAGAAGACGTTATAGAATCAGAAGTAAAGATTTGAGTTGCAAATGTTCGCTTTAAATATATATATATATACAAGATTTGGACACATTTTCAAGATTTTTCAAAAATAGCAGATATACAAGCTCGTAGCGCGGCACTGGGCACTCTGAGCTTGTAGATCTGCTATTTTTGAATAGCCCAAATCAATCTTAAAATGACACAGATGCGTTCCCGGTCTAAATGGATTAAAACACGCTGTCAGTTCCCGATGTTTGGTGGAGAGACACCTTTATAGTCATTCTCTTTACTCCAAATCTCTTTGCTGAAAATAACCGACCTACAAGCTTGTAGATCTGCTGTTTTCACAGAACGTCTGGCCCCAGAATAGGGCCATCCATGTGGATGTGCATGCAGTGTTAAGGTCCTTACACACCGGGGCGATTTTTTCATGCGAATAATACGCTTTTTTTTAAAACCTTATAAAGTCAATGAGAGCGTACATGGAGCGAAAAAGCGAAGCGAAAAAGCGTCTTTTAATTATTCGGAACGAGTCCGAATTTTGCGTATATTCGCACATTCGCCGGTGTGTAACCGCCTTTACGTTCAATAACTCCTCAAATGTACAACATTTGAACTAAATTGTGTTAAATTGTAAAGTGCGTGCCATTCCTAGCAGGCTCTAAACTAGACACAACAGAGAGAGGCCATGGATTTGGTTAAAAAGCCGACTCATCCTCAGCCATT
>NC_137613.1:2200726-2203226 GCF_963280865.1 Gymnoscopelus braueri | reverse complement strand
TTTTGTCAGGCAATGTGTTAAGGCCCTACTTGATCATACTACAGCGTCACTCATAAGTAACAGATCCGTTGTGAGCTTGTAGATCTGCTGCTTCTGAATTTTTAATCCTGAGAAGTAACAGTTTTAGTCATAATAGAGGTTTCCATCCGACAGAGATGATATGGTAGAAGCGGCCTGGGGTCTTAATGTGTTAAACATGTGTGTAGACGTGTGTTAAACATGTGTGTAGACGTGTGTAAACACTTAAACTCTGTTATGAAACAGATCGGATGTCGTTGGACACACAGCCAGGCCCACACCCGTTCACCTTCAGTGCCTTGGTATCCTGATTCTGAAGGTGTTGATTTTGATCAACACCTTTTCATGAATAGAATTCCATTTAGTTTTAGTCATATTTTAGTCATCTGAAATGTTATAGTTTTTGGTCTAGTTTTAGTCGACTAAATATCATAAGATTATAGTCAACTAAATCTACAGTTAATTTAGTCGACTTAAATGTATGTTGGCGGTGACTTGATGGCGTCGTAATGGCTGATTTTACACTTGGTTGCATGCTGAAAATAGCAGATCTACAAGCTCACAACGCGTCGCGCTGCGACGCGTTGTGAGCTTGTAGATCTGCTATTTTCAGAGCCCAACACCCGAGCGCAACCAAACATAAAATGACTTGTCTTTTAGTTCTACTGGATCTCTTCTCCACTAGATCCCTCACTGACATTATAGACTAGTTTTTATTTGTTGACTAAATTGTCAATATATTTAGTCTTAGTTTTAGTCATCATAGCTTACGGTAGTTTTTATTTAGTATTTATTTAGTTTTTATTTAGTATTCGTCAGTGAAAAAGGTAGTCGACCAACACGTTTTGTCTTAGTTTTAGTTGAAGAACTCAACAGTGTTCTGTTGGCTTTAGGTCCGCGGTGCGGTCTCTGCTTTATATCAGCGGTTCTCAAACTTTTTCATGTCAAGGAAAGGACCCCCAGATTACATTACAGATATACATTAAGGCCCAGACACCTCGTACCTCCATATTTTTAACAGTTTTTATTGTTTGTTTGTTTTTTTATTTAAATTTATGTTCCACTTCTTCATACATAAAGTGTGTCACACGAAAGTAGTGACAAAGCTGATCTACAAGCTCACAATGCGTCGTGATGCTACGTGTTCTGTAGCTTGTAGATCGAATATTGCGCTATTTTAAAACGTTTTTCAAATAATAATCTAAAAAACTGAACGTTTTCGGACAACGTTGTCCACCCGACAGCAACGATATTAAGCCTGAATAGGAGACGGATTTAGTGTCGCCACATTCTCTTACACACACACACACACACACACACACAGACACACACACACACACACACACACACACACACACACACACACACACACACACACGCACAGACACAGACACGCACAGACAGACACAGACACACACAGACAGACGCACGCACGCACGCACGCACGCACACACACACACACACACACACACACACACACACACACACACACACACACACACACACACACAGACACACAGACACACACACACACACAGCGGACCGGGTCTTCCAGGCTTCCATTGTTGAGGAGTAAAATCCATTCAGAACCCAAAGCCTCTGCATCCCATAAATCACAGCGGGACAGTTCCTTGGATTCAACATTTAGTTATATTCATACAGAAGAAGAAGAAGATGAAATAAAAATCAATGTTCGGAGCAGAAAGAGATGAATGATCATTTCATTGATTTACCAATGAGCTCCTGTTCATTGTATTGATCCCAGAGCAGCAGAATCTACTGGATTAGAACTAGTTCTTCTCCCATTTATTAATTGTTTTACTTAAAGGAGCACTTCACCCATTTTCAACCTATCTTCATATAACTGGTCCTCACTAATGCCAGTGGTATAAAGTAACAAAGTATATTTACTGAAGTACAGTTTTGAGGTACTTTTGCTTTACTGGAGTGTATCCAATGTTCAATACTTTTACTTCTACTCCACTACATCTCAGAGACAAATATTGTACTTTTACTCCACTACAATGATTTGAAAACTTTAGTCACTAGTTACTTTGCAGATATAAATTATTACATTATAAAACACACATTAAACACTTTACCCTATTTTATACCTAGGCTAATTGAAAATAGCCGATCTACAAGCTCACAACACATCGCATCATGACTCGTTGTGAGCTTGTAGATCTGCTATTTTCAAACATTTTAATAATTTTACTTTTGGTACTTTAAGTACATTTTGATACCAATTATTTTGTACTTTTACTCAAGTACATTTTGAATTCCGGACTTTAACCTGTAACAGAGTACTTCTACATTGCAGTACTTTTTCCACCACTGACTAAAGTTCATTGTAATATGGCACCATTTATGTCTACTCACTATTTCTGAGGAGTGCTGTGGACAGTTCAGAAACCTGCCTACCAGTGACATTATTGGTACTCATACTTCAAAAAAAGAAAAAAAATCACACCCTGTGTGA
>NC_137613.1:2178226-2195726 GCF_963280865.1 Gymnoscopelus braueri | reverse complement strand
ACTCATCAACACATCACCTCCAGAGAGAGAGAGAGAGAGAGAGAGAGAGAGAGCGGTTTGGCCTGTTGCTAGGCGATAACAGCCATGTGTCATGTGATATTTTTAGACCAATTGCAGGTGTTACGACATGGTCTGCACTTATTGTACTTATGGTAGCGTTTTTTTTTTTTCGTATTTTTTTCTCCAAAGTGCTTTACTGGACTTGTTGTGACAGAAGAGACCAATCTGTTCACCTCAGGAGCACTTAGAGCATACATGGGCAAACTGGCGGCCCGGGGGCCACATGCAGCCCCCACATCTTCACTTAACTCATTCAGTGCCACATGACGTCCAAGACGTCATGGCCCTGAGCGCCCTGAGCGCCACATGACGTCTAAGACGTCATGAAAAAAATGACGTTTTCCTTTTTTTTTCTTTTTGAAAAAAAGGTTCAGAACCCAAGATATGATGATTTGAAGATTTGCTGCTCCATTCACTTCTTGTTTAACTTCTTACTGAAAAAAGGCTGTATCTCGGCTCCTGAGCACTTTTTTTTTTACAATGAATTTTGGCTGTGGCACTCAGAACCAAACTTCCATAAATAAGAATGGCACTGAAAGAGTTAATGCGGCCCACAGGTTAATATCAGAATACTGATATATTATTGATTTCAGCTGTTACAGTTCCAAACATGACCCGCTTTAATTACTTCAGTCTATATTAGCTTAATGACTAGTATTAACATTCTATTGTCTTTTTTATGTCCAATGTATTTGTATTTAAGTTCATAAAGTTAACATTAGTGTGACTAAATGCATTTGAAATGAAATACAAATGTTACTTGAATTTCCAATTCAAAAATAGCAAAAATAGCAGATCAAGCTCAAAACGCGTCGCAGTTGTAGATCTGCTATTTTTGCTACCTTTGTGTGACATAGAAGTATACGGTAGGGCATTCACAACTAATGATTTGTGTGAGTCGACTGTTTTGACCAATTAGTCGACGACTAGTCGACTAGTCGAAATTAACATTAAAAAAAAAAATTACAAAAGATTTTTCTTTTTTTTTCTTTTTTTTTTTAGGGGGGGGCATTGTTTTAATGCCATCCTACTACTATATTATTATTATCCTCCTGCCCTTATCTTTATGGCGTTTTAAGGGAAGCGCTTCTGGCACAGCAGCACAGCACCACAGCAGCGTCTCCAAGGATCCCCATTGCCCAATAATAGGCTTTTATTGGGCATACTTTTGACCCCCTTTTGATAAAGAATAAAGTCAGGAGGATAATAATAATAGTAAGACGGGCCATTACTATGGCATTAAAACTATTCGACTAGTACCATTAGTACTAGTAACATTATTCGACTAGTACCAACAGAGTCGACTAGTGGTTATACTAGTCGACTAGTCGACTAGTTGGTGAAAGCCCTAGTATACGGCAAGGCGAAGTATACGGCATTAATTTAGAAATAAGTTAAAATAAGGAGATAAGAGGTGTCTGCCTGACAGTATATGCAATACGTCCCTCTGGAGTGAGTGTGGAAATATAGTGACTCTCTACATCATCACAGTTGCATCACCCCTGACTTAGAGGTTTGGACAAAGAGGTGGTTCTGTGTCATTTTAGATTAAAAAAATAGCAGATCTACAAGCTCAAAGCGCGACACCGAGTGCCGTGCTACAAGCTTGTAGATCTGCTATTTTAGAAAAATCAAGATTTTTTTTTGCAAATATTTGAATCTATAGATTTTCCAAACAAACGTTTGTAAAATGTTTTGTTCCAGGGACCCCCCAGAAGCAAAGATTTTAGTTACATGTTTTGTTTAAAAATATATATATTCAAAGATTTGCACAAAATTGTCACAATTTTTTTCAAAAATAGCAGATCTACAAGCTCATAGTGCGGCACTCGGTGCCGCACTATGAGCTTGTAGATCTGCTATTTTTGAATAGCCAAAGAAATCTAAAAATGACACACAGATGCGTTCGTGGTCTTAATGTGTTCATTTTGCCCAGAAAAGCATCACGTACTTTCCTACGAACTTGAGAACATTCATTCAGGCACAAAGTGCATCATACTGGCAGTCGGGTGGCGCTGTGTTAAAGTGCCTGTCCAGTGTCCACCACCACAGAGGCTGTGGGTTTGAATCCGGCGTTGTCGAGTTAAGGACACGCACACACACACACACACCGGGAGCAACGCAAACACACCAAACATGAATGTGACGTAATTATTTCACATCAAACTACTACATGTGGTGATGCCTCATGCTTACAGGTTGATGATTTTATTTGTGGTGAAAAAACAACAAACGAAAAAAAAATAGATATGTATAGCTGCGCTTTATTGCTACGTTATATTCACTTGACACATTCTGTTTGGAGATCTACTCAGAACAACGTTGAAATTAGCAAATTAATCACCCAAACCTTTGTAAGTCAATACATTTTGAAAACAAGCCTTTTTTTACTTGTAAAAAGTATTTCTACGTTGTGGTATTGATACTTTTACTCTTGTTGTGTGCTCTGACATCAAAGGACAGGACTTGATGTTAGCTTTGGGAACACAAGCGTTGACCTTCTGACCTCAATGCTTTAGCAATGACACGGCTGTCCGTCCGAAGCACGGCTCCATTTCATGAAGAAAACACCCCGGAAAATGGAGAAACAGCCAGCAGTTGTTTTTATGATGATGATTATGATGATTATTATTATTAAATGACATTGTAATGGAGGTTAGCATTCGTCTACTTCTAAACCTAATTAACCCTTTAAGACCGGGAACGCATCTGTGTGTCATTTTTAGATTTATTTGGGCTATTCAAAAAATAGCAGATCCACAAGCTCATAGCGCGGCACCGAGTGCCGCGCTATGAGCTTGTAGATCTGCTATTTTTGAAAAATCTTGATTGCAAATCTTTGAATTTATATATTTAAGCGAACATTTTTAACTCTGTTACAACTTCTTGGGGGGTCCCTGGAACAAAACATTTTGATATGGGGGTCCACGGCCAAACACATTGTCTTGTTTGAGAACCACTGATATTATAGCAACATGCGTTTCTACAAAAAACTGTTAGGATTTAGAAGACATTTGTAGAATCCCCCATAAGCAAAGATTTGAGTTGCAAATGTTCGCTTTAAATACATATATATTCAAACTAAAGATTTGCACACATTTTCACGATTTTCCCAAAAAAAATAGTAGATCTACAAGCTCATAGCGCGGCACTTTGTAGATCTAAAAATTGTTTTAATAGCCCAAAGAGATCTAAAAATTGACACAGATGCGTTCCCGGCTTGAATGGGTTAAGTAGATAAACGTTTGTTTTTCCAATTTCTGCGTAAAAGGGCAGAGTGTCCCGCTCGCTTCTCTCTCGCTGTGTGGGGAAATGGGGGTTAATCCATGTTGACAGGAATGAAGTGGAACGTTAAAATGCATCTTCCAGGGAGCTGAACCATGCTGTACATTACATTAAGCAGCAGATGAGAAGGCTAAAGCTCACTGAGAGATGCTAGATGCTAGCGTAGCGTGATGCTCTGCACTCTTGGCAATAAGCTTGTTGTTGTGGTAGAGCCGTTTGGGAAAAGGCGTATACGTACAGAGTACAGACTCTGAAAACTCTCTCAGAGATGTTTTGTTTGTCACAGATAAGGACTGCATTTTGCATTTTTCCCACTTTTATTTTAATCCTCAAAAGGATCCCTGGCTAAGCGTAGTATGCCTTAATACATTATACTGTCCCTCTATAACTAAAAACACCTTAGATATGTTATTTATTTTAGAAATAGAGTAACAGAAGTCCTGACGTCACTCGTTCATCCCCTGGGTCGTGGAAGTCATTTCTCTATGGAGAATAACATTGGGTCATCTTAGAATCGTCTCATATAAGAATTGTGGTCCAAAAATAAACAAACTGTCTCGGCGATATTGTCAGGGAGGAGGTTCTGTATCGTTTATGATAGTCAGTCACTTATATTTGATACAGTCTGTTTCTGGAGAAAATTTTACTAATTTGTCGGAAGTAACATTAGCGTTTTCTCACCGTCAGTTGATGCTTCATATCCATATGAGTCAAACCGCTGGGATCATTTGTTTATTTTTGGACACAGTTCTTATTTGACGCGATATTAAACACGTCTATGGGGATTCAGAACGGGGGGAAAAAAAACGTGACCCAGGTAGGATGTGTAAATTACATCAGACTTCGGTGCTCTATAGTTAATCTTTTACTCAAGGGGACAATGACTGTCGCAAGTTGATGATGTCATTTGCCCATGTGTGGTCTAGCCACTATGGAATGTATCATCGGAGACAGAGACGGTAGAGATTACTTGTTTATACTTTATACGTTTATTTGGAAGAAGACTAAATGTTTTATTGTGAAAGAGTTAACCGGAAGGGGTATTCGGTCTCACTCCGTCTGAGGTCACAACCTAAAAGTGTTCTGGTACACGTTTGTGATGTTAAAGGAGAATTTTGGACTAAAGTTTTCTTACCTTTTCTATGACGTTATGATATCTTAGGATGAATGGTACAGTAGAAAAATGTCATAACTCCACCCCTGAGCCGCCACAGCTTAAAAGGTGCGCGGATAGGCCTTAGGTTAGATCACATATTTTAATAGCTTTTTTTTTTTTTTTTGGGGTGAGATCTGACGTTCATAGTGACAGAACACTGTCCCCAAAAAAAAAAAACAGAAGTCTCGCTAGACGAGATTGAAATCTCGAGATTGAAATCTCGTCTAGCGAGACTTCTTTTTTTTTTTTTTTTTTTTTGGTTGCATAGTGTTCTGTCACTATGAACGTCAGATCACACCCCAAAAAAAAAAAAAGCTAGTCCAAACTTTAGTCCAAAATTCTCCTTTAAGTAACAGAGATGTGTATTTTATGCACGTGAATTATGGAACCAAACTACCACAGACACATTTTTGGATGTTGTTCACCCATTAGTATTTTTTCCTACTGCAAGAAGTCAGTGAACTTTGTGAAAATATTTTGTTGTTGTTTGTAGCTTGTAGATCTGTCCGGCAAATGCGTGCGGATAAACAGGGTGCGGAATTAAGGCAAATGTATATCTGTCTTTCTGTCTTTCTAGATCTGTCTTTCCGTCTTTATATATATCTGTCGCCACATATATCTCTGTCTTTCTATCTCTATATATATACAGTATCTGTATTTCTGTCTTTATAAATCTTGAACATTTCTGTCAGTTTGTATAGAGTGTATCAGTTTTTCTATACCTCTGTCTCTTAGGGCTGTCAATTTTCCTCAGAAATTATATTCGAATATTGGTCTTAAAAATTGGCAGATATTCGAATATATTCGAATATTATTGTTATTATTATAAAAATATTTATAGATATTCTTTAAAAAAAAAAAAACGTTTTTTCTTTTGACAGAAACAGTACAACAAACAATGTATCGAGTGCTCGGATAACTTGATACATTGTTTTTTGTATTGTCCCTGTCAAATAAACATTATACAAAAAAAAGAAAATCAAATATTCATTTTCATATTCAAATATACATATTTTCCCAATATTCGAATCATTTTCGAATATCGAATGTTCGTTTGACAACCCTACGTCTCTCTGCCTCTCTCTGTGTGTGTGACTCAGAGCTAGTGTCATTTCCGTGATGACAGCAGAACAGCGTGACTCTGGGTTGGTGTGACCCGGTAGTGTCTGATGGTCAGAGCTGTTAACTGAATGCTTTCATCCAGCCGGCTGCGTTTCAAGTGTTTACCACACAGTCAGCTGTAAGGACCTTTCTCACTGAGGCTTGGATCAAACTGACCTTTTATTTTAGACTGACTAACAGCACTGCTGCTCTGACAATGACAATGTCTGTCTGTCTGTCTGTCTGCCTGCCTGCCTGCCTGCCTGCCTGTCTGTCTGTCTGTCTGTCTGTCTGTCTGTCTGTCTGTCTGTCTGTCTGTCTGTCTGTCTGTCTGTCTGTCTGTCTGTCTGCCTGCCTGCCTGCCTGCCTGCCTGCCTGCCTGCCTGCCTGCCTGTCTGTCTGTCTGTCTGTCTGTCTGTCTGTCTGTCTGTCTGTCTGTCTGTCTGTCTGTCTGTCTGTCTGTCTGTCTGTCTGTCTGTCTGTCTGTCTGTCTGTCTGTCTGTCTGTCTGTCTGTCTGTCTGTCAGCCTGTCTGTGTGTCTGTCTGTCTGTCTGTCTGTCTGGTTGTCAGCCTGTCTGTGTGTATGACAAACACTTGATTGTGTCCGATGAAGAGCTCAAAGCTCACAACATCAGAGCAGCACTCAGGTGCAATAAAAACTTTTTTTTTGCAACTGGACTAGACCCCAACAGTGGGCGAGCGTTTCATTTTGTTTTACAAGCCGATAATAATGACCTCAGTTGGCTTTGAGAAATGGGCAGTAAAGGGTTGTTGTGTATAACTGTGACGTTATTGTGGTCGCTGAACCGGCCGGTCTGGGACCAAACCAACCCCGGGCCGCTCCGCTCCGCTCCGTCCCGTATGAGTCTCACATACTGCATGTTTGTAGTGCCTCCAGAAATGTGCAGTGGTGTAAACTAAGTACATTTACTCAAGTACTGTACCTAAGTAAAATTTTTAGGTGTTTTTTACTTTACTGGAGTATTTAAACATTTTCAGTACTTTTACTTCTACTCCGGTTCATTTCTGAGACAAATATTGTAATTTTACTCCACTACAATTATTTGAAAACTTTACTTACTAGTTACTTAGATTTTCATTATTATTACATATCATAACATAACTCCACTCAGGGCATCGTTCCCTACCTATGTTGAATGCTCTTATTGTAAGTCTCTTTGGATAAAAGCGTCTGCTAAATGACTAATGTAATGTAATGTCATGTAATGTAATGTAACATACATTAACCACTTATCCTTATACACATTTTGGCTTTTTGCACATTGTGAGATCTGCTTTAGATCTGCTATTTTTTCTAAAGATTTGTATACATTTTATACATTTGAAAAGTTGTGAAATGTGACATTCTGCGTAATGAGTACTTTCTACTTTTGGTACTTTAAGTACAGTTTGATACCAATACTTTTGCACTTTTACTCAAGTAAGTTTTGAATTTCGCATTACTAAATTTGAATTTACTTGTAACAGAGTATTTCTACATTGCAGTATTGATACTTTTACTTAAGTAAATAATGTGAGTACTTTTTTCCACCACTGTAAATGTGATAATGTGTGTGTGGTGCTGTAAGGGCCTCGGGGTGCTGAGGTGATGGACCCCTCCTTAGTACAGACTCATGCAGGCTATAAGGAACAGAAGGTGATTTTTTTTCCCTCGCGTCGTCGTGCCTCCCAGGGAGAGGTAACATTCACAACAACTCTTTGACCTCTAACCTTTTGGGGCCTGGAGGTATACGTCTGCTTTTGGTTCAGATTGGAACTAAAGCCATGAGGCCATGTAACTATGGTGCAGTTAGAGGACTCTCTGGAACAGAACATGTAAACTGAATATTAACTCTTTTACTGCCAAAAACGGGAATTCCCGTCCGATGGCTCTATGGCTCTCATGGCCACGGACGGAAATGACGAAAAAATAATAATATATATATATATTATTATTTTTGTTCTTGTTTTTTTTTGTTTATCTCAAAGGAACTAGGAGATAACGCTATCCAAAAAAATGCTGCTCCATTCACTTCAATGTTAACGACACAAGTGCCAATAAGTCTGGCAATGAAAGAGTTAATCTGTCTTTGTTTAGATTTATTTTCGGGCTCTTTTATACCTTTATTGATATGATAGTTGGTTGACAGGAAATGGGGAGAGAGATGGGGAGGGGAGAGACATGCAGCGAAGGCCGTCGGGATCGGGACTCGAACCCGCAACGCGCTGTCAGGCTACTTTGGAGCCTAGGTGCCCGGACCGCTACGCCAGCGGCGCAAGCCTATTAACCTGTCTGATTGATTGATTGATTGATTGAATACTTAACTGGTCAAAGATATAAACAGCACAAAAGGTACAATAAAACTTTTGGGCTAAAAGGATAACACAAACAAGGCCTGGGGACTTGTTTCCATTATGATCCTATGTATTCAATTCATCAATAGAGCATAGCATATGAACACATTAACCCATTGATACCTGGAACGCATCTGTGTCACTTTAGGTGTCTTTGGCTATTCAAAAATAGCAGATATACAAGCTCATAGCGCGGCACCGAGTGCCGCGCTATGAGCTTGTAGATCTGCTATTTTTGAAAAATCTTGAAAAAAAAAGTTTTCCATTTAAAAAAAAAAAACTGTTAGGATTTAGATTTTTTTTAAGAATCGCCTCAGGTCTTATGAATAGCTATATTTACAGAGGAGAAAAGGGAAAGACAGCAGCAGTGTATGACTCCTGTGGAACAGAAAATGTAAACTGAATTATGAGTCTTAACACATTGTGTGCCATAAACGGTCCGGACCGTTTGTGACCCATCTTTCTTTTATACGTTGGGCCCACGTGGGGCTCACGTGGGGCGCTCTAACGAAACTTTGGGATCATCCGAGAAGGAGAGGCCGGCTGTGGATCCATGTCAAAAATCCTTCCGGTCGGCCGCTCCAATGTTAACTCTGTTAACGCTAAAGCTTAATATCTCCATTTCTTTTTAACGTGGTGGAAACGAGCCGTTTTCGATCGGCGATCACTCTGCAATGGAGGATCGCGTTAGAAATATTATTGTTCCAGGCGTTAGTCGGGACCCTCCGCCGTCTCGCACGCACGCTTTGTTTACATGCACTTCCGCCTTCCGGGCTTCTACAGCACGAAACATATCAACATAAGTGGATGGAAGGTATGCAGGCACTGAACGTACAATATTTTAATAAACCTCTGGCACCCGATGTGTTAAAACCGAGTCGTAGCAAAAGTAGTGAAAACAGCCGATCTATAAGCTCACGACGGGGTCACATCATCGCGATCAGCGAGAAATAAATTCATCCGGATACACATCCGAAGAGGCTTGTTTAAAGGGATACTTCACTTCCGGGCCGCCGACACATTTAAAAAAAATATTAAAAATAAATGAAAAAAGTTATGGAAAATTCATGGCCCCCTCACGCATTAGAGTGTCCTACTAATGTGTGAGGGGGCCATGAATTTTCCATAACTTTTTTCATTTATTTTTAATATTTTTTTTAAATGTGTCCCCGGCCCGAAAGTGAAGTATCCCTTTAAGTAACAGACTTATGAAAGAAGAGATGGCCTTATATATATATATATATATATATATATATATATATATATATATATATATATATATATATATAATCCGTGTCTTAATATAACGTGAGAGAGGCTGTAACTATACAGAACACAGAAAGTGACATTTGTGGAGAAAGCGTCATGGCGGTAGCGGTGGAGACCTTTTAAAGCTGCCAGCCAGGCTGGTCAGAGTGGCTCCACTAATGGCAGCGAGTGTGTGTGTGTGTGTGTGTGTTGCGGGTGGGGGTGGGGGGGGGGGGCAGTGAGTGGGGGGGCTCATAATTGACTCCACTCAGGGCATCTGAGAAGCACTCTGAGATTAGAGCCCCTGCTTTTTAAGTGAAGTTTTATTATCTTGCTTTTAAATGCCAGCCGCTGTGTAGCGTGTGTGCCTGTGGGGGGGAGAGAGAGAGAGAGAGAGAGAGAGAGAGAGGGGGGGGTGTCTTTAAATGCCAACGTTAAGTGCAGCTGAATCCTTTACCTGACCATGGTGGTGACGGTGATTCAGCTGTTTGAGGAGATAGCAGCGCGGCAGGGGGTCCGAGCGGGCGTCGGGTGGGCTGCCGGATGCGTTGCCTTTTTGCTTACGTTCACACTCGTACATATTCCACTTGTGGGGCGAGAGGTGGACTGATAACTCTACCTCTACCTCTAGTCCAATTCAATGAGGAGGGCTGTGTTGTAATAGGTCAACTGTACTGTGAAATAAACAGTTGAGATGACAGGAGATATTTGTAACATGGAAGGAAATGCTTGTTTTAAATATAGACCGTAAAAAAATAATGGACAGAGCTCACAGCATTATATATATTTTTAATATAATTTTTTTGTTCCAAAATGTTGGCAGACTGCATCAGTGTCACTTCGGGGGGCGGCCGATACCAAGGACCCCAACGGATCCGAAATATATATATATATATATATATATATATATATATATATATATATATATATATATATATATATATATATATATATATATTATCTATATGTTGTATTTTAGCATTTTTTTCAGACTTTGTGTAATCTCTCCCCTGACTAATCCATTTTACAATAAAAAACAAAAACTAATTCAAAGTAAACTAGAAGTAAGCCTTCTAAAAATTCAAAAAACAACTAAACTAGCTAACCCACTTTAAGAAGGTATTAACACAAAAAAACACCACATTTCAGAGGCAAATACTTACTCCACTACAATTATATGATAACTTCAGTTAGTTACTTGCAGATACACATTATTATATTATAAAACATACATTAAACACTTAAGCCTATAATATTTCTTTACCTGGGTTATTTGAAACTCTACTCGTTGTGAGCTTGTAGATCTGCTATTTTCAAACATTTTAGTAAATTTACTTTTGGTATCCTAAGTATATTTTGATGCCAATAGTTCTGTACTTTTACTCAAGTAACATTTTGAACACAGGCCTTTTACTTGTAACAGAGTATTGCTACTTTAAAGTAAAATATTGGAGTACTTCTTCCACCTCTCTCTCTCTGTCTCTCTCTCTCTGTCTGTCTGTCTGTCTGTCTGTCTCTCTCTCTCTCTCTCTCTCTCTCTCTCTCTCTCTCTCTCCATATAAAGGTCACAGTAAATAGGATTCCTCCTCTAACGTATAGATTCATAACTAACTGTCACCTAGCAGAACGCTTGTCTCTGTGATTTGTTTGTGTTATTCCATCGTCTGTAACGCTGTTATTAATTGTTTCCATCTCTCTAGAAGAACCTCTTGGTTTGCAAGTGGTGAAACATGCATGTGTGAACACACAGCATGCACTGCTAGTGGAAATACTCCCATATGTTTTGTAATAATAATCTAAATATACAAAGTAACTTCTAACTTAAGTTTTCAAATAATTGAACTGCAGTAAAAAGTACATTTGCCTCCTGAGATGTAGTGCAGTAGAACATCATTTGAAACGCTCAAGTAAAATACATCTCCCTTAAAATAGTACTTTGGGTTGTGTAGTTACCTTGTCATGAAGTTGATTAGGAATTGATCATTCAAAATATGCTCCTCATTGACTTACATTGTACGGTGAAACAGCTCTCAAAGTAATTTTACTATTTGAAGATCCAGATCCACGGATCCAGTCCAGGTTTTCTACCTAATAAAAATGGCTAAATGAACAGGAAGTTAACATTTTTATTAAAAAAAAAAAAAAACAGTCCTAGGTTTGGTGATGTTAGAAGCTAGTCCTCGGTGTTGCCAGATTCTGTGAGAGAAACAAGCAACCAGCTCCATGTCGTTCTGCATGAACGGCAGCTCACAAGGGACATTCAGTGCATGTGTGAGTGTCAGGACACTGCATAATGAGGATTAGTGGGAAAAAAAACGAACTTTGGAGCTGCTAAAATAGGCGATTTTCGTTTATCCGCATTACTCCATTATGCCAGTGGAAGGGGTCTCCACAATGGACAACAGGGGCTTCTATGAAAAAAGTCAACTGCCCCTGGTATGTTGGTGAGTGATTAGCGACACATCAAAGCAAACACCTAAAAGGACTGGAATTCTCCTTTAAGTCTCTTAAGTACTTGGGTAAATGTACTCGATTCCATTCCGCCACTCCGCTGCTCTACTCTGCGGTGCAGCAGCAGGGCTGTAAAGGCTGTATAAAGGGTGTGAGGCAGTAAAAGGCTTTATTAGAACAGGACCTGAGTTCATTACCAGGCAGTGTTTCTGTCAGCCTGCCTCTCTTAGCCCGTTCACCCCGGGAAACACATCTATGAGCTAGAACCATTGTTATATACTTTGGGCTGTTCAAAAACAGCAGATGCACCGAGTGCCGCACTATGAGCTTGTAGATCTGCTATTTTTGAAAAATTGTGAACAGTTTTGCAAATCTATGAATATATATATATTTTTTAAAGGGCACATTTTTGAGTCAAATATTTGCTTCTGGGGGGTCCCTGGAACAAACTGTTTTCAGATGGGGGTCCGTAGCCATATGCATATCATTTTGGGGGTCCTTGACATGAAAACAGTTTGAGAACCACTGATATTATAGCAACATACGTTTTTTTTTTCTTCAGAAAACTGTTAGGATTTAGAAGACGTTGTGTAGATTGCGTTCTGGGACCTGAACGGGTTAGTTAAACCTCTCCTCCACCACACCGGCCCAAGGCCACATGCCTCCCTCCGTCAGCCAATCACACGCCTCCCTCTGTCACCCCCCATTGATTCCCTGTAATAAAGTGACAAGTCCTGCCGTAATATACGGACACATCCTTTAATTCCTGCCCTGTTACCTGGAGCCCCCCACGGCCGCTTGTTTAAGGCTTTAAGACCTGGAACGCATCTGTGTCACTTTAGGTTTCATTGGCTATTCAAAAATAGCAGATCTACAAGCTCATAGCGCGGCACCGAGTGCCGCGCTACGAGCTTGTAGATCTGCTATTTTTGAAAAATCGTGAAAATTATTTTTAAATATTTTTTTCCCAAAAATGGTTAGGATTTAGATTTGTTTTTGACGCGGCCTCAGGTCTTAATGGGTTAAGGCTCTATTTACGCGGCTTGTGGCGTGCTGGCTGGCGGTGCGCGGCCGCTCGCCTCCGCGGTGGGGCTGTGGTGGATCCAAACGGGAGATCGGGGGCTCGCCTTGAGCGCTGTGTGTGTGTGTGTGTGTGTGTGTGTGTGTGTGTGTGTGTGTGTGTGTGTGTGTGTGTGTGTGTGTGTGTGTGTGTGTGTGTGTGTGTGTGTGTGTGTGTGTGTGTGTGTGTGTGTGTGTGTGTGGGCTTGTGAGTGGGACGCGTGACGTTAAAGACACTTAACCCTTTAAGGCCTGGGGCGATTAAATGTTTTCTAAATCCTAACAGTCTTTTGAAAAAAAATCAAAAAAAAAATGTTTCAAGATTTTTCAAAAATAGCAGATCTACAAGCTCGTAGCGCGGCACTCGGTGCCGCGCTACGAGCTTGTATATCTGCTATTTTTGAATAGCCAAAGGCATCTAAAGTGACACAGAAGCGTTCCAGGTATCAATGGGTTAAAGAGTAGTTGTCATCAAAAAGGTTCACGGTTTCAAACACTGTGTTGTGTTTTTCTTACAGTTTCCCAGAATGCCGTGGGGCCGCTCCTCCTATACTCACTTTACTTACATTTAACGGTTGGATTTAGTTTTAGTTTGAAGTTTTCCACTGTGACCGTTTGAAGCCCCTTCGGCTTCATAATGTGTTTATATGATGAAAGTTACTGTTTGTTTTTACATTTTTATGTCAAAATGCGCACAGCGGCGCTTGTGTTACAGCAATTCTGGTGACCTATAGATCCCTGTTGCTATAGTGCTGGAGCAGTGGCTCTCAAACTTTGTATTTTATTTCACCAACCCCCAGAACTCTGAGACCGTTTGTACTCTCTCAGACACAGACCTGTAGAGGGTCTGTTTGGAACCCTCTCACGGACCCCCTGAGGGTCCCCGGACCCCACTTTGAGAACCACTGTGC
This sequence comes from Gymnoscopelus braueri, assembly GCF_963280865.1. Classification (NCBI taxonomy): domain Eukaryota; kingdom Metazoa; phylum Chordata; class Actinopteri; order Myctophiformes; family Myctophidae; genus Gymnoscopelus; species Gymnoscopelus braueri. The sequence continues at coordinate 2,182,100 of NC_137613.1, read as the reverse complement.
GAGCGAATAACCTCCATCAAGGATGATTTAACGTCAATACAGACATTTGACTTTCCTCCAATTAAAGTGGCAGAATTTGAAGAATTCACGTCGTTTTTCGTTGCGCTCACGGTGGTTGCGTCCAAAATCACACGCTAGAGTAGACTACCTACTAGACCAGGGGTTCCCAAAGTTGGGGTCGCGACCCCACTTGGGGTCGCGGGAGACTGATGGTGGGGTCGCGAAATTATTTTGGGTCATAAAAATAAATATATATATATTTTAATTTTTATTTCAAATTCAACAGAATGGATGAAATACAACCTAAAATGATTACAAATAGTACGTTTTACCATTTTAATACATTTCAAATGCGCACCGAACGTGCAAGTTTATGTGCATAAATTACCTCCAGGTTTAGGTGGCGTCGCGAGTCAATGGCCGCCATATTTTGGGGTCGCGGGCTGAAAAGTTTGGGAACCCATGTACTAGACAGTATGCTATTGTCGTGGTCTATGCTTGTAGATCGGTTATTTTTGGCAAAGAGTCTTTGGTGTAGACCAGTTTACTAGAGGTAAACTTTTCTATCTGTTTAATGATGTTTTGCATAGTATTGTATATTTGTCTGTCATTAAATGTTTCGATGAATTGAGTACAAAGGACCCCAATGGACACAAGCCATAGTGCTGTCTTGGGTTTTAAATCCTCTTATAGCTGACCTTGTATTGAACTCTACTTTCCTGTGTTTTTTTTTGGGGGGTGCAAACTGCTAATAAAGTATTCAATCAATCAAATACAATCAAACGCACGTTGTTTAGTGTCCAAATCAGGGACGATTCCTTATCTCAAGGGACGGTTAGTAACCCTAGTATACGCCATATGCACGTGTGTGCCCACCCCGCCCACACAATTATAATGTTTTCGGGGCAAGTGAACAAAACTGGAGTATTTCCAGTGTTCAGTACTTTTACTTCTACTCCACTACATCTCAGAGGCAAATATTACACTTTTACTCCACTACAATTATTGGAAAACTTTAGTTAATAGTTACTTTGTAGATTTTGATTATTATTACAAAACATACATTAACCACTTCAGCCCTTTGTACATTTCGGCCATTTGAAAATAGCAGATGTACAAGCTCACAATGTGTCGCAAACGATGCGACACATTGTGACATTCTGCCACTTTTATTTTTGGTACTTTAAGTATATTTTGATGTCAATACTTCCGTACTTTTACTCAAGTACAATGTCAATTCTGGAATTTTCCTTGTAACAGAGTATTTATACATTGCAGTATTGATACTTTTACCTAAGTAAAAACATGTAGAGTGAGTACACCTCCCACCACTAGTATACGCACAGCACGTGTGTGTGTGTGTGTGTGTCCACCCCGCCCACACAATCATAAGGTTTCTCGGGGTAAGTGAACATGGCCTTTACGTTAAGTAGAACATGACCTGCACTCCTGGCCTCCATCGGCGACTTGCTTTTTGAGACCTTTTTTTGGTGTCAAACTCCCCCGCTGTAACGACCTCCATGTTCTGGTCTAGAGTTCACTCCATCATGTTGTGTGCTGTAGCAGGTACTGCTGTAGTAGTACGCTCCGTTTATGACGGAAGATTACCTTTTATACGCAGCGCCATCAATCACAGCCTTCACAGCTTGACCTGAGAAAGTGTGTGTAATTAAGTTAGCCTAATTAACCCATTAAGACCGGGAACGCATCTGTGTAATCCACTTTAACCATTGTTTTATACTTTGTTTATTCAAAAATAGCAGATCTACAAGCTCATAGCACGGCACCGAGTGCCGGGCTATGAGCTTGTAGATCTGCTATTTTTTAAAAATGTTGATATATATATATATCTATATCTATATAGCTATATTTTTTTTAAGCGAATATTTTTAACTGAAATCTTTGCTTCTGGGGGGTCCCTGGAACAACATATTTTGAGATTGGGGTCCGCGGCCAAATACATATAATTTTGGGGGTCCTTGACATGATAAAGTTTGAGAACCACTGATATAGAACCATACGTTAAAAAAAAAAAACTGTTGGGATTTAGAAGACATTTGTAGAATCCCCCCAGAAGCAAGGATTTGAGTTACAAATGTTTGCTTTAAAAATATACATATATATTCAAAGATTTGCACACATTTTCACGATAAAAAAAAAATGGCACATCTACGAGCTCATAGTGCGGCACTCGGTGCCGCGCTATGAGCTTGTATATCTGCTATTTTTTTTAATAGCCCAAAGAAATGTAAAAAATCACACACAGATGCATTCCCGGCGTTAATGGGTTAACTTAATGAAGTGTCACACATGGTCGGCTTTACGTTCGGGGAGTAAATTGAAAGAAAAATAGGGCTCATTACTCATCAGATGTTCTGCTATTTAGAGTGGAGTCAGAGATAGGATAGGAGCATTGTTCATCAGCCTGACATGCAGTGAGTGTTCCTGAGAGGAGAAAACGCTATAAGCCTAGTGCATATATTTATAATTATGTACCTGAATGGGTTCTTTGTTGTGTTTTGTTTTGTTCTTCAAACAAAGAAAGACTTTTCTTGTTCACACATTTAACCTGGAGCCCCAGTTCTGGACATGTCATTGTTTTTCTCTGAAATAGTGAAAATATATGATCATACCACATGAATAAGTTTATAGTCCAATCCAACCTCTCTCTCTATCTCCCTTTCTCTCTCTCCCTTTCTCTCTCTCCCTTTCTCTCTCTCCCTTTCTCCTTTCTCTCTCTCCCTTTCTCTCTCTCTTTCTCTCTCTTTCTCTGTCCCTCTCTCTCATTACTCATCTCTCTCTCTCTCCCTCTCTCTCTCTCTCTCTCTCTCTCTCTCTCTCTCTCTCTCTCTCTCTCTCTCTCTCTCTCTCTCTCTCTCTCTCTCTCTCTCTCTCTCTCTCTCTCTCTCTCTCTTTGCCTCTCTCTCTCTCTCTCTCTCTCTCTCTCTCTCTCTCTCTCTCTCTCTCTCTCTCTCTCTCTCTCCCTCCCCCTCTCTCTCTCTCTCTCTCTCTCTCTCTCTCTCTCTCTTTCTCTCTCTCTCTCTCTCTCTCTCCCTCTCCCTCTCCCTCTCCCTCTCTCTCCCTCTCCCTCTCCCTCTCTCTCTCTCTCTCCGCCTCTCTCTCTCTCAGTCTCTCTCTCATAGAGAGAGACAGAATACATTCATTCATACATTCATCGGCCATATTTTTATAATGTTATAATAAATATAATCATTTTTTTATAATTAAATGTATAGTTAACACATTGAATGCCAAAAACGGTCCGGACCGTTTTTGAGGGTCCAAACGAGAAGTGCCGAAAACGGTCCGGACCGTTTTTGACCCAATTCTATTTTTATACGAGTGGGCCACGTGGGGCGCTAAAACGAAACTTTGACATCACCCAAGGAGTTTCTGAGAAGAAGAGGCTGGATGAGGCTCCATGTCAAAAATCCTTCCGGTCGGCGTTTTCAATGTTATCTCCTTGACTAAAAGCTTAATATCTCCATTTCTTTTTAATGTGGTGGAAACGAGCCGTTTCCGATCGGCGATCACGCTGCAATGGAGGATCGCGTTGGAAATATTATTGTTCCAGGCGTTAGTCGGGACCCTCCGCCGTCTCGCACGCACGCTTTGTTTACATGCACTTCTGCGTCGGGGTTTCTACAGCACGAAACGTATAACGCAAGTGGATGGAAGAAATGCAGGCACTCAACGTATAATATTTTAATAAACCTCTGGCACCCAATGTGTTAACTAAATCATATCTATCTGCTCATGCAGGTGTCGCTTGGCAAAAAAGAAATGAATAAAGTGTCACACAGCAAATGTATTTGCCGTATGGCTACGACGAACAGGCTGATCTACAACTGCAGCGCACAGCAGTAGCAGGCTG
>NC_137613.1:2173326-2178026 GCF_963280865.1 Gymnoscopelus braueri | reverse complement strand
AGCAGGCTGTCGGGAATTAAACCACACTGACGTCGTCAGGTGGTGATAAAAAACTTTACATGAATATGATAGGTTTTAGTGGTTTTACTAATTCATCCAAATAATAATATTAATAATGATCAAATAGCCTAATAACAGCATTTTCCCAACCAGCCACGGTGGCCGGTGATCAACATTTTATCGGTCAATGGCCGGTAAATACCGGCTAACGTAAACCCTGGTCTGTACATGTGCTGTGTTCCCCCTGTTTTCACCATCATACGACAAAGTATAGCGTAGGTATAGGGCTTTAAGTGGCTAAATACGTAACTGTCAATTAGCATGGTGAGATCAATGGGCCTAGCGGTAATAGCAGCGGCTCAGCGCGGCGGGCCGAGCGCCACGGCGGAGTCATAAAGCGACTACGTGTATTTCACACATCAGCACAACTTTAACCACACTTTAATGGGATTTAACGGCGAGCGGGGGCCAGTTAACCCTTTGAGACCGGGGGACAACGCATCTGTTGTGTCATTTTACCATCACTTTGGGCTATTCAAAAATAGCAGATCTACAAGCTCGTAGCGCGGCACCGAGTGCCGCGCTACGAGCTTGTAGATCTGCTATTTTTTTTATTATAATTTTTTTTTATGTGTGCAAATCTTTGATTATATTATATATATTTTTTTTTACTCAAACCTTTGCTTCTGGGGGTCCCTGGATCAACATATTTTCAGATGGGGGTCCGCGGCCAAAATACATATCATTTTGAGAGGTCCTTGACATGACAAAGTTTGAGAACCACTGATATATAGTAACATAAGTAAAAAAATATATATGATAAAAACTGATTTAGAAGACATTTGTAGAATCCCCCCAGAAGCAAAGATTTGAGTTACAAATGTTTGCTTTAAAAATATTTATATATTCAAAGATTTTGACACATTTTCACGATTTTTCAAAAATAGCAGATCTACAAGCTATGAATCAGAATGAGGTTTATTGTCACATCACAGGTTTTACAAGGTAAAAAAAAAGTGGGTGAAATTCGTTTTCGTACGTCGTCCCTATGATGTATTCCTATACGAGCTATGAGCTTGTAGATCTGCTATTATTTGAATAGCCAAAGGAATCTAAAAATGACACACAGAAGCGTTCCCGGTCTTAATGGGTTAAACTGGCCTGCAGGGAGCCCCCCCCCGCCCCCTCGCCCAGGGGTGGGGGGGGGAGGGGGGGGGGGCAGGGGGGGTTCAACGATGGTCAGGAGGCAGGAGAGCTTAAAGACCAAGAGAAAATCAATGCGTTAAGAGTCCCCTCCATCACTTTAACTAGGCGGAGCCGACACCCCCGTGGCCCCTGGCTGGGGCCAATTTGTGGAGTAAACAGTTTGGAGGCGTCTGTCCCTAGTGGCCGGGCAGGGCCATTACTCTGGAAGCCAGGTCCATTCTAATGGCCCTGTTAAAGCCTGACAGTACAGGTAGAGGGTGGGGGGGGGGGGGGGCTCCAGGACCCCCTGGCCTGTTTTTTATTACCATCTACACAGCACTAGACGTGTACTTAGGTATTTTATGACGATAGACACCACACTAGACATGTACATAAGGTACTTTATAACTATGAACACCTCAGTAGACACATGGGACCCACAGGCCTGTGTTTTATGACCCACTAACCAGCCCAGCAGACACACAGCACAGCGCAGCACCAGACCTCCATCACCACAACGTTGTCCCCAGACCTCCTGCTGCTGAGCAGGAACAAGCCATAGAGCCTCTCTTCACTGCATGGCTCCCTGTTCATTTTAGGGATTGATTTTAACACATTGATTGCCTAGATCGAATATATGCGTTCTTTCATTTTTGGGGGGAAATTCCACAAGGGGCGCCCTAACACAGCTTTGGAATGATCGATCGTCTCTCAGAGAAGAACAATTTGGATGTGACATCATTCCAAAAAAACGTCACTTCCACCCGCCCCAATGATGGGATTTTCAGAAAAACAGCAGTAGCCTAACTCAGTTTCTATTTTTTTTTTCATTGAAAACCACCCGTTTTCAGCGGACCAAAGCTCCAAAATGGCGGATTGTGGTTGGAAACTTGCCGTTCCCATGGATACACAGATCCTTCCGCCTATCACAGGAACCTTTTTCGTGTTTTTTTTTTCACACAATGTCGGTTCCGCAGCGTTTCAAATTTAAATCTTTAAATGGGCCGTGGCCCCTCAGTGTCTCTCTGAGCTCCTGGAACCCTACAACCCCCAGCTAGAGCTCTGAGATCTGCTGACAGAGGCTACTGCTGGTCGGGGCTGAAAACTAGCGAGTGAACCAGGGGCTCACGTGCATTTGCGGCTGCAGCCCCCCAGGCTCTGGAACAGCCTGTATATGTATATGTATATGTGTTTTGCTTTGATTGTTGCTCCTCCTCTGTACAGCACTATTGTATAGTACAGCACGTTGGTCAATCTCTGTTCTTTTAAATGCGCTCTATAAATAAAGTTTGATTTGATTTAATAGCCCAGTGTTTGCGATGTGGACTCCTGGGATCACTGCCCTCAGCACTCTCCTGTCTAGCGTCAGGGTGTTGAGCTCTACAGCGATGTTAGCTCCGCTGTCGCACCGCATTGTGTCTACATTAGGTGGCGCACCTCTTTGCCTTCCTGGCTGTGCCCTGGGTTGGCTCCCACAGTGTCAGTTTGCTTGCCACCAGTTCCGTGTAGGCCTGACCTCGACTAAGTCGAATAGTCGAATAGTCGACTGGTTAGTCGCGGGGGGTCCGAGTCGACTGTGTGTATCTTAGTCGAATCTAGTCGAGAAAAAAAAATTATGGCCAAAAATGTTTTTAATAGTTTTTTGGCCAAGTGTACACCCAACCACACGTAACTTCCACTTTATTCTTCTTATTCCTCGTCTTTGTATTGGTATTGTTTGTGTTGGAGCGCCTCAGTGCGGCTGCAGAGTTCATGTGCAACCTCTTCCAGAGAGAGATAGAGACACTAGAAACTCTGCTGGAGACACAAAACAAACTGTGTCTCCAGCAAAATTTTTTTTTTTTGCATTAGTCGACTGCCAGTCGACTATTGGCAATTAGTCGCTAATTAGATTAGACTAAACAAATCCTTAGTCGGGGACAGGCCTAGTTCCAGTGTTTACAAAACCCCTTTTTATGGGAAGTATTTGGTACTTAACGAAGAAAAAAAAGATATAAAAAAAAATTTCCCCCAAAAAAATATATATATCTTGTTTTCAAAAATGTAAAAAAAAAAAAAAAAGGAAAGACTGTGAGACCGAACGACCTCAAACTTGGCGCGTCTGCTTCACGGATTGGCTCGAGCTTTGCGTCACGTTTGTACTGCTGCGTATTCTTAGAAACGGGTACAACGGCTATCTGACAACAAGGGTTTGCATAAAGCAGTGGGGCATGCGTTCCCAACTTGCATTTTGTTCCCAATTTACAATGTTCCAGACTAGGCTTTGAACGCATCAATCGTAGTGGAGGACAGGATCTATGTGTTTTAAAACCTAGTATTAAACTTGTAGTGTTCTGGGTCACGGCGAGACTAGACAACAGAGAGCATGCAGGCTGGAGAATGACATTGTGGAGGATGTTTGGAGTGAGGAACTGGGAGAAAATTGTTCAGAGCATAATACATGCAGTCATACATACAGTACATACATGATGCATACATTGCATTATGCTCATGAATCTGCAGGTTGCCGTGTCACTTCCCTAAAGGTGACATTGAGCATGGTGCTGGCTTCCTGTCTGGACCGGCTCTCATTCTGTCTGATCGTCTGTCATCTGAATCGGTGCATCATCGACCACACGGTCACAAGGACACAGGTTTGATCAGGGGTGAAAGTGGCTGAGAGTTCTCGCCGGAACTGTTAGGACGCGCGGCGAAGCCGCGCGTCCTAAAAAATTTGTTTGCGGTTCTGGGCGGATTGGGTCCGTTTTTTTCGCGGTTCTGGGCGGATTGGGTTCGTTTTTTTTCCCAGTTTTTGGTTTCTTTATTTTGGTTTTAGGGTTAGGATTAGGAGTTAGGTTAGGGTTATGTTATTTAATTCATATTTTTGCCTGATTTTACCAATTTATTATCACAAAAAAACAATTTCTGCCTAATAAAATATTCAAACAAAATGGGTTTATACTAATGTAAAAAATGTGGTTATATGGCGGATTTGGGAGGGTTCTTACTAATTACATTTACTCAAGTACTGTACTTTAGTAAAATGTTTAGGTACTTTTACTTTACTGGAGTATTTCCAATTGTCTATACTTTTACTTTACTCCACTACATCTCAGAGGCAAATATTGTACTTTTACTCCACTACAATTATTTGAAAACTTTAGTTACTTTGCAGATATACATTATTACATTATAAATCATACATTAATCCCTATTTTATACCTAGGCTATTTGAAAATAGCCGATCTACAAGCTCCACAAGCTTGTAGATTTGCTATTTTCAAACATTTTAGTAGTTTTACTTTTGGTACTTTAAGTACATTTTGATACCAATACTTTTGTACTTTCACTCAAGTAAATTTTCAATTCCAAACTTTTAACAGAGTGCTTTACATACATACATTGCAGTATTGATACTTTTACTTAAGTAATTGAGTACTTTTCCCACCACTGTACCTGGGCGTTGTTGTTCTACAAACTTTGTTTTTAACCACATTGTCAGCTTCTTCAACTCTGTCTTCTTTTCTCTTAAACAT
>NC_137613.1:2098326-2165826 GCF_963280865.1 Gymnoscopelus braueri | reverse complement strand
ACAGTGTAGTGTCTCAGTAAACTATAGGATCATAGAATACAGAGACAGTGTAGTGTCTCAGTAAACTATAGGATCATAGAATACAGAGACAGTGTAGTGTCTCAGTAAACTATAGGATCATAGAATACAGAGAGACAGTGTAGTGTCTCAGTAAACTATAGGATCATAGAATACAGAGACAGTGTAGTGTCTCAGTAAACTATAGGATCATAGAATACAGAGACAGTGTAGTGTCTCAGTAAACTATAGGATCATAGAATACAGAGACAGTGTAGTGTCTCAGTAAACTATAGGATCATAGAATACAGAGAGACAGTGTAGTGTCTCAGTAAACTATAGGATCATAGAATACAGAGACAGTGTAGTGTCTCAGTAAACTATAGGATCATAGAATACAGAGAGACAGTGTAGTGTCTCAGTAAACTATAGGATCATAGAATACAGAGAGACAGTGTAGTGTCTCAGTAAACTATAGGATCATAGAATACAGAGAGACAGTGTAGTGTCTCAGTAAACTATAGGATCATAGAATACAGAGACAGTGTAGTGTCTCAGTAAACTATAGGATCATAGAATACAGAGACAGTGTAGTGTCTCAGTAAACTATAGGATCATAGAATACAGAGAGACAGTGTAGTGTCTCAGTAAACTATAGGATCATAGAATACAGAGACAGTGTAGTGTCTCAGTAAACTATAGGATCATAGAATACAGAGACAGTGTAGTGTCTCAGTAAACTATAGGATCATAGAATACAGAGACAGTGTAGTGTCTCAGTAAACTATAGGATCATAGAATACAGAGAGACAGTGTAGTGTCTCAGTAAACTATAGGATCATAGAATACAGAGACAGTGTAGTGTCTCAGTAAACTATAGGATCATAGAATACAGAGAGACAGTGTAGTGTCTCAGTAAACTATAGGATCATAGAATACAGAGAGACAGTGTAGTGTCTCAGTAAACTATAGGATCATAGAATACAGAGAGACAGTGTAGTGTCTCAGTAAACTATAAGATCATAGAATACATAGAGACAGTGTAGTGTCTCAGTAAACTATGGATCAGGTAAACCAAGAGACTAACCATAATATTAATATATTAATACTATCAAAATAATGATAATCTGTACATTGACACTATAGATGGGTTTCCGCGCGACGTCATCACAGAGCAGAGTGCGCAATCTGCGCATGCGCGGGGGAGAACGAACCGGAAGTGCCATTCACTCTCTCGTTATTTTCGGGATTTAGATAGGCATAATGCTGCTATTATAGGCATAATAGGCATAATGCTGCTATTATATACAAACAGATCCAACTTTCGACAAATCATTTTTATTGAGTAAAGAAGATATTACAAACTGCATCATTTAATCTACTTTCATTAAACCTGGTGAAGACCATTTATTTTCTGAATGTACAATGCCAGAGCTGCTGCGGGTAATAGCGCCCTCTACAGGCTACTCCCGCCACTGCGCGCGCATCATCCTCTGATGTTTACAAACAGGAAACCCATCTATAGGAAGATGGCAGGTAAACAACTGAATCTAGCATTTGTCTATGCTAATACTTTTCATTGATTCAATAATGTATAAAACCCACGGACACACTTAAACACTTTCACTTATACTTTCAAAATCAACAGATATGAACTTTGTAGATCGGCTATTTTCGCTGCTTTAGTGCAAAACTCGTAGCAACTCGTAGGTTTAGGAGGGTTGTTGAAGTTAGCTTCAGGGGGTCTGAGCCCTGCATGGCTCACTGCTGCCACCTATGGCTGGTTGTCTGGTCTGCGCTCTCCTCTCCTCTGTCCTCTCCTATCGTCTTCCCCTCTCCTCCCCTCTCCTCCTCTCCTCTCCTCTCCTCTCCTCTCCTCTCCTCTCCTCTCCTCTCCTCTCCTCTCCTCTCCTATTGTCTTCCCCTCTCCTCTCTTCTCCCTCTCTCCTCTCCTCTCCTATTGTCTTCCCCTCTCCTCTCTTCTCCCTCTCTCCTCTCTCCTCTCCTATTCTCCTCTCCTCTCCTCTCCTCTCCTATCGTCTTCCCCTCCTCTCCTCTCCTCTCCTCTCCTCTCCTCTCCTCTCCTCTCCTCTCCTCTCCTCTCCTCTCCTCTCCTCTCCTCTCCTATTGTCTTCCCCTCTCCTCCTCTCCTCTCTTCTCCCTCTCTCCTCTCCTCTCCTCTCCTCTCCTCTCCTCTCCTATTGTCTTCCCCTCTCCTCCTCTCCTCTCTTCTCCCTCTCTCCTCTCCTCTCCTCTCCTCTCCTCTCCTCTCCTCTCCTCTCCTCTCCTCTCCTCTCCTCTCCTCTCCTCTCCTCTCCTCTCCTATTGTCTTCCCCTCCTCTCCTCTCCTCTCCTCTCCTCTCCTCTCCTCTCCTCTCCTCTTCTCTTCCCTCCTCTCCTCTCCTCTCCTCTCCTCTCCTCTCCTCTCCTCTCCTCTCCTCTCCTCTCCTCTCCTCTCCTTCATGCCCTTTTAAAACACACCAAACTCAATTAGAATGAAAAATGTGGCATTTCATTATCATATATGTATATGTTAGTGCCGGGGGGGCCAGGGTGGAGGGGGAGTGGGGGGGGGGGGGTGGGGTTCAGCCTATAGGAAGAGAGTATATGTGTCAGAAGCCCCTCCCTCCTGGTCCCAGAGGGGAGGAGATAGAGATAACATCCCACCATGATATGATGCTACAGTCTGCTGCTGCTGGGGGGCCTCAGCGGGGGGGCTGAGTGCCTGTTGGTGGCAGACCCCCGTCTACTGCCCCACAAAGCAAATATCACTCAGTCAGGGGCCACTGATGCAACGCCCCCCCCCCCCCCGCCCCCCCCACCCTGCACACTCTACCACTTGTAGGGAAGTAAGGGAGGGAACGTAGCACACACCCCACACACACACCCCACACCCCACACACACACACACAACACACACACACACACACACACACACACACACACACACACACACTCACACTTCTTTGTTCTATATATAGATACATGTATATCTACATAGAGAGAGAGAGAGAGAGAGAGAGAGAGAGAGAGAGAGAGAGATTAAAGTGATTTGTTAAATTAACTATTGCAGCCCTACAAGCACAGACAGACAGACAGACAGACAGACAGACAGACAGGATAAGACAGTGTAGCAGTAATATGTCTGGATGGAAGAAGAGAAACAGACATCTTGTTTCCCTCAAAGTGGAAGAGAGAGAGAGAGAGAGAGAGCGCCTCCCCTCTTGTTCTTGAGGAGTAGAGGTAGCATATAGCCCCTCCTCCTCTCTTGTTCCTCCATGGAGGAGTAGAGGTATCAGTATAGCCCCGCCTCCCCTCTTGTTCCTCCTCCATGGAGGAGTAGAGGTATCAGTATAGCCCCGCCTCCCCTCTTGTTCCTCCTCCATGGAGGAGTAGAGGTAGCAGTATAGCCCCGCCTCCCCTCTTGTTCCTCCTCCATGGAGGAGTAGAGGTAGCATATAGCCCCTCCTCCCCTCTTGTTCCTCCTCCATGGAGGAGTAGAGGTAGCATATAGCCCCTCCTCCTCTCTTGTTCCTCCTCCATGGAGGAGTAGAGGTAGCATATAGCCCCTCCTCCGCTCTTGTTCCTCCTCCATGGAGGAGTAGAGGTAGCGGTATAGCCCCTCCTCCCCTCTTGTTCCTCCTCCATGGAGGAGTAGAGGTAGCAGTATAGCCCCTCCTCCCCTCTTGTTCCTCCTCCATGGAGGAGTAGAGGTAGCAGTATAGCCCCTCCTCCCCTCTTGTTCCTCCATGGAGGAGTAGAGGTAGCAGTATAGCCCCTCCTCCCCTCTTGTTCCTCCTCCATGGAGGAGTAGAGGTAGCAGTATAGCCCCGCCTCCCCTCTTGTTCCTCCTCCATGGAGGAGTAGAGGTAGCAGTATAGCCCCTCCTCCCCTCTTGTTCCTCCATGGAGGAGTAGAGGTAGCAGTATAGCCCCTCCTCCCCTCTTGTTCCTCCTCCATGGAGGAGTAGAGGTAGCGGTATAGCCCCGCCTCCCCTCTTGTTCCTCCTTGGAGGAGTAGAGGTAGCAGTATAGCCCCTCCTCCCCTCTTGTTCCTCCATGGAGGAGTAGAGGTAGCAGTATAGCCCCTCCTCCCCTCTTGTTCCTCCTCCATGGAGGAGTAGAGGTAGCGGTATAGCCCCGCCTCCCCTCTTGTTCCTCCTCCATGGAGGTGTAGAGGTAGCAGTATAGCCCCTCCTCCCCTCTTGTTCCTCCTCCATGGAGGAGTAGAGGTAGCGGTATAGCCCCTCCTCCCCTCTTGTTCCTCCATGGAGGTGTAGAGGTAGCGGTATAGCCCCTCCTCCCCTCTTGTTCCTCCATGGAGGCGTAGAGGTAGCAGTATAGCCCCGCCTCCCCTCTTGTTCCTCCTCCATGTAGGAGTAGAGGTAGCGGTATAGCCCCTCCTCCCCTCTTGTTCCTCCATGGAGGAGTAGAGGTAGCGGTATAGCCCCGCCTCCCCTCTTGTTCCTCCTCCATGGAGGAGTAGAGGTAGCGGTATAGCCCCGCCTCCCCTCTTGTTCCTCCTCCATGGAGGAGTAGAGGTAGCAGTATAGCCCCGCCTCCCCTCTTGTTCCTCCTCCATGGAGGAGTAGAGGTAGCGGTATAGCCCCGCCTCCCCTCTTGTTCCTCCTCCATGGAGGAGTAGAGGTAGCGGTATAGCCCCGCCTCCCCTCTTGTTCCTCCTCCATGGAGGAGTAGAGGTAGCAGTATAGCCCCTCCTCCCCTCTTGTTCCTCCTCCATGGAGGAGTAGAGGTAGCGGTATAGCCCCGCCTCCCCTCTTGTTCCTCCATGGAGGAGTAGAGGTAGCGGTATAGCCCCGCCTCCCCTCTTGTTCCTCCTCCATGGAGGAGTAGAGGTAGCGGTATAGCCCCGCCTCCCCTCTTGTTCCTCCATGGAGGAGTAGAGGTAGCAGTATAGCCCCTCCTCCCCTCTTGTTCCTCCATGGAGGAGTAGAGGTAGCGGTATAGCCCCTCCTCCCCTCTTGTTCCTCCATGGAGGAGTAGAGGTAGCAGTATAGCCCCGCCTCCCCTCTTGTTCCTCCTCCATGGAGGAGTAGAGGTAGCAGTATAGCCCCTCCTCCCCTCTTGTTCCTCCATGGAGGTGTAGAGGTAGCAGTATAGCCCCACCTCCCCTCTTGTTCCTCCATAGAGGAGTAGAGGTAGCAGTATAGCCCCACCTCCCCTCTTGTTCCTCCATGGAGGTGTAGAGGTAGCAGTATAGCCCCACCTCCCCTCTTGTTCCTCCATGGAGGAGTAGAGGTAGCAGTATAGCCCCGCCTCCCCTCTTGTTCCTCCTCCATGGAGGAGTAGAGGTAGCAGTATAGCCCCTCCTCCCCTCTTGTTCCTCCATGGAGATGTAGAGGTAGCAGTATAGCCCCGCCTCCCCTCTTGTTCCTCCTCCATGGAGGAGTAGAGGTAGCAGTATAGCCCCTCCTCCCCTCTTGTTCCTCCATGGAGGAGTAGAGGTAGCAGTATAGCCCCGCCTCCCCTCTTGTTCCTCCATGGAGGAGTAGAGGTAGCGGTATAGCCCCTCCTCCCCTCTTGTTCCTCCTCCATGGAGGTGTAGAGGTAGCAGTATAGCCCCGCCTCCCCTCTTGTTCCTCCTCCATGGAGGAGTAGAGGTAGCAGTATAGCCCCTCCTCCCCTCTTGTTCCTCCATGGAGGAGTAGAGGTAGCAGTATAGCCCCGCCTCCCCTCTTGTTCCTCCTCCATGGAGGTGTAGAGGTAGCGGTATAGCCCCGCCTCCCCTCTTGTTCCTCCATGGAGGAGTAGAGGTAGCAGTATAGCCCCGCCTCCCCTCTTGTTCCTCCTCCATGTAGGAGTAGAGGTAGCAGTATAGCCCCTCCTCCCCTCTTGTTCCTCCATGGAGGAGTAGAGGTAGCGGTATAGCCCCGCCTCCCCTCTTGTTCCTCCTCCATGGAGGTGTAGAGGTAGCGGTATAGCCCCTCCTCCCCTCTTGTTCCTCCTCCATGGTAGTCTGGGAGGCTTCGGCTCAAAGCCTGGACAGCAGGGGCGCGGCCACTGATTTCTGATTCAAATCAACAGCCAATGAAGAAAAGGGGGCGGGATCCACATGCAGTGGGTCTTACATGTAAATAGGAGCGACGGGAAGCAATTTCCCCTTGAGAAATTGCGGCCGCCATTGTTGTGTACTGCTGTTTGCCTCTCGTCGGACTTTTTAGACGAGTAGACCGGTAAGAGGCGTGTCCGCTCAGATTCTGAGCGCAACGCACATCCGGCCCACAGATAGCAGGGCTTTGGCCCAGAAGTTCCTTCGCCGCTCCCGTTTGTATGCGAGGCGAAAAACTTCTGGGAACTCAGATTACCTCCATGGAGGAGTAGAGGTAGCGGTATAGCCCCGCCTCCCCTCTTGTTCCTCCTCCATGGAGGAGTAGAGGTAGCAGTATAGCCCCGCCTCCCCTCTTGTTCCTCCTCCATGGAGGAGTAGAGGTAGCAGTATAGCCCCTCCTCCCCTCTTGTTCCTCCTCCATGGAGGAGTAGAGGTAGCAGTATAGCCCCGCCTCCCCTCTTGTTCCTCCTCCATGGAGGCGTAGAGGTAGCAGTATAGCCCCTCCTCCCCTCTTGTCCCTCCATGGAGGAGTAGAGGTAGCGGTATAGCCCCGCCTCCCCTCTTGTTCCTCCATGGAGGAGTAGAGGTAGCGGTATAGCCCCGCCTCCCCTCTTGTTCCTCCTCCATGGAGGAGTAGAGGTAGCGGTATAGCCCCGCCTCCCCTCTTGTTCCTCCTCCATGGAGGAGTAGAGGTAGCGGTATAGCCCCGCCTCCCCTCTTGTTCCTCCTCCATGGAGGAGTAGAGGTAGCGGTATAGCCCCTCCTCCCCTCTTGTTCCTCCATGGAGGAGTAGAGGTAGCGGTATAGCCCCTCCTCCCCTCTTGTTCCTCCATGGAGGAGTAGAGGTAGCAGTATAGCCCCGCCTCCCCTCTTGTTCCTCCATGGAGGAGTAGAGGTAGCGGTATAGCCCCTCCTCCCCTCTTGTTCCTCCTCCATGGAGGTGTAGAGGTAGCAGTATAGCCCCGCCTCCCCTCTTGTTCCTCCTCCATGGAGGTGTAGAGGTAGCGGTATAGCCCCGCCTCCCCTCTTTTCCCTCCTCCATGGAGGAGGCGCGGCCTGGCCCTCACATAACGGATGGCCTCACAGGTAATTGGAAAATTGTCAGCTTGTCAGGGAGACGTGGTGGATGTTACCGTCCCACTCCATGAGACGTCAGCCCGCCGGACAGATTTATTTTCCACCCAGCGGCCATCACAGCCACAAGTATCCTGAATGCATGGGGTTGAGGGGGAGGGGGAGGGGGGAGGGGGAGGGGGGGAGAGAAAAGTGAGACATTTTTCTCCGGAGGGGGGGGGGGGGGTATATCACCAGAGGTCCAGAAAGCACGACAAGGTTCTTGTTAGGAAGAGGATGAAATATAGAGCCGTTCCTGTTGCGTGAGGATGATTTACTGACACACGCTGTTTCTGAACACTTTAACTCATTCAGTGCCAATGAAATGAAAAAATAACTGTGAACTGTTCCAGCAATCTTTCAATGTTCTTATACCTTTTTCAAGTCGTCACAGAATATTTATCTCCATTATGATGGATCCCCTGATGGGTGCTAATCACTGAGGGTTGCACTGTGTGGTTTCGCAAATGTCAACGAGGTCATTGGACCTCGTTGACATTAATTGTCCGCCTTTTGAAAATAACATTGTAAAATACATTGTAAAAAAAAAGTGCTCAGGAGCCGAGATACAGCCTTTTACAGTAAGAAGTTAAACAAGAAGTGAATGGAGCAGCAAATCTTCAAATGATGATATCTTGGGTTCTGAACGTTTTTTTGTTTTTATTTTTTTTCAAAAACAGGTGAAACACGTCAATGGACTGGTGCACTGCGTTGTCCTGTGTTGTGTTTTTACCCTTTTATTTACACCTTGGTCTCCGCAATGTAGTCGTTATGCCAATTAATTCTAGCCTGGTTCCAGACGAATCTGCCATTGCAAAAATACATTCCTCCCCACACACACACATCTCTGATGTTGTATCCTACTGGCTCACCTGCCAGTGAGGAGGAGCCTCCACCGGGAGGACGTAGAGTCTTCCTCGTCCTACTCCTCCCGCCCGACAGTCCCTGCTGACAGGCTCCGCCCCCATCCCGTAGGAATGCATGCACAAACCACGCCCCCAGAAACCCAGAGGTTTTGCATTGAAGCCGTAGACCGTAAAAAAAATATGGACGAAGGGAACGGTGACGTCACCCATTGGTTCCTACAGACCGTAAATGAAGCCTATAGTTCAGGAACGTGCAATCCGCCATCTTTAACCCACCTTTAACACCTGAGGCGATTCTTTAAAAAAAATCTAAATCCTAACAAAAATAGCAGATATACAAGTTCATAGCGCGGCACTCGGTGCCGCGCTATGAACTTGTATATCTGCTATTTTTGAATAGCCAAAGACATCTAAAGTGACACAGATGCGTTCCAGGTATTAATGGGTTAATATATACCGTTGGGCACGGCGGAACTCAACCGCTATTGCTTGAGACCAGACATGTGACCAGGGAACCGGAAAACAATCCCCCGAAGAATGCTATTGGTTGGGGTAGCTTGTCAATCAAGAGCGGGGGCGGGGAATGAATGCTATTGGTTGTGTAGGTTGTCAATCAAATCATCCCGCCCCTCCTGGAGCATAGCCTACTTTATCGTCAATTTTAGAATAAATGGGACCATAATTTAGCAAAACGCATATCATGATGATTGAAAGGAGACTTTAAACTAGCGACTGGAAGCATCTAGTATTTATGACCATTTTTATTAAGGTAAGAAAATCTAGTCTAAAGTTCGCCAAAAACCCATCCGCTTACAATGAGAGAATATTCCTTCTGACACCTGCAGGGGTAAAACAGCGCCACACAGGCCATTCATATGAACTGTCTCTCTTCCGTATCGGCCTTCATTGTAAATATGTCAGGCTGGCCCCTTGATTGAAGCACATTGGACATGCTGGCCATTCATAGGTACTGCAGCTTAAAGGGATATTTCACTTTCAAAAAAACTTTGGGTCATTTTATCATCTACTCAGGCTTTTGTGAACCCCCCAGACAGTTTTTAAGTTGCTTGATTCACTATTTAGATATTTGATATTCATTTTATCAGACATGCCCCCTTCCTATACAAACCCATTATAACTTCAGACTAAAATTTTAACATGTTAGATTCATCAAAAACAACCATCCTTGGTTCTGATGACTCACCCTGCCCTCCTAATACGCGAGGGGGCCATGTTTTTTTTATTACTTTTTTCATTTTTTTTTTATTGTATTTTTTTTTTTCATTTTCAAAAAAATATATAAAAAATAAATGAAAAAAGTTATCGAAAGAACACGGCCCCCTCACGTATTAGGAGGGCAGGGTGAGTCATCAGAACCAAGGACGGGTGTTTTTGATGAATCTAACAGGTTAAAAATGCAGTTTGAAGTTATAATGGGTTTGTATAGGAAGGGGGCGTGTCTGATAAAATGAACATCAAATATCTAAATAGTGAATCAAGCAACTTAAAAACTGTCTGGGGGGCTACCAAAAGCCTGAGTAGATGATAAAATGACCCAACGTTTTTTTGAAAGTGAAATATCCCTTTAAAACGGCCTGGGGCCACTGCCCATGAGCGAGCGAAAGGGGTTTCGACCAATGGGCTCGACTCACGAGCTTGTGCGCGGGGCTGCGCACCGAGGTGACGCAAAACGCGTCACAGAAGCCCCCAAATAGGCCCCGCCCGCCACATTTTCCAACCCGGAAGAAGGGGGTGATTTGGGCCCAAGCGCTGTGTGAGCAACTCAATGCAAGTGGATGGGAGGGGATATCCGGTGCCCTCTCTATTATTTTTAACTCTATGGCATAAACACACAAATTGTTTAGCGTTGTAAAAAGAAAAAAAGTTTTTCTCTAAAGTCGCTTATAGATATTGCGGGCTGCGTTTTTTTTTTGCTTTTTTTTTCTAAAGTGTGTGTGCAAGCGGTAACTCTTGTCCTCTTCATTAAGATTTAAGTGGTTTAAAAGTCGACTTTTAGACAGTCAGACGTCTTTGCACTTAATTCTTCATTGTAACTTGAGCCTTTGTTCTCAGGAAGGGAACTTTTTCTTTTTGGTTTGGGCATTTAGTTTAAGAGTGCCTGACACATTTCATTATTTTCATTATTGTTTCAGTGAAAAGAACTGAATAATGTTAATTCGTCCATCAAGTCTGATAATAAACCAGTCCATTAGTCACACAGTTCATCGTCAGAGATACGCGCCATGAAGCTCTTTCAATACGACTTTATCCCTATTGTCTTAACTAGTTAAGACCTGGAGAAGCATATGTCATTTTTAGATTTGAGCTAAAAAAGCATAATTTTTCTCTTTGGCTATTCAAAAATAGCAGATCTACAAGCTCATAGCGCGGCACCGAGTGCCGCGCTATGAGCTTGTAGATCTGCTATTTTTGAGAAATTGTAAAAATGTTTGCAAATCTTTGAATATTTTTTTTTTTCAAGGGAACATTTGTAACTCAAATTTTTGCTTCTGGGGGGTCCCTGGAACAACATATTTTGAGATGGGGGTCCGTGGCCAAATACATATACATTTTGGGGTCCTTGACATGAAAAAGTTTGAGAACCACTGACATAGTAACATAAGTTTTTTTTAAAAACAGTTTTTAGAAGACATTCTAAAAACAGACATTTTGTAGAATCGGCCTCAGGTCTTAATGGGTTAACTCATTCAGACCTCAGGTCCATTCTACAAATGTCTTCTAAATCCTAACAGTTTTCTGAAACACGTATCTTTCCATATCAGTGGTTTCTCAAACTTGTTCTTGCCAAGGACCCCCAAAATGATATGTATTTGGCCACGGACCCCCGTCTCAAAACATTTTGTTCCAGGGACCCCCAGGAGCAAAGATTTGACCTAAAGATGTCCTTACAGTGTAACTTTAGAAAGTTGCAGATACCCTGTATACACTTATACTGTAGGTTAGTTTGTTTACTGTTGAATGGGACCTCCCAAAATAATTTGGGACCCCCCCCCCCCCCGACCCCCAGTTTGTGAACCATTGCAGTAGATAGTGTCATAATGCCAAATCACTGGACTGCATCTCATGGAATGTAACCTCATCAAATATTTGTTTTTGGGCGAACTGCTCCTTTAAATTTCAAGCCGTATGATGTCATCATGTGTTCTGGTTGTTTCCTTGTGATTCCAGGAGGACGAGGAGGAGGACGAGGAGCGTCAGCGGGAGGATGAGGATTGTCAGCGGGAGGATGAGGAGTGTCAGCGAGAGGATGAGGAGTATCAGCAGGGGGATGAGGAGCGTCAACGGGAGGATGAAGATGACGACGATGTTAAAGAGGAGACTCTGGAAGAGGAGGAGGAGGAGGAGGAGGAGCCTATTCCCAACTGAGTCACATGACGGATCGTGAGCAACGCTAATCCAACACCACTAGGTGGCGGTGCTGAGACGCTGGGCTGCTGGGTTTTATTCTATTCAGAAGAAGAGCACACGTTAAAGGGGAACATGGAACTCCAGGCTGATTTTGTAGTTTAGTTTTTTTCTCCACTTCAGGTTAAAAAGTACAGCAGGGTAAAAAAATATCATAACACTGCATAACTGACCGTATAGCAGTATACGGTCAGCTGCATAAGGCTGACCTTATAGTACACAGTGAGGTAAGCAACACAGCTGCAGCTAATTAGGTGTGTCAATACTGTCTATCATGCTTGCTCATTGGCCCTTGGCTCTGGACACAACTATGAAAATATAACACACTCATTATTCATTTGTTTGGTGCAGCAGCCGTGTTGTTACCTACCTAGCCTTGTTATGTTTTTAATCTGTTGTAGTTTTTGACCTGAACAGGAAAAACAAAGTACCAAATCAGCCTATAGGGGGGTTTCAAATCCCCTTTAAACTTTTTTTCTACTGGTGAACCTTTTCTTCACTGTGGTGACGTTTCTACTCAGCCCACTTTCCCCTCATGTTATAATAACTTGGTAAAGCAGAGAGAAGCAGTTTATATTTTAGAGAAGAATGTATTTAAAAACAGAACAGTTGGTTGGTTCCGGCCGGCGGTCTTTAGATTTTTTTAAGGGCAAATAAATGTATGTATTTTCTAAAGGAAAGAGCGCCCCTCTATGTCAAGCCTGTAAATAGTGATTTATAAACTGTTGGTATAACGATGATGTCTCCTTGGAAAGATGTCGCTGAAAAGAACCGAGCTACATGCTAACAACACGCTAACAACGAGTCCTAGGGCTCAAAGCGAAAAGGAAAAAAAAAAATCGCCTTTTATTAATAATCAAAAAAAAAAATTAGTTTGATTAACCACTTAAGCCCAATTGTATACTCTGCCATACAATGGTGTCACACAAAAGAAATACTGCAAATAGCCGATCTAAAAGCTTTCTGGTATTTTTGAATGAATTAAAAAACGTGCCTCTCCATGTGGTGTTGTTAGCTTGTCGTTAGCTTGTCGTTAGCAACTGTAGTTCTTTTCTGCGTGAAGTGACCACATTGACCCCAGTGACCTCTTCATGACATCATGGATGGTTCCAGAACCATCAGGGTCTTATATTTATACGTTCGGGGGGTCCGTCCAACAGGACCGCTGTGCTGTCTTTTTTGCAGTCGGAGATAAAAGCACGTGCGGGGGGAACGTTTTGGTGGTCGGACGGACACACGTCTGACTGTTATGTGAATGTATGGGTCCGACCACGTCTGTCTTCCCCCGCGATATCTATTTTCATACACTAACGATGATCAGCATTCACGCCTTGTCAGTGTCATGTTTACAAGTTTGAGGAGGGTCCTCCACCCCATACCCCCCCCACCCCCCCCCACCCCGCCCAAAATAATTACACATAAACACACACATACACACGTTTATATTACTATAATTGCGAGGACGTCAACATTTTAGGATGGCAAATGTATTAATGACATTGTTTATGTTTTGGGGTTATTAGTAAGCCTACGGTTAGAAAAAAAAAACAGGTGCCCAACACCTGCCCACAACTAATTATAAACCAGGCATAACCCAACATATAACCTCTAAATGTCTAAACCTAACCCCAACCTGAATATTTTACTAATTATTTATAATCCCCCCCCCCCCCCCCCCCCCCACACACACACACACACACACACATATACTGTATATACACATACGTACATACATACATACAAACATACATACATACATACATACATACATACAGTATATATACCGTATACCATAAAACAACCATTTCTCTTGTGATCATGGTCCTCACAACGTATTTTTCTCATATTCTACTATACTTGTGGGGACATCTGGTCCTCACAAGTATAATAATACAAACACACACACACACACACACACACACACACACACACACACACACACACACCCTATGGCCCTCATACCATTAAGTCATTGGTTACATAATTGTTGCTGCACATTGGTCTGTCGTCGCCAAAATCCCCTCTCAGAACATCTCTTTGTTTTATGTTCAGCTTATATTATATAGTTTCACTTTATTTTGCTATATTTTGCTATATTTTACAGTATGTTAGTAACCTTGTGTCCATGAGATAACCAGTGAACGGTGTGATGTCCATATTTCTTCCGTTACATAGCGTTCGTTCGATCAGACTTTATTTATATCGCACAAATCACACATCAAATGCAACATGAAACGTGGAAATGAGAAATAAGTCAGTTAAAGGCACAGTATGTAACTTTGCCCCTGTGAACAGATGGGTAAAAGCCTTTGGGGTAACGTTTTAGGGTTCTCTTTGTCATTCCAGAAATGTACCTTTCCCTGTTTGACGGTCACACTGGTATATGAAACACTACGCCTGTTTGACGGTCACACTGGTATATGAAACACTACGCTTGCCTTTACTTTATTTACACAAACACTACGTCTATCGCCTTTCATTTCTATAAGGAAAAACGTTACGAGGCTTTTCAGGAAAACGTGTTTCGCTCAGAGTTTGTATTTAGATACTTTGTGAAATGTTAAAAGGTTCATTTATTTTTTTGGGGTGTGATTTAAGCTGGATGGTTGTTTGGACATCTGCTATTTTAGTCCATGCAGCACCATCGTGCTATTAAGCCAAATGACATGCTGGTAGAGGTCTGGCTTGTGTCGTCACCTTGCCTACAGATAGTTTGTTGATTAGAAACTGATATCCCATCAATAGTCTCCTCTTTGACTTGCATTGTATACAGTGGAACTCCTCTCAAACTCTTTTAGCACATTAACAAATGCAAACTATGTGGATTCTGACAATATATAACATTTACAATAGAAAAACTGAAAAACTGAAAAAAACGAGAAACTGTCAACTTCCTGTTGATTTTACTAGTAGAATTAGGAAGAGGGTCTGGGCTGGATTAGTCTCGTGAGGACAGACTGTCGCCTCCCACAATGTTCAAATGTTTCCGTTCATACAGTCTGGGACTCAGAAGCTCTGATCATGATTAAAACATAAAGCGGATGTGAAGCCTCCTCCCCACTTCTGTTTCCTCTTTACGCACATGTCACACACATGTATCCTAATATAAATCAAAATCAGGAGGTGTAGTTCCAGACTCTATATAGCATTGGGAGATTGTGGAATAGTTGTCTGTTTACGCGAGACTAGGACTGGATCTGCAGATCCCAATATGGATTTTCAAACAGTAAATTGACAATTTCTAATCAACAGAGCAACTGTTTTGAAGATATGGCACCAATATGTGGAGTTACATCATGGCAAGGTAACTACACGACCCAAACCAATACCAAAGGCTCATTCTGCTTTAAGCATTAGGCTCTACCAAGGTTCAATGAATGGAAGCAACAATTTCCAAATCAGTATTGAATGTTAAAGTTGCCTCATGAATTAGCATTTCACCGCCCTGTGCCACCCTGTGCCACCCTGTGCCACCCTGTGCCACCCCCATGCCCTGTGGACCTGGAACCAGGACATGTTCCATCTCCACATTGAGTTAATTGTCGCCGTGTCGCAGAATGATCTTGTCACCTTAAAAAAGGCGATTTATCCTTTTAAGTGCCAATAAATCTGAATTGCAGAGATATATTTCACGTGCCGCCTCTGTCATTGATGCTACGCTGCTTTGTGTGTGAACTCAGCACTTCTCTGACTTGACATAATCACATTTTAGACCAGTGTTTATCAACCTTTTTTGTGCCAAGGCACACCTGGCATAGCCAAAAAATCCCAGGGCACACCTAGATATACGGTATATATATATATATAATTGTATATATATATGTATACGGTATATATATATATACACACACACTAGGGGTGTGCCGATACACTAATTTCACGAAACGATACGATATTGGGCACAACTTCGATACGATACGCACTTTTTTATTATGAAAATATATGGGGGAGAAAAAAAGCAAATGCAAACAAATATTTCTGTTTTTGCATTATTCAGACATGCAAACTTGTAGATTTTCAGCTTCCACTAGCCGTTTTGAATCCAAATAGGACAATAGTGTGACACCTGACCCGAAAAAAAAACAGCATGTTGTCACCCTTTTCACTTCATAATAATGATTATTATTATTTATTTTTATTTTTTTTCAAAATGATATTTTTTCAAACCACCTTCAAACGGCGCGGCACACCTCAGCTGTAGCCCCGGCCCAAAATTGGGACGTTTGCCAGGGTTGATAAACACTGTTTTAGACCACATTTACATCACATGTCATAAAGCAGGGGGTCTGAAAATACACATGAACATGAATCCAATATGTATTGGGGGGGGGTCCCTGCTTCATCTATCTCTCAGCTACGGGGTCCTTGGCCTGAAAAAAAGACCCCTGTCACAAAGCTTTGTGTGAGAACAACCAAATAATAGGTCATGTTGATTTATTTGTATAATGGAGGGATGTGCCGGTTTCATCAATGAATGTGTTTTATAAACTTAAGTGGGTTATACGTTTTTGTTGATTTCCTTTTTCCCTTTTTGTAAAAAGGATAAAGCTCTTCTGATCTTCTGAGAGTAAAGATCATTTTATCATCTTCAATTTTATAGTGTTACGTTTCCTATTTTGCATTTTTCTCCCCACCTTTGCATCCTTTATCCTGTAGAATAGAATAGGATAGAATACTTTATTGGCAGCAATTAGGAACACAATATCACCAATTAGCCCTCAAATGTACAATTATGTTACTGTATTTATGTTGTTGTTGTTGTTATTATTATTATGTACAATCTCCTTTCACTGTCTCTGCTTCAAAAGCAACAACAAAAAGACCAATGGTGGGAGGTGTTCTCTGGTACCGTACTTAAATACAATTTTGAGGTACATTTACGTATGTATGCCCATTGTTTTATGCTTCATACTTCTACTCCACTGCATCTCAGAGGCTGTTGCTTTTTTTTACTTTTCTATAAAACTGCAATTACAGTATTTCACAGCTTTAGTCACTATAGCTACTTTGCAGGGTTTGACACATTTTTAATAACGGGAGTACTTTTACTTTGGTACTATTTAACACATTGAATGCCAAAAACGGTCCGGACAGTTTTTGAGGATCCAAACGAGAAGTGCCGAAAACGGTCCGGACCGTTTTTGACCCAATTCTATTTTTATACATGTGGGCCACGTGGGGCGCTAAAACGAAACTTTGACATCACCCAAGGAGTTTCTGAGAAGAAGAGGCTGGATCTGGCTCCATGTCAAAAATCCTTCCGGTCGGCGTTTTCAATGTTATCTCCTTGACTAAAAGCTTAATATCTCCATTTCTTTTTAACGTGGTGGAAACGAGCCGTTTTCGATCGGCGATCACGCTGCAATGGAGGATCGCGTTGGAAATATTATTGTTCCAGGCGTTATTCGGGACCCTCCGCCGTCTCGCACGCACGCTTTGTTTACATGCACTTCCGCGTCGGGGCTTCTACAGCACTCAACGTATAACGCAAGTGGATGGAAGAAATGCAGGCACTCAACGTATAATATTTTAATAAACCTCTGGCACCCAATGTGTTAACAACCCATTCAATCCTGGAACCCTGGAGTCTACAAATGTCTTCTAAATCCTAACCGGTTTCTGGAAAACCGTTTGTTGCCGTAATATCAGTGGTTCTCAAAACGTCTTCATGTTCAAGGACCACCAAGAATTATATGTATCCGACCGCCGACCCCCATATGAAAACATTTCATTTCAGGGACCCCCCCCCGCCCCCCCCCCCCCCCAAGAAGCAAAGAAATGAGTAAAAAATGTTGTTTAAAAAATATAAATGTATTCTAAGATTTGCACAAAATGTTCAAGATTTTTCAAAAATAGCAGTGGCACTCGGTGCCGCGCTACGAGTTTGTAGATCTGCTATTTTTAATAGCCCAAACTATAAAATAATGGTTATAGCTCTAAAAATCTAAAATGACACGGATGTGTTCCCTTGGGTTATGTTTATTTTGATGCCAATACTTTTGCAATGTTCCTTTAAAGTGACGTTTTTAATACAGGGGCCTTTTTTTTTTACTTTTTACTAACAGTAGTGTTTCTATATGGTCGGCATATTATCTGTGAAACACTGTGTAATAAAATAGGTTTTCCATCCACCAGTGAGAGAGACTTATATAATCCTACATTTATATCCCATCACCTTACAAACGGCGTAACATCAGAGCTGTTCGCTTTGTGTGACATTACGCAGCGTCCAGGGAGATGTGCTTCAATTTGTCTCACAAGGATCTATTAACCCTTTACGACCGGGAACACATCTGTGTCACTTTAGATTTATTTGGCTATTCAAAAATAGCAGATATACAAGCTCATAGCACGGCACCGAGTGCCGCGCTATGAGCTTGTAGATCTGCTATTTTTGAAAAATCTTGAAAAAAGAAATGTTTGGATTTTTTTCAAAAAAAAACTGTTAGGATTTAGAAAACATTTTTAAGAATCGCCTCAGGTCTTAAAGGGTTAACCCAATCTGACCGGGAATGCATCTCTGTCATTTTTGGCTATTCAGAAATAGCAGATCTACAAGCTCATGAGCTTGTAGATCTGCATTTTTTATTTATTTTTTTTAAACATTTTTGCTTCTGGGGATTCTAAAAATGTCTTCTAAATCTCTATTTTTTTCCTTTTTTTTAAAAAACGTATGTTGCTGTAATCAGTGCATGGTTCTCAAACGTTTTTTATGTCAAGGACCCCCAAAATGATATGTATTTGGCCGCGGACCCCCATCTCAAAAAAAAATTGTTCTAGTGACCTCCCCCCCCCAGAAGCAAAGATTTGAGTTACACATGTTCGCTTTAAAAAATATATACATGTATTCAAAGATTTGCACACATTTTCAAGATTTTTTCCCCCCAAAAATAGCAGATCTACGAGCTCATAGCGCGGCACTCGTGAGCTTGTATATCTGCAATATTTAGTCAAATATAGCCAAAGAAATCTAAAAGAAATGACACAGATGCGTTCCCGGTGTTAAAGGGTTAATTTGCTTCCATTTCAAGGAGCGATAGCGGAGGGAGGAGGAACCCCTGTAAGACCAGCCAACCGTGAAAGACATTATCTGAAGGGCTTTTTTTTTCTCCTCTCCTTTATCCCCCGGTAAAGAGACCAGACGCTGGAATTGATGCAGCTTTGATGCGAAGGCGTCGGGGTGGGGGGGGGGTTGAGGGGGGTGTGGCGGGGTAGGGGGGGGGGGTGGTGGCTGGCGCCCGCAGACGTTTTGAGCGGAAGCCGCGTGGCTCCCCGCCGGCCGGGCTCCCAGCATGCCGTCTGAGGAGGATGTCATTAAGACATTGAGCCCGGGGGGGGAACGAACGCGTCTAGGCTGTGTCGTTTTATTGATTTATTTTTTGGCTATTCTAAAAAATAGCAGATCTACAAGCTCATAGCGCGCTAGTTTTGGGGAAAAAATAATAGGGAAAATGTAATTTCGCGGGTCCTTGACATGAAAAAAGTTTGAGAACCACTGATATCATAGCAACAAACTGTAAGGATTTAGAAGACATTTGTAGAATCCTCTAGAAAGCAAAGATTTGAGTTAAAAATGTTTGCTTTAAAAAACATACAAATTCAAAGATTTGCTAAAAATGTCACGATTTTTCAAAAAAAGTATTAAAACAGATCTACAAGCTCATGCACCGAGTGCCACGCTATGAGCTTGTAGATCTGTTTCAATAGCTTGTAGATCTGTTTTAATAGCCAAATAAATCTATAAAATGACACACAGATGCGTTCCCGGTCTCAAAGGGTTAAGAGCCTGTAATAACAGCGACGGGTTGCATTAATGACGGAGTGGCCCGCGCTGCCACCCAGCACCCTGCCAATGTCTCCATTTACACCCTACGCATACTAAACACCACCCTAATGACGCCCACACGGAGCGGTGCTCCGCACACACACACACACACACACACACACACACACACACACACACACACACACACACACACACACATACATACGCGCACACACACACACACACACACACACACGCACACACGCACACACACACACACACACCCTCCCTTTCTGGAAGGAGGAGAGAGAGACACAAAATAAAACCAAAGACACTCAATGTGTGTATTAGTGCGTTAGATCCTCGCCCAGTACAGTACACACACACACACACACACGCACAGGCACGGGCACGGGCACGGGCACGCACACCCACACACACACACACGCACCCATTCACACACGCGCGCATACGCACACACTCACACACACACACTCACACACTCACACACACTCTCTCTTATTTCTCTTTCATGAAGTTTCACGGCCAGTGAAGCAGTAAAATGGCCTCCATTACGCCGTGCTCTGGTCTAGGAGAGCTCAGAGGAAAAGCACCAGGATATTACAGAGGACACATCATTAAACCATTTCAACCGGGAACGCCTCTGTGTAACAACTTCAACCATTACTGTATGCTTTGGGCTATTCAAAAAATAGCAGATATACAAGCTCATAGCGCGGCACCGAGTGCCGCGCTATGAGCTTGTAGATCTGCTATTTTTGAAAAATCGTGACAATTTGTGCAAATCTTTGAATATATATGTAATTTTTTTTTTAAGCGAACATTTGTAACTCAAATCTTTGCTTCTGGGGGGGGTCCCTGGCACAACATATGTTGAGATGGGGGTCCGCAGTCAAATACATATACATTTTGGGGGTCCTTGACATGAAAAAGTTTGAGAACCACTGATTATAGAAACATACGTTTTTTTCAACAAACAAAATTAGGATTTAGAAGACATTTGTAGAATCCCCCAGAAGTCAAAGATTTGAGTTACAAATGTTCGCTTTTAAATTGTCATGTTTTTTTTTATTTATTGCAGCTCTACAAGTTCTATGAGCTTGTAGATCTGCTATTTTTGAATAGCCAAGGTATAAGATAATGGTTGAAAGTGGTTAAAATCGAAACTTCCCCTTGTCTTTAATGGGTTAAACGACAAAGCAAGACGCCGGGTTTTAAATAGTACCTCTCATCATCAAAAGGCTCAAAGCTCTCACGCTGTACGCCCTAAACCCCCCCCCCCCCCCGACTCTGAGTGTAAATTTAACTCTGAGAGGGTCACATTTCAGAGTTTGACACTCAGGATTTCAGAGCCAGAATCATCTTCACATCACAGGTTTAGAGGTATAAACAGAGTGAAATTAGATTTCATGCAACAAGCTCCATAGTGTTTGATGATTCCAGGCAGAGAGAGGGCAGGGGGGAGCGAGGGGTCAAAGAAAGAATGAAAAAACAGGTAGGTATCTACATATTTACACGTAGCATATCTATCCATCCCCATACACTGGGTGAAAAGCAATGATTTTGGGAGGGTATTCCTCAGGCTGGTTTTCTGTACTTTCCTGCCAGCTTCTTGGTAATGTTGTACAGTTCTCTCATATTCCCCCCTCTTGCTGCTTGCTCTGCCTCTGTTGCCAGGTCGTCCATGTACTTTCGCTTGTCTGCTCTAATGCTCTTCTTTACTAGCTTGTTTCCTTCTGCATACCTTTCTTGTGCCTTGGCCTTCTCCGCTCTTGTCCGGCTGTTGTTCACTGCCGCCTTCTTCTCCCTCCTCTCTTGGATCTTTCGCAGACTGTCCCCTGAGATCCACTCCTTGTGCTGGAGCTTCTTGGGGCCAAGCACTTCCTGGCAGGTAGTTGTTACTGCCTCTTTTATCTCCTTCCACCTGCTCTCCAGGCTGCAATCATCCTCTTCCAACAGCTCCTGTAGAACTTGGAACTTGTTGCTGAGTGTTACTCTGAACTCTTCCAGCTTGCTGGAGTCTCTCAAGAAAGCTGTGTTGTACCTGTGTCGTGTTGTGTGTGCCGACATCCAGTTCTTTCTTAACTTCAGCTTCAGGCTGGCTACGACGAGGTGGTGGTCTGAAGCCACATCTGCGCCTCTCTTTGTTCTTACATCCTGCATGGACCTCCTGAATTTTTTACTGATACAGACGTGGTCAATCTGGTTCTCAGTTATGTGGTCTGGCGATACTCAAGTGGCCTTGTGGATGTTTTTATGGGGAAAAACACTGCCGCCAATGACCAAGTTGTTCATAGCGCACAGGTCCGCCAGCCTCTCCCCATTTTCATTCATGGTCCCCAGTCCATGCCCTCCCATGATATCTTCATACCCCCTGTTGTCCGTTCCGATCTTGGCATTAAGGTCTCCCATCAGGATTGTGATGTCTCTCTCTGGTTGCTTTTCTATAATGGACTGCAGTCTGTTGTAGAACTGGTCTTTATCTGCTTCCTCGCAATCATTGGTAGGAGCATAGCACTGTATGATGTTCATGTTGATCCTCTTCTTCTTGGTACGAAAGGACGCGATGATGATCCTTGGGCCATGGGCTTCCCAGCCTATGAGTGCACTCTGTGCTGCTTTAGATAGCATCAGTGCTACTCCTTGGGTGTGGGGGGCGTTGTCCTCATCGTGTCCAGAGTACAGCAGCATCTCTCCTGAGGGCAGTCGTTTCTGTCCGGACTGTGTCCATCTCGTCTCGCTTATTCCGAGCAGCGTGAGATTGTAGTTCCTCATCACTGCTGCTACTTGGAATGTCTTCCCTGTCTCATACATGGTTCTCACGTTCCACGTACCGATGTGGGCAGCCCTGGTCGAAAGAAGGGTGGTCGGCCATGTTGCTTCCAGCAAACCAGCAAACCAGAACGACCGGTGAAGGACAAAGAGGGAAGACCGATAACAACAGGAGATGAGCAACAGAAGAACAGATGGATGGAGTATTTCGAAGAACTTCTAAACCGACCAGCACCACAGAACCCACCAGACATCACACAGGCTGACACAGACCTACCCATAGCCTGCAACGCACCAACCATGGAAGAAATCAGGAAGGCTATCAAGCAGCTGAGGAACGGAAAGGCTGCAGGACCAGACAACATCCCCGCGGAGGCACTGAAGTCAGACCTAGAAACCACGGTGAAGATGCTCCACCCACTCTTCATGAAGATATGGGAGGAAGAAGAAGTGCCAGGAGATTGGAAAGAGGGCTACCTCATTAAGATCCCAAAGAAAGGCGACCTTAGCAATTGTGCAAATTATAGAGGGATCACACTGCTATCAGTGCCAGGGAAAGTTTTTAACAGAGTCATCTTGAACAGGATGAAGGACCTCATTGATGCACAACTCCGCGATGAGCAAGCTGGTTTTCGCAAGGACCGATCCTGCACAGACCAGATTGCAGCGTTGCGCATCATCGTGGAGCAGTCGATAGAGTGGAACTCGCCCCTGTACATTAACTTCGTGGACTATGAGAAAGCCTTTGACAGCCTAGACAGAGAGACCCTCTGGAAGCTTCTCCGACATTACGGGGTGCCGACCAAAATCGTTTCCATCATCAGGAACTCCTATGAGGGACTGATATGCAAGGTGGTCCACGGAGGGCAGCTCACAGAGGCATTCCAAATGAAGACCGGGGTCAGACAAGGTTGTCTGCTCTCGCCTTTTCTCTTCCTGCTGGCCATTGACTGGATAATGAAGACCTCCACAGCACAGAAAAGGTACGGGATTCAGTGGACACCTTGGACGCAACTGGACGACTTGGACTATGCAGACGATTTAGCACTACTGTCGCACACCCAACAACAGATGCAGGAGAAGACCAACAGCGTGGCATCCACCTCGGCGCAAGTGGGACTCAACATCCACAAAGGCAAGACCAAGATCCTCAAGACCAATGCAGCAAACAACACCAACGCAATCACGCTGGAGGGCGAGGCATTGGAAGAGGTCGAAGCCTTTACCTACCTTGGCAGTGTTATTGACAAGCAGGGTGGCACAGACGCTGACGTTAAAGCACGAATCAGGAAAGCACGTGCAGCATTCTTGCAACTACGGAACATCTGGAGCTCAAATGAACTGACTTCCAACACCAAAGTCAGATTCTTCAACACCAACGTTAAGGCAGTCCTCCTATACGGAGCAGAGACATGGAGAACTACAGCTGCTACCACTAAGAAAGTACAAGTCTTCATTAACAGCTGCCTACGGAAGATCCTCCACATCCGATGGCCAGACACCATCAGCAACAACCGAACTCTGGCAGAGAACAAACCAGCTGCCCGCAGGAGAAGAGATCAAGAAACGCAGATGGCGCTGGATAGGCCACACCCTGCGAAAGCCCGCAGGTACCATCATCAGACAAGCCCTAACATGGAACCCGCAGGGCAAGCGGAAAAGGGGTCGGCCGAGAAACACCTGGCGCAGAGACCTGGAGGCAGACACCAAGACCATGAAGATGACCTGGAACCAACTGGAGAGAACAGCTCAAGACAGAGATGCCTGGAGATCGCTTGTTGACGGCCTATGCCCCAGAAGGGGTAGTAGGCGTAAGTAAGTAAGTAATTCCTCAGGCAGACCCCCTGATATTGAAGATTCTCTAGCAGAGAAAAGAGAGACGCATATCCAGGTATCTTAAAGGCATTTGAAGGTCCTCTCCCGAATCCATTCAAAAACTCCCACCGATCATTAATGTTGGGTGGGGGGGGGGGTATGCCTTGCCCACATATCCAGGTATATTGCCTTTTTCACCCAGTGATAGTAGTATGTATATGAGGTTAGACATAAGATATATACATAATATAGCCTACACACAGTGGTGGATTATTTTTTTTGCTTAAGTAAAAGTATCAATATTGTAATGTAGAAATACTTTGTTACAAGTAAAAATCCGGAATTCAAAATTTACTTGAGTAAAAGTACACAAGTATTGGCATCAAAATGTACTTAAAGTACCAAAAGTAGAAAGTAGTCATTATGCAGAATGTCCCGTTTCTCTAATGTATAAAATGTTTTAAAAATCTTTTGAAAATAGCCGCTCTACAAGCTCACATTGTGAGCTTGTAGATCTGCTATTTTCAAATGGCCGAAATGTATATAGGGCTGAAGTGGTTAATGTATGTTTTCAAAATCTACAAAGTAACTAGTAACTAAAGTTTTCAAATAATTGTAATGGAGTAAAAATATAATAGTTGCCTCTTGAGATGTAGTGTAATAAAAGTAAAAGTACCTCAAAATTGTGCTTAAGTACAGTACTTGAGTAAATGTACTTAGTTACTTTCCACCACTGCCTGCACAAAGCATATCCATACAGTATGTAGATGAGGTTCAGACATACTGTAAGGTGCATCAACATAGCAGCAGGTATATATACTGTACATGAAACAGACATTAAGGTGCAAGAAGGATATCAGCTCTTTGTACATGATTAAGGTACAGTGTGTCAGTGTATATATATATATGTATATATACTACGGAAGCCGACAGCTGAGACCTAAAGTACTAAAAAACTGAAGTTTTTCTAACATTCTTTGGGAACAGGAAGTGGCTCTTAAATAAGCTCTGAGATTGATCACGCCTGTCAGATCCTAATCGGGCACGACGTCTTTCTTCTTCGTTGGAGTTTGACGGTTCTCTTGGTAGGCTCACCTCTTCTTCGACCCCCCCCCCCCCCCCCCCCGGAGATGACTAACACCGATGACTAACGCCTCTCGTCTTGTTTGCTAGGCGAGGTACAGTAGGAACAGCGGGGAACGGAAAGGACTTACTTTAGAGGCGACATTTACTAGAAGATTTGAAGGCAAAAAACACACACACACACACACACACACACACACACACACACACACACACACACACACACACACACACACACAGTCCCAGTGTATTTCTGGGCTTTAATTGCCGGCGGTCGGATCTCCTGTAAAGATAACATCTCCTCCGTACTGCCGAGTCTCACTGACCTTTTCACAGCTTTACTCTGTTATGACAGAGTTCTCTATCTCTGCTGCTTTATTGCTTACAGTATATATATATAATGGTGTGTGTGTGTGTGTGTGTGCGTGTGCGTGTGCGTGTGTGCGTGTGTGTGTGTGTGTGGATGCAGATAGGTGCATCGTCGTTGTCGGGCATAAACCTCATATCTCCATCTTTCAACTTGTTGAAGGAATCCCTGTATTACTTTGATCATAATTCATTCATTGATTGAATACTTTATTAGCAACAACAACAAAAAGCACAGGAAACTACAGTTCAATACAAGGTCTGCTAAAAGGATTTTAAACCCAATAAAGCACTATGGCCTGTTTCCATTGGGGTCCTTTGATGTGATTTAATTCCAAATATAATAATTAAAATAAAACGTAAATGTGTCCAATATACAATATAACTAGAGTATGTTAACTCACTGAGTGCCAGAATGTTTTCTGGCTATTTCTGGCCAGTGCGTTTTTTTTTTTGTTTTTTTTAAGTAAAACAAAAAGTGCTTAGGAAGCGAGATACAGCCTTTTTCAGTTATAAGTTAAACAAGGAGTGGATGGAGCGGCAAATCCTCAGATAATGATATCTTGTGTTCTGAATCTATTTATTTTTTACATTTTTTTTCAAAAACACGTGGAATGGCACTCAATGAGTTAATACAATATAACGTATATAATTGAGGTGGTTGTATTGTGTCTCCCTGCTCTTCTATTGAGACATTAACATGGTGTCAAAGGTCATGTCTCACCCAGACACAGGATCTGACACCAATTCTGACCTGATGGTCAAGATTCAATGTATCCCCTGAGCAAGCAGGCTCTATTAGCTCAATGTTAAAACAGTTCCTGGACATACAAGGTTCCCACCTGACCGTGAAGACAGTACCAGGCACGGGCACATGGGTGGGTGGGTGTGTGTGGGTGGGTGGGCTTCTTCTTGGCCATAAGATGGCTCCCTCTTGACAGGCAGAGCGGATGAAGACCACCCATTAATAGACAGAGGTGGTCCTGAGAAAAGGTTTCCTGACACAATGCATCTCCGTCCCTCCACTCACACATTAATGACACGATGTGGGTCTGTTGCTGCTCAGACTAAATTGGGACCCCGTGTGTGTGGGGGGGGGGGGGGGGGGGGGGGGGGGGGGGGGCTCCATAATGGATGGAGTGGCCATCTAAGTACATGTACTCAAGTACTGTACTGTACTTAAGTACAATTTTGACATATGTTTACTTTACTTGTGTATTTCTAATTTGCAATACTTTTACTTCTACTCCACTACATCTCAGAGGCAAATATTGTACTTTTACTCCACTACAATTATTTAAAAACTTTAGTTACTAGTTACTTTGTAGATTTTGATTATTATTACAAAACATGCATTAACCACTTCAGCCCTATATATTCTGCATAATGAGTACTTTATACTTTTGGTACTTTTAGTACCAAACCATTTTGATACCAATTCTCTTGTACTTTTACTCAAGTAGGCTACATTTTGAATTCCAGACTTTTACTTGTAACAGAGTATTTCTACATTGCAGTATTGATACTTTTACTTAAGTAAAACATTTTAGTACTTTGTCCACCACTGGGGGGGAGGGGGAGGGGGAGGGGGAGGGGCGGGGGTCTCCGTAACGGATGTAGGGGCCAGCAGGTGGGTGGCAGCGGCGTTGGAGCCGACGCACGCTGAACACAGCGCCTTGCTCATCAGCACAACAACAGCCTATCATTCAGCCTGGTCCCTCATGCAGCCCCCCCCGTCCCCCCCCCCTCCCCCCCTCCCTCACTGCTGTTTTGACAGCTGCAACAAGGATGCAATCACCTATACTGTACTTACTGTACCGTATTAGATATGGTCTCTGTCGGGTAAACCTCATAATGTACGAAACTGTTACTGTTCAGGATTCAAACTCTAGAGCATCAAAAGTAGCAGATCTACAAGCTCGAAACGCGCCGTTTCGCGCCGCGTTTCGAGCTTGTAGATCTTGATGTTATTTGTGTGATATCGGGTATTGGCCGTTTATTTACAAAAAATAACGTAAAAAGTAAAAAATATGGAGATAAGCGGTTTCTGCCCGTCAGTAACGATGTATTTATATATCATGTTCATTTTATACATTCAGAGGGTTTATTTATGCTGTCAGAGTTGTGTGAAAGGCAGGATATTACTGTGTGCGCGTGCGTGCGTGCGTGCGTGCGTGTGTGTGTGAAGCTCTTCTAGCCCCCAATAACTCACATCTGGCCATCAAAGACGACAGGACCTTTTTTGTTGTGTAAAAAAAGACATATTTAGACATGTTTAGGCTACATTTGTCTTTTTTTACACAATAAAAAAGGTCCTGTGGTCTTTAATGGCCAGATGTGAGTTATTGGGGGCTAGAAGAGCTACTGTAAATAATAATAAAGAAATCGCCGGGTTATTGTGTAAAATAATACATATTTAGACACCTGCCCGAATGCCCCCGCCCACTGTAAAAAATATCTTGAAAATTGCTAAAACTATAGAAAGCAGTAAATGAAAATCTCATCTTTTATTTACTTTAATTACAAACTAAAACCGAAACCTTGGTTGTAAAAAAAAAAGTTGTCCTTTAAACTGTTCCTCATTTTGCTGTGGACCCCCTGGAACCCTGTGAAGGACCCCCTGCGGATCCCCGGACCCCACTTTGAGAACCGCTGCTTACATCTCTGTTTACAGTTCTTTCTGTTTGTCCTCCAACTGTGTGGATTCTACTGTGCTGCTGTAATATTTACTCTCACTTTTATCTTTGCTGTTTTGCTTCTTCTGTGTGTGTGTGTGTGTGTGTGTGTGTGTGCGTGTGCGCGTGTGTGTGCGCGTGCACGTGCGTGCGTGTGTCTGTGTGTGTGTGAAGGAGTGTTTTGGGCGGTGCAGAGGGAAGCTGGTTTGTCCTTGGTTCCACGTCAAATTTACACCCACATAAAAAGGTAAATACTGGGCAAGGCGGCGCAGATACAAGGTGCTGATTGTTCCTCCTATTACAGCTTTATGGAAGGTGTAATTCATACCGACACCCCCACACACCCCCACCCACCACCCACCCACACACCCATCCACCACCCACCCACACACCCACCCACCACCCAGCAGCCATTGTCTCCCCTCGGAAAACGATAAGGCCAGACATCGATAATACTCGTCCAATTTACTGTCTATTAAAGCTGCACTTTGTAACTTTCCTTTTTCTTCTACCCCGGATTTGAACCCGGTTTCCTGCACCAGAGCTGGATCTTTCACCATTGAGCCTAATAGAACCGGCCTGCTTGCTCAGGGGATACATTTAATCTTGACCCATCAGGTCAAACTTTGTGTCAGATCCTGTGTCTAGGTGAGACATGACATTTGACACCATATAAATGTCTCAATAGACGAGCAGGGAGACCAAATACAACCACCCACATTATTTAAAGGTAGGGTAAGTGATCTGTTGGGGATTTTTGTTTTGTTTATGTTAAAAAGGTTTAAGTACTATATTGTGATAGTAATCATTGCTACAGAGTGTTTGTTCGGTCACAGGGGTCTCTCCAGCTCTTTAGTAAACACAATATAGTACATTTTCAAGTAGGTGACAACATTTAAGCCAATCAGGAGAGAGCATTGAAAATGCATTTTCTGTTTAATAAAGAGCTGGAGAGACATGGAGACTCCTTTTACTGAACAAACACTCTATAGCAATGAGTACTATCACAATATAGAGCTATTTAACACTTATTCTAACCAAAGTAAATCACTTACCCTACCTTTATGAGGAAGCATTTGTATATATTTTTTATAATCAACTAAATTGATTGGTTACCTGGAAATATTTGAATAATATCTAAAATGTTTGGAATTAGTTTTTTTTAACAAAAACCTCCCCCTTTTGGGGGTCCCTGGCACAAAACCTTTTCAGATGGGGGTCCAGGGCCAAATACATATCAATTTGGTGGTCCTTGGCATTAAAACGTTTAATTGAGAACCACTGTTACTGTACTATTAGTACTAACGACTAGTACTGTACTATTATAAAAACTGTACTGTACTCTCTCTCTCTCTCTCTTTCTCTCTCTCTCTCTCTCTCTCTCTCTCACACACACACACGCCACAGTGAGCCACACACACACACACACACACACACACACACACACACACACACACACACACACTCATGTATGAGTGATGAGCGTGTGGAGGACAGTGTGTGATCCGTCATCTCTGCCGCTCAGCGGCTAAGATGTTCGCCGCCCCGGGTGGGAGCCGGCGGTCCCTTCCTTCCTTCCTTGACCAGGAGACACGATGTCCCTCTGTCCCATAAAACACCTTCCTCTAGAGGACACACACACGGCCACGCGCCGCACGCCAGCACAACGCCATTTCTCTCACGTCCATCCAAGGACGCCACGCATCACTATGTGTCACCATCACCATCCCCCCCCCCCCTCCAACCCCCCTCTATTGCCTTAATGTCTTGCCTCTCCCTGACACGCCACAGAACAACAGAGGAGCTAATGATCTAATATGCATTACATTACATTCAGTGGTGTAAAGTAACAAAGTACATTTACTTAAGTATTGTACTTAAGTACACTTTTGAGGAATTTTTACTTTACTGGAGTATTTCCCATTTTCAATACTTTTACTTCTACTACATTACATCTCAGAGGCAAATATTGTACTTTTGCTCCACTACAATTATTTGAAAACTTAAAGGTAGGGTAAGTGATATTTTTGGGTATTTTTTTTTGTTTTTGTTAAAAAGGTTAAAGCACCATATTCTGATAGTAATCATTGCTACAGAGTGTTTGTTCGGTCACAGGGGTCTCTCCAGCTCTTTAGTAAACACAATATTGTACATTTTCAGGTAGATGACAACATATAAGCCAATCAGGAAAGAGCACTGAAAATGCATTTTCTGTTTAATAAAGAGCTGGAGAGACATGGGAGACTCCTTTTACTGAACAAACACTCTATAGCAATGAGTACTATCACAATATAGAGCTAATTAACACTTATTTTAACAAATACAAATCACTTACCCTACCTTTAAGTTACTAGTTACTTTGCAGATACAAATTATTATATTATAAAACATACATTAACCACTTTACCCCTTTTTATACCTAGGCTATTTGAAAATAGCCGATCTACAAGCTCACAACGTGTCACATCACGATGCGGGGTGAGCTTGTAGATCTGCTATTTTCAAACATTTTAGTAATTTAGCTTTTGGTCCTTTAAGCATATTTTGATGCCAATACTTTTGTACTTTTACTCAAGTACCATTTTGAACACAGGCCGTTTACTTGTAACAGAGTACTTCTACATGGTGGTATTGATACTTTTACTTGAGTAAAACATGTCGACCACTGGTCTCCCGTACATCATAATAATATTACAGAGTGTATATGTACCGCTGACACAGGCTGTATAAAAGGGTAATTGAGATCTGACACGGCATCCAGAAAAGAGACACCATTTGCGAAAAGGGAAAGTTCACAAATCACTAGTTTTTTCTTCATATTTGCCAAAGTGTGCAGCGTTTCAGAGTGTCAGCAGAGAGGAGGAGCTTACTCTGTCTCACTTAAAGTCTTGTTGCTGCCAGCGTTTGGTTGAGTGGATTTAGTAGTTAGTTAGTTAACGGGCTAGATAGCAGGATAACGATAAAGGTTGATCGGTAAACAAGCTATAGATAACAGGCTAGTTAGACTAGATAACAGGCCACTTAACAAGCTATAGATAACAGGCTAGTTAGACTAGATAACAGGCCACTTAACAAGCTATAGATAACAGGCTAGTTAGGCTAGATAACAGGCCACTTAACAAGCTATATAACAGGCTAGTCAGGCTAGATAACAGGCTCATTAGGCTAGATGAGAAGCCAGTTAACAGGTTGGTAAACAGGTGAGATAACATGCTAGTTAGGCTAGTTACGCCACTTAACAAGCTACAGATGTGATATTCCAAAGTTTCCAAAGGGGACTTTACAGGTATAGATCAGGAAAAAGTGAAAAGAAGTGTGAAGAGGTCCGATGTCATGGCTGTAGATAACAGGCTAGTTATAGGCTAGATAACAGGCCACTTAACAAGCTAGATAACAAGCTAGTTAAGCTAGATAGCAGGCTAGTTAGGCTAGATAACAGGCCACTTAACAAGCTAGATAACAAGCCACTTAACAAGCTAGATAACGAGCTAGTTAAGCTAGATGCCTAGTTAGGCAACAGGCCACTTAACTCATTCAGTACCACTGGCCAAAATTCATTGTAAAAAAAAAAGTGCTTAGGAGCCGAGATACAGTCTTTTTCAGTAAGAAGTTAAACAAGAAGTGAATGGAGCAGAACATTTTCAAATCATCATATCTTGGGTTCTGAAGAAAAAAAAAAAAAAAAGAAAAAATATATATATATATATATATATATTTTTTTTAATGACGTTTTAGACGTCCAGTGGCACAGGGCTTATTACAACGGACGTTTTAGACGTCCAGTGGCACTGAATGAGTTGTTAACAAGGTAGATAACAGGCCAGATAACTGTCTAGTTAAGATAGATAACAGGCCACTTAACAAGGTAGATAACAGGCCAGATAACTGTCTAGTTAAGCTAGATAACAGGCCACTTAACAAGGTAGATAACAGGCCAGATAACTGGCTATTTAACCTAGATAACAGGCTAGTTAGGCTAGATAACAGGCCACTTAACAAGGTAGATAACTGGCTAGTTAAGCTAGATAACAGGCTAGTTAGGCTAGATAACAGGCCACTTAACAAGGTAGATAACTGGCTAGTTAAGCTAGATAACAGGCTAGTTAGGCTAGATAACAGGCCATTTAACAAGGTAGATAACTGGCTAGTTAAGCTAGATAACAGGCTAGTTAGGCTAGATAACAGGCCATTTAACAAGGTAGATAACTGGCTAGTTAAGCTAGATAACAGGCTAGTTAGGCTAGATAACAGGCCACTTAACAAGGTAGATAACAGGCCAGATAACTGGCTAGTTAAGCTAGATAACAGGCCAGATAACTAGCTAGTTAAGCTAGATAACAGGCTAGTTAGGCTAGATAACAGGCCACTTAACAAGGTAGATAACAGGCCAGATAACTGGCTAGTTAAGCTAGATAACAGGCCAGATAACTAGCTAGTTAAGCTAGATAACAGGCTAGTTAGGCTAGATAACAGGCCACTTAACAAGGTAGATAACTGGCTAGTTAAGCTAGATAACAGGCTAGTTAGGCTAGATAACAGGCAACTTAACAAGATAGATAACAGGCCAGATAACTGGCTAGTTAAGCTAGATAACAGGCCAGTTAGGCTAGATAACAGGCCACTTAACAAGGTAGATAACAGGCCAGATAACTGGCTAGTTAGATAACAGGCTAGTTAACACAACATGGTGGTAAACAGGCTAGATAACATGCTGGATAATTGGATAGTTAACATGCAGAAAATACCACCACAACACCACCAAGTCAGCCTTCATATACAGCTTCATGTTGATTCTATTGAGATAAACGCTAATGTGTTTAGGGAAGGGACGATAATCGTTATTGTTTATTGAGATTAAAAAAACGCAAGATTTTAATGTATTGAAATTGTCCTATGTCATACACGAGAATGAATTAGGTTTTGTTGAGCTGCTAATTCAGTATACCACTTAAATCCTACTTAATAAAACGGACCTGTAAAGACTATATTTGGTACGCTCTTATTTCACTCTACATAAATCGATTCGCCAAAAATAGCTGATCTACAAGCTCACAACGTGTTGCGTTGCAGCACGTTGTGAGCTTGTAGATCGGCTATTTTTGGCGAACGTCCCGTCTCCCCCCCCCCCCTGAATAGGGATGCTGGGGTTTCAACTGTCATTTTAAGTTTTAAGCATATTTTAATTGCAATAACATTGTTAATCCCAATTATTTTTACCACAATAATCGTGACATGTAATCTTCATATCGTTCCATCCCGAATTGCGTGTCTGCATCTTCCGAAACAAGTCTCCTGTCCATAATAATATTACAGAGTGTATATATACTGCCAATCTGGGAACCCATCGCCAAATGAAAAGGAAAAACAGCGCCCTCTGCTGTTTTTGACTATCTCAGTTGGCTCTGGGAGGAAGTTGACGTAGCACACGTGCGCAAGGAAACCGGGGTTTTGGTCTGCCTTCAGCGCATCACTTCCGGTGGTGCGACTATGTTTTCGTTCCCACTAACAATATTTCTACACGGAACACTAACACCACTTCTCCCAGAGAACATGGATCGTTTTGGTTATAAGTCCACTTGGTTCTATGATGAAAGAGCAAGTTAAAATGTGAATATCTTTCTGTGGTTTTGTCTGCTCCGCGGACGCTATTGTTAAATTTAGTTTCGGTTTGTTTCGAGTGGTGAAGGATCGACGGACACGTGAATCCCGCCCACTACATTTGATTGGGTAAAGCGCGGCCTGCTTCCTGATCTGAAGGCACGCCCACTTGTAGGCCAGTGCGTACGCGATATGACGAACCCCCCCCGACAGATTCAAATGCAGAGCAGAATCTGTTCTTGAGAGATTAATATACTGCTGACACAGGCTGTATACGAGGGGTAATTGAGATCTGACATGGCATCCAGAAAAGAGACACCATTTGCGAAAAGGGAAAGTTCACAAATCACTAGTTCTTTCTTCATTTTTGTGCCAAAGTGTGCAGCGTTTCAGAGTGTCAGCAGAGAGGAGGAGCTTACTCTGTCTCACTTAAAGTCAGGCTGAGTGGATTTAGTAGTTAGTTAACAGGCTAGATAACTGGCTAGTTAACGGGTGAGTAAACAGGCTAGATAACATGCTAGTTGACAGGCTAGATAACAGGTGAGTAAACAGGCTAGATAACAGGTGAGTAAACAGGCTAGTTAACAGGCTAGATAACAGGTGAGTAAACAGGCTAGTTAACAGGCTAGATAACTGGCTAGTTAACGGGCTAGATAACAGGTGAGTAAACAGGCTAGCTAACAGGCTTGATAACAGGTGAGTAAACAGGCTAGTTAACAGGCTAGATAACTGGCTAGTTAACGGGCTAGATAACAGGTGAGTAAACAGGCTAGCTAACAGGCTAGATAACAGGTGAGTAAACAGGCTAGGTAACAGGCTAGATAACTGGCTAGTTAACGGGCTAGATAACATGCTAGCTAACAGGCTAGTTAACAGGCTAGATAACAGGCTATGTCCTTTGCACAACACCATCATGTGATGAAACACAAATCAGCCTTTACATGTAGCTTGCACGGTCATGTTGATCCTATTATAGAGATAAACAAACACTTTTGTGTTAGTGTCTGTATGGATTAGAAAAAAAAGGCTGTTTCTTTGTAGAGACACTATGAGGTCTCCCGTACATCATAATAATAATATTACAGAGTGTATATATACTGCTGACACAGGCTGTATACGAGGGGTAATTGAGATCTGACACGGCATCCAGAAAAGTGACACCATTTGCGAAAAGGGAAAGTTCACAAATCACTAGTTTTTTCTTCATTTTTGTGCCAAAGTGTGCAGCGTTTCAGGGTGTCAGCAGAGAGGAGGCGGTTACTCTGTCTCACTTTAAGGCTTGTAGCTGCCAGCATCGCAGCGCAGGCAGAGCCTGGTTGAGTGGACTTATTAAATCACCACGGCGCTCCATGACCTGCCAAGGATAAAGAATCTGTTTACTGTAAATTGCACCCCGCCCCCCTCCCCTCCCTCCCCTCCCCCCTCGCCCCCCTCCCCTCCCCCACACGCCCCCCTCCCAAATACCATCTGCCGCCCCGAACCGACACTGTTCTCGCAACCTCTAAAAATAGCTGCTTCTGATTGGCTACACGAGGAGATGGGGGGGGGGGGGTCCACGCGGGCCAGGACCCCCCCCCCCCCGCCCCCGCACATTCAGCCTGGCTCTGGGTTAGCAGAGCCAGTTGCAACCAAAACAAGTTATTATTTCACTAACTTGGTTGAACATCGAACAAAGCATGTGTTGTCTGCTTGTTCAGTTAATAACTGTGTGTGTGTGTGTGTGTGTGTGTGTGTGTGTGTGTGTGTGTGTG
Organism: Gymnoscopelus braueri; assembly: GCF_963280865.1. Classification (NCBI taxonomy): domain Eukaryota; kingdom Metazoa; phylum Chordata; class Actinopteri; order Myctophiformes; family Myctophidae; genus Gymnoscopelus; species Gymnoscopelus braueri. Next base: position 2,130,509 of record NC_137613.1, on the reverse strand, counting down.
TGTGTGTGTGTGTGTGTGTGTGTGTGTGTGTGTGTGTGTGTGTGTGTGTGTGTGTGTGTGTGTGTGTGTGTGTGTGTGTGTGTGTGTGTGTGTGTGTGTGTGAGAGAGAGAGAGAGCAGTAGTCAGATGACATACTGCAGCGTTCTCATTGGAGGAGGCCTTTCTTCTCTCAGCCCCGGTGGTTCAGCAGAGGGTTGGAGTTAATTGGCTCCTGACTGTTGTCTCTACCGTGCGGTGGCCCACCTCCGGGGGCCAGGGCTCAGGGGCCAGGGCTCAGGGGACCCCCAGGCCAGAGCCTTTGTGTGCATTGTCGCTATTAACTTTTTGACGCTATTTAAACAGAACAGAACACAGAAAACAGCCCAAACTGCGCATTTGGATAAACAGCGGTGTACTGTGCAGTAGTTAAGAGGTCTGCAGGATGAACGTGTACCTCGCCTCTTCTGACTTCCGGTGTTGCCAGTTTTTGCGAGAGAAACAAGCAACCAGGTCCATGACATTTTATGATTTTATTATTTTATTTTACCGACGGCACGGGTGGGCCCCAAATGACTCTGGGCCCCAAATGACTCTGGGCCCCAAATGACTCTGGGCCACAAATGACTCTGGGCCACAAATGACTCTGGGCCACAAATGACTCTGGGCCCCAAATGACTCTGGGCCCCAAATGACTCTGGGCCCCAAATGACTCTGGGCCACAAATGACTCTGGGCCACAAATGACTCTGGGCCACAAATGACTCTGGGACACAAATGACTCTGGGCCCCAAATGACTCTGGGCCACAAATGACTCTGGGCCACAAATGACTCTGGGCCACAAATGACTCTGGGCCACAAATGACTCTGGGCCCCAAATGACTCTGGGCCCCAAATGACTCTGGGCCCCAACACAACTGCGTTGTCTGTGTCACGGTAGTTACGCGTCTGAACTGAAAATTTCTAATAATTGTAGTGGATTAAAAGTACAATATTTGCCTCTGAGATGTAGTGGAGTAGAGGGAACAGTATTAGAAATCTGAAATACTAAAGTAAAGCACAAAAGCCTCAAAATTGTACTCAAAGAAAATGTACTTAGTTACTTTCCACCACTGAGAGAACCTTTATGTATCAATAAAGATTTCTCTGGTGTTATATCATCTAATCGTATCTTATAGGTCATCATAACTCAAGATCTTATCACTGCAATTAACGAGGGAAAAAAAAACAGACGAGCGCTCGTCTTAATCAGTTAACACTACAGCAGTCTGCGGCTGCACCTGGAACAGCCGCATCACGCCAGCAGAGCGCCCGCCGGTCCGCTCCGGTCGGACCCCCACTAATTCAGTGATGAATCGGAGCAATTGTGTGTTTTTATGGGCGCCGGAATGAGCGCGGCGCTCCTCGGAGCAGCAGCGGCGGCCGGGAGGAACAAAGCGCTCGTAAACAAGCCTTCTGTGACAGAGAGAGAGAGAGAGAGAGAGAGAGAGACATTATCCTCCACTTGTAAAAACCACCGGATGACCTTTAAATATGTGCCGAGCTGTGGAGATATGGAGCCTCTCTACTCTGTGTGTGTGTGTGTGTGTGTGCGCGCGCGCCTCGGGATGATTATTAGAGATTCCTGCAGCCTCTCCTCTTCTCTTCAGCACAGAGAGCAGAGGAGATGCTCTTTATCTGCAGAGAAGAAGTTTCTGCACTTTAAGACTAAAGGACACTTTCAAGTATCTGTCATATTTTAAAGACTGGGGGAAGGTTAAAGGGCCGGGCCACCATCTTAAAGAAACTCTGTCTGTCTGTCTGTCTGTCTGTCTGTCTGTCTGTCTGTCTGTCTGTCTGTCTGTCTGTCTGTCTGTCTGTCTACTGAGACACTACACTGTCTCTATGTATTCTATGATCCTATAGTTTACTGAGACACTACACTGTATCTCTGTATTCTATGATCCTATAGTTTACTGAGACACTACACTGTCTCTCTGTATTCTATGATCCTATAGTTTACTGAGACACTACACTGTATCTCTGTATTCTATGATCCTATAGTTTACTGAGACACTACACTGTCTCTCTGTATTCTATGATCCTATAGTTTACTGAGACACTACACTGTATCTCTGTATTCTATGATCCTATAGTTTACTGAGACACTACACTGTCTCTCTGTATTCTATGATCCTATAGTTTACTGAGACGCTACACTGTCTCTGTATTCTATGATCCTATAGTTTACTGAGACACTACACTGTCTCTGTATTCTATGATCCTATAGTTTACTGAGACACTACACTGTCTCTCTGTGTTCTATGATCCTATAGTTTACTGAGACACTACACTGTCTCTCTGTATTCTATGATCCTATAGTTTACTGAGACACTACACTGTCTCTGTATTCTATGATCCTTTAGTTTACTGAGACACTACACTGTCTCTATGTATTCTATGATCCTATAGTTTACTGAGACACTACACTGTCTCTCTGTATTCTATGATCCTTTAGTTTACTGAGACACTACACTGTCTCTATGTATTCTATGATCCTATAGTTTACTGAGACACTACACTGTCTCTGTATTGTATGATCCTATAGTTTACTGAGACACTACACTGTCTCTGTATTCTATGATCCTATAGTTTACTGAGACACTATACTGTCTCTCTGTATTCTATGATCCTATAGTTTACTGAGACACTACACTGTCTCTGTATTCTATGATCCTATAGTTTACTGAGACACTATACTGTCTCTCTGTATTCTATGATCCTATAGTTACTGAGACACTACACTGTCTCTGTATTCTATGATCCTATAGTTTACTGAGACACTACACTGTCTCTGTATTCTATGATCCTATAGTTTACTGAGACACTATACTGTCTCTGTATTCTATGATCCTATAGTTTACTGAGACACTACACTGTCTCTGTATTCTATGATCCTATAGTTTACTGAGACACTATACTGTCTCTCTGTATTCTATGATCCTATAGTTTACTGAGACACTACACTGTCTCTGTATTCTATGATCCTATAGTTTACTGAGACACTATACTGTCTCTGTATTCTATGATCCTATAGTTTACTGAGACACTACACTGTCTCTGTATTCTATGATCCTATAGTTTACTGAGACACTACACTGTCTCTGTATTCTATGATCCTATAGTTTACTGAGACACTACACTGTCTCTGTATTCTATGATCCTATAGTTTACTGAGACACTACACTGTCTCTCTGTGTTCTATGATCCTATAGTTTACTGAGACACTACACTGTCTCTCTGTATTCTATGATCCTATAGTTTACTGAGACACTACACTGTCTCTCTGTATTCTATGATCCTATAGTTTACTGAGACACTACACTGTATCTCTGTATTCTATGATCCTATAGTTTACTGAGACACTACACTGTCTCTCTGTATTCTATGATCCTATAGTTTACTGAGACGCTACACTGTCTCTGTATTCTATGATCCTATAGTTTACTGAGACACTACACTGTCTCTGTATTCTATGATCCTATAGTTTACTGAGACACTACACTGTCTCTCTGTGTTCTATGATCCTATAGTTTACTGAGACACTACACTGTCTCTCTGTATTCTATGATCCTATAGTTTACTGAGACACTACACTGTCTCTGTATTCTATGATCCTTTAGTTTACTGAGACACTACACTGTCTCTATGTATTCTATGATCCTATAGTTTACTGAGACACTACACTGTCTCTCTGTATTCTATGATCCTTTAGTTTACTGAGACACTACACTGTCTCTATGTATTCTATGATCCTATAGTTTACTGAGACACTACACTGTCTCTGTATTGTATGATCCTATAGTTTACTGAGACACTACACTGTCTCTGTATTCTATGATCCTATAGTTTACTGAGACACTATACTGTCTCTCTGTATTCTATGATCCTATAGTTTACTGAGACACTACACTGTCTCTGTATTCTATGATCCTATAGTTTACTGAGACACTATACTGTCTCTCTGTATTCTATGATCCTATAGTTACTGAGACACTACACTGTCTCTGTATTCTATGATCCTATAGTTTACTGAGACACTACACTGTCTCTGTATTCTATGATCCTATAGTTTACTGAGACACTATACTGTCTCTGTATTCTATGATCCTATAGTTTACTGAGACACTACACTGTCTCTGTATTCTATGATCCTATAGTTTACTGAGACACTATACTGTCTCTCTGTATTCTATGATCCTATAGTTTACTGAGACACTACACTGTCTCTGTATTCTATGATCCTATAGTTTACTGAGACACTATACTGTCTCTGTATTCTATGATCCTATAGTTTACTGAGACACTACACTGTCTCTGTATTCTATGATCCTATAGTTTACTGAGACACTACACTGTCTCTGTATTCTATGATCCTATAGTTTACTGAGACACTACACTGTCTCTGTATTCTATGATCCTATAGTTTACTGAGACACTACACTGTCTCTCTGTGTTCTATGATCCTATAGTTTACTGAGACACTACACTGTCTCTCTGTATTCTATGATCCTATAGTTTACTGAGACACTACACTGTCTCTGTATTCTATGATCCTTTAGTTTACTGAGACACTACACTGTCTCTATGTATTCTATGATCCTATAGTTTACTGAGACACTACACTGTCTCTCTGTATTCTATGATCCTTTAGTTTACTGAGACACTACACTGTCTCTATGTATTCTATGATCCTATAGTTTACTGAGACACTACACTGTCTCTGTATTGTATGATCCTATAGTTTACTGAGACACTACACTGTCTCTGTATTCTATGATCCTATAGTTTACTGAGACACTATACTGTCTCTCTGTATTCTATGATCCTATAGTTTACTGAGACACTACACTGTCTCTGTATTCTATGATCCTATAGTTTACTGAGACACTATACTGTCTCTCTGTATTCTATGATCCTATAGTTACTGAGACACTACACTGTCTCTCTGTATTCTATGATCCTATAGTTTACTGAGACACTACACTGTCTCTCTGTATTCTATGATCCTATAGTTTACTGAGACACTACACTGTCTCTCTGTATTCTATGATTCTATAGTTTACTGAGACACTACACTGTCTCTCTGTATTCTATGATTCTATAGTTTACTGAGACACTACACTGTCTCTCTGTATTCTATGATCCTATAGTTTACTGAGACACTACACTGTCTCTCTGTATTCTATGATTCTATAGTTTACTGAGACACTAAACTGTCTCTCTGTATTCTATGATCCTATAGTTTACTGAGACACTACACTGTCTCTGTATTCTATGTATGTGTTTACCTTGTTTATTGTAAGTCACTCTCGTTAAGAGCGTCTGATAAATGCCTAAACTGTAAATCGAGGGTATGTTTGTATCGTCTCTGTCGGGTGGAAACATAATATTTCCAAAACTTTTACCTTTCAGGATTCAAATTCGAAAGTATCAAAAGTAGCAGATCTACAAGCTCAAAATGCATCACTTCGCGCCTCGTTTTGAGCTTGTAGATATGCTACTTTTGATGCGTTTGTGTATCGCTGCACTATGATCAAGAGGGGCCGTACATTTTTACGAAAAAACCCAAAAGGTTAGAATATGGAGAGAAGAGGTTTCCGCTCGACAACAACGATATAGTGGGTATTGCTACTTTTTTTTACTCGAGTAAAAAAATAAAGTCAGAGTAGCTCTTCCAGCTACGCTGCTTAAAGCACTTCATCTCATGAAACCTTCCTCCCGGCGCAGCGAGAGGCAGAAATAGCTCTTCAATATGTGGATTAAAGCCGGAGAGGAGAGGAGACTGTATTTAATATCGGGTCGAGTGAGCTGAGCTGAGCTGAGCGAGCGAGGGAGGGAACTTCAGACGGCAGGCAAACGGAACAGATATGCATTTTAAAAATGGATGCTTCATCCAGAGCCAGTAGAGTTTGTCAGGTTAAGTGTGTTACTTCCTGGAATAGCGTCTTGTAGCATCATCGCTCACAGACAAACCAAATGATTTGCAGGTTGTTTTATTTAAAAATATATACACTTTGACTTGTTTGCCCTTAAGTGAGGAAAAAAACAGATAGGCGACGTAATCAGAGTGTTTGTCCATCAGCATCCACCTTCACCCACCACTGTCTATATTATCAAATAAAAACACAAACCTGTGTAACATATCCCTGTAATCATTATGTAGCAGAGGAGCATTCACTCTGACTCTGATAATGTAATCATTATGTAGCAGAGGAGCATTCACTCTGACTGATAATGTAATCATTATGTAGCAGAGAAGCATTCACTCTGACTCTGATAATGTAATCATTATGTAGCAGAGGAGCATTCACTCTGACTCTGATAATGTAATCATTATGTAGCAGAGGAGCATTCACTCTGACTCTGATAATGTAATCATTATGTAGCAGAGGAGCATTCACTCTGACTCTGATAATGTAATCATTATGTAGCAGAGGAGCATTCACTCTGACTCTGATAATGTAATCATTATGTAGCAGAGGAGCATTCACTCTGACTCTGATAATGTAATCATTATGTAGCAGAGGAGCATTCACTCTGACTCTGATAATGTAAGACGTTGTTTCCAGGGGTCTGTGTAGCGGGACAGGCCGGCTGACATTGAGGAAAAACAGCCATTTAACACTTTAAGACCTGAGGCCCATTCTATGCCTTCTAAATCCTAACAGCTTTCTGGAAGAAAAAAAAACGTATTTTGCTATATTTACTGTTGTTGTCGGGCAGAAACCTCTTATCTCCTTATTTTAACTTTTTTGTGTGTCTTCGTCAATTAGCGCCCTACTTGACTACAGCGCGGTGGTGGAAAAAGTACTCAAATGTTTTACTCAAGTAAAAGTATCAGTACTGCAATGTAGAAGTACTCTGTGACAAGTAAAAGTCCGGAATTCAAAATTCACTTGAGTGAAGGTACAAAAGTATTGGTATCAAAATGTACTTAAAGTACCAAAATGTAAAAGCACTAAAATGTTTGAAAATAGCCGATCTACAAGCTCACAACACTGAGCTTGTAGATCGGCTATTTTCAAATAGCCTAGGTATAAAATAGGGCTAAAGTGGTTGATGTATGTCCTAGAATACAATCATTTCAATCTGCAAAGTAACTACTAACTAAGGTTTCCAAATAATTGTAGTGGAGTAAAAGTACAATATTAGCCTCTGAGATGTAGTGGAGTAGAAGTAAAAGTATAGACATTCGGAGATATTCCAGTAAAGTAAAAGCACCTCAAAATTGTACTTAAGAACAGTACTTGAGTAAATGTACTTAATTACTTTACACCACTGCTACAGCGTCACACAAAAGCATCAAAAGTAGCAGATCTACAAGCTCGAAACGCGGCGTGTCGCGCCACGTTTCGAGCTTGTAGATCTGTTACTTTTTTGTATTCTGAAAAGTTACAGTTTGGAACATGAGACAAAACCTAAAAATGACTGGGATGCTTCCCCGGTGGTAAAGGGTTAAGTGTGGGGGTGCGGCGGTGCTGCTGTCGGGGGACAGATAGCGAAACGCTACTCTGTGTATAATATAAGTGAAAGGTCGTTCCTCTTTTTCGCCCGGCGTGTTGAGCGTTCGCTTTCTATCTCACCTCCAGCGATGTGTGTGTGTGTGTGTGTGTGTGTGTGTGTGTGTGTGTGTGCGTGCGTGCGTGCGTGGTGATAGCAGTGATGCTGAGGTGAGAGTGTGTAGAGTGTAATTTGCTCACGTTTCTCTCATCTTTATCTTCCTTCCGGCGGTTCGTCTGTCTGTGAGCTCCGCTCTGAACACGCCCTGCAGTGTAATCTGCTTCACACCGTGGAGCGCTTCATTTAAATGAGGCCTTTTTTTCGGAGTCATCACACCCCCCCTCCTCTCTCTCTCACGGACGTACATGTGCACATGTATTGCTATACACCCCCTCTTCACAGACGCGTGCATGCACGCGCGCTTGTTCGCTCTCGTGAAAATGGGCGCACACACACACACACACACACACACACAGACACACACACACACACACACACACACACACACACACACACACACACACACACACACACACACACACACACACACACACACACACACACACACACACACACACACACACACACACACACTCTCTCACACAGACTCACACTCACACTCACACACACACACACACACACACACACACACAGGTTTGTAAAACTGTACTCATAGGCGTCGGGTAATGAAGGCTAGGGTAGGGTAACACTACCCTTCCTCTTCGCCTTGCCTACTCGTTGTTAACTAGTTGTACGAACTCTTGTTTTATTGGATCTTGTTTATTCGATACACTTATTTGTTTTATCTCTTGCTCATTTGATTTTCCTATTGTGTCTCATCTGTTTATGAAAGTAGGCAGCTGATATATTGCACTTTTACCTTAGCGCTAGTGCTTGTTTTAGAAGAGAATGCACTTTAGACTTCTGGTGATTAGTAGTTTCGTTCCCTACCTATGTTGAATGCACTTATTGTAAGTCGCTTTGGATAAAAGTGTCTGCTAAATGACTGTAATGTAATGTAATGTAATGTAGGGCGGTAGGCTAAGCCTTCCCAAATGCTATGCTGGGGATTGTGCAAATCACATATAATATATTGTGCGCATCATTATATAGACCAATTATTTGTTTACAAACATTGAGACTGGACGCACAGGTGACTGTTTCTTGTAATCAATTCCCAACAGATCCCCAAACATGCTGTTTTGGGGTGCGCTGGTTTCACTTCATTCAACCTCACCTCCTCTGTGTGTTTGCTAGTGAGGTGCGCGCCGAGAAAAGCTGACATACAGTACAAGGTCAAAACCGCGTCGCAGATGCGACCGATGTGAGCTTGGAGGTCTGCTGTTCTCGGCGTGTTCTCATGCGCGCGACACCTTCGCGGGGCGGAGCGTAAATTTAGGCTTGACGGGCTGCAGCTGCGCCGGCAAGAGCAGGTTCTGGTGCCGCGATCATAGAGCGCTCCCTCCGTTCTTATGACAGCCACTGGAGGCGGGGTTTGGGGGACAACTGCTTTGAAATGCTATTGTTGTTTACACACAACAGAAACCAAGGATTATAGAGCCCATTTCAAGAGTTAATATTTCATTGATCGGTCGTTGAGACCTGGAACGCATCTGTGTCACTTTAGATTTCTTTAGCTATTCAAAAATAGCAGATATACAAGCTCATAGCGCGGCACTGAGTGCCGCGCTATGAGCTTGTAGATCTGCTATTTTTGAAAAATCTTGAAAATGTTTGATCTTTTTCAAAAAACTGTTAGGATTTAGATTTTTTTAAAGAATCGCCTCAGGTCTTAATGGGTTAAATGTCATCCTGGTGCTGTGTATAAATTGGTCAATATAGCCTTCCCAATTGTCAGGCTAACCCGCCGCCTATGACTGTACTGTATGACTGTGGACATTAGCATTTTTAGGACAGAGATTTCATCAATAACATATGTAAGATGTTAATAATAAGATGTTGCCATTTCTTTTTAACCCTAAACCTTAAAGCAGAACGTTGCAGATCTACAAACTCTAAAATGCACAAAATACCGCATCCCATGCAAGTGTTTTTAAAGGAGTAGTTCACCCAAAAAATTTACTTATTTTCTATACATTTCACACCCCATGAAGCCTTGAATTCATGGAGATTTCTTTTGTTTTTTGTCGCATTCCTAAGACAATAATGTGATGACCAGCGGACCGGTAGGCAGCGGTTCCGGTAGGAGACACAAAGGAGACTCTTTGTGTCTCCTACCGGAACCGCTGCCGGTCATCAAATTATTGGCTTAGGAATGAGACAAAAACTAAAACATATCCATGAATTCAAGTCTCCATGGAGTGACTAATACATAGAAAAAAAGTCATTTTGGGGGTGAACTATCCCTTTAAGTATATCTGTGGATTTTTATGAATATTGAACCGATGAAAAGTATTAACTCATTGAGTGCCATTAACGTGTTTCACGTGTTTTTACCGCTACGGCGCAACGTGCCAATGACGCTTTGACGTGTTTTTAAAAAAATAGTTAAAAAACATTGAAAAACATGTTCAGAACCCAAGATCTCATCATCTGAAGATTTGCAGCTCCATCCATTCCTTGTTTAACTAAGAACTGAAAAAGGCTGTATCTCGCTTCCTAAGTACTTTTTTTTACTTTGAAAAAAACTCTGGCACTGGGACAACATAATATAGAAATAATTCTGGCAATTCTGGCACTCAATTGTACTACCTAGGAGTATGTAAAAGAACAAAAACGAATAAACAAAACGTTAAAAAAAATAATATATATCCATAATTCGGAGCACAAGTTATTTTCTTTCTTTTTCCCCCTGAAAAATAACCGTTTTTTGGTCATATGAGGTTTCCACCTGACAAAGTGGTGAACATTGTTCTTACTTCTCACCCCAAAGCAATCAAGCCTCTAATTGGTGAGCAGTGAGCAGTTAGTGAGAGCTGTGACCAATCAGTGCCCTCTTCAGCAGTGGTGGAGAGTAACTACTGTACTCAAGGTACAGTGTTGAGGTATTTGTACTTTACTTGAATATTTCCAATTTCCAATACTTTTACTCTACATGTCGGATCCAAATATTGTACTTTTACCCCACTACATTTATTTGAAAACTTACTGGTTACTTTGTAGATTTTGATTATTATAAAAAAAAACATACGTTAACCACTTCAGCCCCTATTTACATACACTTTGGCCATTTGGAAATAGAGGATCTACAAGCTCACAATGCATCGCGACGCATTGCGTCCCATTTTACATTTGAAAATGTGTGAAATGGGACATTCTGCACCATGAGTACTTCCTACTTTTGGTACTTTAAGTTAATTTTGGATACTAATACTTTTGCTTTTACTCAAGTAAATTATGAATTCCGGACTTTTACTTGTAACAGAGTATTTCTACATTGCAGTATTGATACTTTTTTATTTAAGTTTTTTTCCCACCACTGGATATGATATCATCCTCCATGCATCCTCCTGCATTTATAACGTGTTTATATTCCAGGCCTTTCTATCAAAAGGCATCACAATGTGTCAGAAGTGTCACATATTCATTCTAATGGTTCACACAGCGGCTCAGAGCCATGCCATCCATTCTGCTCCCTGGAGACCTGGATGGATGGGCTGGACACACACTGTCACTTTGAGCTCTACTGTCTGTCTGTCTGTGTCTGTCTGTCTGTCTGTCTGTCTGTCTGTCTGTCTGTCTGTCTGTCTGTCTGTCTGTCTGTCTGTTTTAACGTCTGTTTTAACGTCTGTTTTAACGTCTAAGTCGTTCTGTCTGTCTGTCTGTCTGTCTGTCTGCCTGCCTGCCTGCCTGCCTGCCTGTCTGTCTCACCGCTTGTCTGTCTCACCGCTTGTCTGTCTGTCTGTCTGTCTGCGTGCGTGCGTGCGTGCGTGCGTGCGTGCGTGCGTGCGTGCGTGCGTGCGTGCGTGCGTGCGTGCGTGCGTGTACGCTACAAGGACCACATGAAGGTGCTTTACTCAAGCACTGCAACATGCCACCCTCCAACCTGGAAAGGATAGCAGCAGATAGAGACACCTGGCGTTCCTCTCAGGTGTCTCCCACCTGGAGGAGAAGACACACACCTGCCCCCAAGTGTGGAAAAGTGTGAGGCAGCAATAGATCTACACAGCCAAATGAGGTGGCACGAGCACACCGAGCGCTGAAAACCCCCCTTTTGGCCCCCAGGAGATATGAAGTCATCATCGACAACAATGGACTGCCATGAGTAAGTGTGTGTGTGTGTGTGTGTGTGTGTGTGTGTGTGTGTGTGTGTGTGTGTGTGTGTGTGTGTGTGTGTGTGTGTGTGTGTGTGTGTGTGTGTGTGTGTGTGTGTGTGTGTGTGTGTGTGTGTGTGTGTGTGTGTGTGTGTGCTTGTGTGTGTGTGATCATATGACCCTACTGTATATAGTCGCTTCTTTTGGGCTCGTTTTTCGTAGACCTGTCTGCTTGTTTCTCTCGCAAAACCTGCCAACACTGGTGGACGTACGTCGGGCAGTCTTTTCCAGCTCTATATTGTCTGTCTGTCTGCCTGCTTGTCTGTCTCTCTGTGTCTCATGTCTCCATTGTGAAGCTGGGACAGACAGACAGACAGACAGACAGACAGACAGGCTCTGTCCCACGCAGACGAGAGGAGTCCCGGATGTCTCCATGCCTTGTTACGCCCGTCAGCCAGTCTGGCCTTTTCTCTCCTCATGGGAGAGAAAAGAAGCAACTTTATTGTTCTCCCTCCTTTTCCCTCCTTTTCACATCAGACTGAATGCTGCACCGATGAAGGATAAATAACCCTTTAAGACCGTATGACCATTCTACAAATATACCTTCCAAATCAGTAGTTCTAAAAACTAAATACTTCTAAAAACACTTTCAAGATTTCTCTTATTTTTTTTCCCCTAAATTTTTATCCCACAACTTTGTAACCCATGTTTCACTCGGTGCCAATGTCTAAGCTTGTGATCCTGGGCGCTACTCTCCCTCTGCCAGCCTGGGGAAAGCCCCGAACTGAGCTCATGCTTCCTTCAATGCATGTTTAAAGATCCCCCCCCCCCCTCCCCAAAAAAATTGCAGATGTACAAGCTCACAGCGCGTCACTGTGAGCTTGTCACCGATGCTTCCCCCCGGTTTTAAGGGGATAATGGAGTGGCCTTTGTTTTAGCCGCTCCGCCTTTCAAAACGGGCACAAAATGAACGTATGCTAATGAAGCCTTATCGTGCGGCTCAGACGCCGGTGGCTTTGTGATGTGATTGGCCTTCTTCTCTAGTCGTGGCTGCCGCTGTCCGGCGCCAAACCTTCCCCTTCCCTCCTCGTCCCCGCCGTGCCGAGTCCCTTTGTCTCATAATCCACCCATGGTTCTACTCCACTACATCTCAGAGACAGATATATTACTCCACCACAACTATTTGGCAGCTTAAACTTTGCAGAATTAGCTTATTATTATTACAAAACATGCATCGACCACTTTAAGCCTTATTTTATATTCAGGCTATTTTCCAAAATGTTTGACACATTGTGAAAGTGTTAGAGTAGCGTACTTTTATTAGTTAAGTACTGTAAGTATATTGGAAGCCCCTTAACGACCCCCAAGGGATCCCGGACCTACACTTTGAGAACCAACACGTTTAAAGGAATAACGAAACGGTCAAAGAGAACGAGCAGCGAGATCCGTTGGTCATGGAACTGAGTTCTCAGAGAGAGAGAGAGAGAGAGAGAGAGAGAGAGAGAGATACAGACAGAGAGAGAGAGAGAGAGATACAGACAAACAGAGAGAGATACAGACAGACAGAGAGAGAGAGAGAATAGGTTTTATGGTATGGGCGTGCGAGGCAGAGGCAGACAGGTCCTGTCACCTCAGACAGCTGGCGGTTTGGTGATGAATGACTTGTGTCTGTGACCCAAACCATCACATTTATCAGAACAACACCAAGCGGTCGGAGAGGAGAGGAGAGGAGGGCAGAGGAGAGGAGAGGAGAGGAGAGGAGAGGAGAGGAGAGGAGAGGAGAGGAGAGGAGGGCAGGGGAGAGCAGAGCAGAGGAGAGGAGAGGAGAGGAGAGGAGAGGAGGGCAGGGCAGGGCAGGGCAGGGCAGGGCAGGGGAGGGGAGGGGAGGGGAGGGGAGGGGAGGGGAGGAGAGGAGAGGAGAGGAGAGGAGAGGAGAGGAGAAATACAGTACATAGGTCTACTGGATACAGCACCATAATCTGAAAAAAAAAGAGTTTATATGAGAACTAAAAGCCTCTTCCTGTTCTTGTATGGAGTTTACAGCAAAAAGCCTGAATGTTAAAGTGGGGTCCGGGCGGGGACCCTCAGGGGTCCTTGAGGGGGTTCCAGGGGGTTCCAGCGTTTAGCGTACCGCATAGTCCTGACGTCACTCCCACCCCTGGGTCACAGTGTTAGTTTTTTGTATTGGAATTCCCCATAGACACATTTTAGATCTCATCATATAAGAACTGTATGTTCTGTATGTAATTCATTCATTCATCCACCACTGCCAGTGGTTTTACCTTATTTTGAGTGTTTTTGACGATCCACTGATTATTATTTTTTCAACCCGGATGTAAACAAACGATGTCTCAGTGGAAAGACGAGTCTCTCTTCTTTCCACCGGGAAAAAAAAACATTTTAAGCTCGTTTTCACCAAAAACACAGTCTGGGAAAAGAAATGGGGAGGTTTCTTTCTTAAGGTGGGGAAAATGTGTCTGAATAAAAAGAATGTAGTTTTATATTAACTGTACAATATGTAAGTACATCAAAGGTGGGGAAAGAAGCCTAGGCATTAGCCAGAGCACTGATCAATAGTCTGTGGCAAGTTTGGAGGCAAGTGGAGACCTCGTGTGCTGACCAACCCGGGACGTACACCACAGCGTGGGCATTTTAATTAGAGTAGTAGGGTAACATTGTAGCGAGCAGGGTGAATCTTTTTTAGATGACGTAATTTCCGGATGGATCCTTCTCTCGAAGTCAATGCATCATTCACAGGTTGGCGAAGAGCGCCATCTAGCGTAATCACTAAAAAACACCAGATTACATTGGCAGTCAAGCATTGGATATGAGATGACGTAATATTACGTCCATGGTAGCCAATGTGTTAATATTTTCCTTAATAATATATGGAGGATGTATTGAGTCAATACAGCTACATAGTATTGAGTCAATACGGCTACATAGTATTGAGTCAATACAGCTACATAGTATTGAGTCAATACCCCTACATAGTATTGAGTCAATACGGCTACATAGTATTGAGTCAATACAGCTACATAGTATTGATAGTAGTGAGTCAATACAGCTACATAGTATTGAGTCAATACGGCTACATAGTATTGAGTCAATACGGCTATATAGTATTGAGTCAATACGGCTACATAGTATTGAGTCAATACAGCTACATAGTATTGAGTCAATACAGCTACATAGTATTGAGTCAATACGGCTACATAGTATTGAGTCAATACAGCTACATAGTATTGAGTCAATACGGCTACATAGTATTGAGTCAATACGGCTACATAGTATTGAGTCAATACGGCTACATAGTATTGAGTCAATACGGCTACATAGTATTGAGTCAATACGGCTACATAGTATTGAGTCAATACGGCTACATAGTATTGAGTCAATACGGCTACATAGTATTGAGTCAATACCCCTACATAGTATGTTCATTGTGGATGTGTATGGAGTCGATACATTGATGTTTAATATATCCATTGAGTCACATGTCAATGGCATTGACAGTCAGTCAGTGATTTGAAGCATTGCATTGTGCAGCCGGCTTTGATAAATAAAGGATTACTATTGTGCTGTGGAATTGGGCTTTGAATGGAAGAGCAAACTACATTACTAAGAAGGATTTATAAAAAAACAAAAAATAAAAAAATAAAACAGAGGATTACAAGCGGCTTTTTGCTCCATAATGTGATTTTAAAAGAGTCTTACCTTTGTTGGATTTGTTGGGTTAGGATGTGGTGGGCGGCTGGAGATTAGCTGAGAGAATAGAGTTTGTGACAAAGCCGATTATCCCCGAGGTTTGAAACACTGCCAACAAATGGGTTTCCTCCCCAGAAAAAAAAGAAGAAGCAACCGCCTTTAAGAATACACTTAGCTCTGTCAGGCAACACAAAATGTTTCAATTTAGTTTCAGATGTTTGTTTCTTAAACGTCAATACAGAGGATACAGCAGACGTATGGTATCGTCCTATAAAAAGCTATGGACTTTATAAGTTCTGTCTCACAGTAAATAATTGGTTCCATGCATAGAGAGATGGAGAGACCATTAGACTATAGAGAGAGGTTAGACTTGTAGGCTGCTTTACTTTGTGATCGATAAGTTATAACCCTAGAAAAATAAAATAAACTAATGCCAAGTCACACTGCTTTGCAAAACATAGACCAAAGCCCTGAGAAGTACTGTGAGTTGAAACACAAAGACCATTCTATTCGCAAACTATATATATATATATATATATATATATATATATATATATATATATGTGTGTATATATGTATATATACTGTATATATTTTGTGTTTAAAAAAAACATCTCTGGGATGTAAAATGTTAAATCCTCTCTATGTTCATTTAACTGTGTGTATACAAATGTACACAAATGTATACACTGTATACACATGGAACCAAATGGACCTTTGTATACACACTCAGAGTCACAGGCCCAAAAAGAGTCCATTTATGACCTCTGGTGGTCCCCAGGCCCAACGTTGAGAAACTGTGATTTCGACGCTAGAAACGTTTTTTGTTTTGTTTTGTTGCAGTGTATACAGTAACATCTTGGTTAATTTAACTCTGAGAGTGTACAGATGGATACATTAACACTGAGCATTTTTATTTTGTGCTGTATTTTTTTGGGAGGGTTATTCGCAAAGAAAAGTGGTGTTTTTCCTGGAACCCCCCACCCCCAGGACCCATGGGGGTCCCTGGACCCCACTTTGAGAACCGCTGGTGTATAATACATTCTATTCATGTCCACGAAAAGGGAGACTTCATTCTGTCAAGTTCTCTTTGATGTCAGTGTGTTTAGTTATAATGATGTCAGTGTGTTTAGTTATAATGATGTATGATTCATTGTGTCTTTGTTTTGTATCGACTGTGAAAGAATCAATCAATCTCTCCATTGATCTATTGACAATATATTCTGCTTAATACATCTGGCTTGTGGGCTTGCACTGCCATCTGCTGGACATTATGGAGATCTGCACCTTTGAACTGCATTAAAATACGCGGCAGTTATGTGCTTTAATACAGTGATGGAAGAAGTGCTCACAGTTTTTACTCTGTTACAAGTTATTATTATTAGGCTTTGACTCTTACATGGGCCAGTTTCGAATAGCAGCCATCTTTGCTCTTTTAGAGCGGTTTTGAAGTATAGTGTTTTAAATTCCTTAACGACTTTTGGTAGGGCATTCCACATTTTTTGTGGCAAAGCAGGAGATCCCTTGTTAGTGCCAAATCTGGGTTGAACGTGATCAGTGGAGCTACCTCTGGTGTTATGGTTGTGGACTTCATTTACGTTTTTGAAGTATTTTGACAGGTACATGGGTGTCTTTGTGGTGTGGTGTATCTTGTAGACCAGGCCCATTGAGAGTTGCTGTGCTCTGTCCTCTACCCTGAGCCATCTGACCCTAGCATAGTGAGCAGGGGTTAGATGAGTCGTAGATGTGAGACCAAGGAGTAGCCTGACCAGTATGTTTTTAGTCAGGGGATATTAGCAGAAAGATTTCCAATCTTGGAATAAATTCCTTACCAAAAAAAATCTTCACCAATGTGTTTGTAAAGGTGTCTAGTAACACATCTCACAAAGACTGAAATTCAGTTTCCCTAGGAGAATTTTTGACAGCTGCTGAAAGTTGGGGTACCCACCATTTCCCTGCATTTCCATGCAGGGCAAAACAAATCTAATTTTAATTCTGTTTTAAGTAGCATGTGAGGGGTCAAACTAGGGTGTTTTTATGATTCTGAATCCATTGCAAGCATTTGTTTTGCACCAAAACCACTCCTTGGGCTAAAAACGGCCATAGCCATCCTTGTCCAGGTATACTTTTTGTGTAAAGATTGGGCTGTTTTTAGCCCAAGGAGTGGTTTTGGTGCAAAACAAAAGCTTGCAATGGATTCAGAATCATAAAAACACCCTAGTTTGACCCCTCACATGCTACTTAAAACAGAATTATTATTTTTTTATTTTGCCCTGCATGGAAATGCAGGGAAATGGTGGGTACCCCAACTTTCAGCAGCTGTCAAAAATTCTCCTAGGGAAACTGAATTTCAGTCTTTGTGAGATGTGTTACTAGACACCTTTACAAACACATTGGCGAAGATTTTTTTTGGTAAGGAATTTATTCCAAGATTGGAAATCTTTCTGCTAATATCCCCTGACTATTTGGGATGTCTGGAGCCTTGTTTTTAAGGCCTTAGTGGTGTTGTGGTACCATGAGGAGCATGGGGGTCCCCAGCAGAATGTGTTAATATAGCATCACAATAATTTTAACCACTTCAACCTTTTATACTTTGGCTATTCAAACATAGCAGATCTACATGCTTGTAGTTCTGCTATTTTTGAAAAATCTTGAACATTTTGTGCAACTCTTTGAATATACTATATATTTTACAGCAAACATTTGTAACTCAAATCTTTGCTTCTGGGAGTCCCTGGAACAAAATATTTTGAGATGGGGGTCCGTAGCCAAATACATATAAATTTGGGGGTCCCTGGCATGAAAAGGTTTGAGAAGCACTGCGTTAGGCTATTCAATATTTGTTTTAATTTCTTGCACTAATATTTCTTTAATTTGCAATAATTCAACTGTATGGCAAATAATGGCATGCTAATGTTTTGAGACATATTATTGTATTTTATTACTGCACAATAGTAAATAAATAATTCTACACAATAAATACATATGTTTTAAATAACTAATCTCAACATGGACCCATCATAGTGATGATACGTTTTGCCATAATCATGGAGCTCTACAACAGATGCACAGCCATGACAGCAATGGTACAAAAAAAAAGTATATATATATATATTTTTTAAATGTATCATTTTCGGGCCAGAAAGGTTGTCGTAGAACCCCGGTTGGACCTCCAGCGCCATTATGTTCAGTCTCCTGGCCACACTGTCGTGGAAAACGGTAAACGGAAGACTCGCCCCAAAACACGTCACCCACATTTATTTCGCAGACAAGCGGTTCTTGTATTCTTGTTTTTGTTTTACTGAGGATAAGGTTCGTTAGAAATATAGTTTTACTGAGGTTAAGTTTAGGAATAAGGTTAGGTTTTGGCACCGTAAGGTAAGGTTTAGGTATAAGGTTAGGTTTAGTTTAGCCATAATTTACTGAGGTTAAGTTTAGGAATACCAGGTGAATACCGCCGGATTTGGCCCGGGACGACTGTGTTTTGGGCCGAGTGTCGTCGGTATATAGTGTCCAAGCGGCTCAGAAAGTGTTTTCGCCACAACATAATTCTATTGCTCAGGAAATAAACAACGGATTACAATAATATAACATTCCCTATAATCAGTAACATGTAGGTGATACATATGTCTATCATATATGGTTTTATTGAAAGGCAATCAAAGGCTAGATCGAGCTTAGAAAGCAAACATCGGGTAATGTCCAGGCGCCTCAATGCGGCTGGAGAGTGAGACTAGGACACTCATTTATGACATTTATGTGCGTTTGTTCAACACTCAACTCTTAGCAACAAAGTTTATTTTTCATACAATAGGCCTATAGATTACATTTCAATAATACAAGTAAATAGAAAAACAACATTTCTGGGTCCAATTAGTCTATTTTTGTAATAGGGAGGAATGGTCACATATTCCCACCTATAAACATGTTGACCAATGCTGACAGAATAGACAATATTTTGGACCAATCAAATACATAAATATATGCAGTAGACCATATTTCCCAATCCCACCTCAGGGGCTGCCGGACTAATAGGCCAGTCAGTCACAGGCCTATATAGTTGATCAACTATTCACTCATATTATGAGGGAATATAGTTGGGACAAATGAGTATTTGGTGTATAGGCCAGTAGCAGTGCTGTCAAGCCTATAATGCTGGAGGAGGAGGGGGTGGGGGCAAGATATCCACTTCAATGCTGTAGTATGCAGGCCATTCTGTTGTAGATATGGTCTCCTCCCTCTATTCAGTTATTCTACTTTGATACTAATGTGAACAATAGACATAGCCTCCTACCTTTATTAACGTGATAACCGTGATAAGCCCACTTAATTAGTATTCACGAAACTGCGCATACACCACAGTTGTGCTACTGCTTTTGCAATTGAAAAGCCTAATCAGCATTTATTTACCCAGACATGGGATGCATAGCAAGTGTTACCCAACACGGTAACACTTGCTATCTATGCATACACTTGCTATCTATGCATACCATACCTATCTATGCATTATAAACATACTTGTAATGTATTATAATATGTTTATAACACTGTGTATAATTGTAGTTATAAATATTCATAATGCTTTATAACAATGATCATAACACATTATAAAGCATTCTATAATGCTGCTGCGTAGGACAGCACTACGTAGGCTACAAAAAGGCTTTCGGCCTTTCTAAATTAATTTGTTACGTGCGGTTTCCCGAAGCTAGTTAGGCAGACACGTAACGCCGTGCTCTTTGAGAACCTACAACAGTGGTGTTTCCCGAAGAAAGTAGATAGCAAGTCCCTACGCAGCATCTCTTTGGGAACGCGGCCAATGAGTGTTCATATGGCTGTGTATGGAAGACATGCAATAATATCCTGCTGTATTGTAACCTTATCAATCACTGGAAAAACAATCCAACGTTCATCTAGAGTACTGCTGATGATTGTAGAGTGGGCACTTAGACTGGAGCAAGCGTCAGATACATTATAAGTTGTAGTTGTAACTACTACAAACTATTCACATTCAACACAAATGCTTTTGCTAGGCAAAAATACACCCTTTGCCATGCACTCATTGCCATGCATGTAGGCTCACATCTACACCTTTTGTCATTCATATGTATGGATGTTATAACATATGAAATGTAATGTTTTCATATTGGTCAAGGTGCGCTGTCACAATGTTTCCGCATTACATCTGCATGTTTTTATAGTGTGTGCGTGTCCGCGCATTTCGCGCACGAAAAGTAGCACTACAACACTGAACGCACCCACTCTCACATTGGATATGTTATCCAATTAATTCTTGTTTAAAAGGCTTTATCTACATAAACCTTTATAGGCATATTGAGAAACGGCCTAGGTTGGCCACTTGATGGCGCCATTTGACCAGGTATTTTAATCCCACTGATGAAGCCATGGTGAACAGCTGTGTCAAAAGCTGAACCACTTAAACCTTTATAATATGTGACCCAGGCCTCTCTACTTGGTCCACTCCTCCACTTGTACATCATCATGTTCAGTGCAGAGAGTTCCATCCAGTCTAATGGACAATCCTGCAGACATTATGGAACATGTCCTCAATTCATTGCAATTTGTAAATTAAGAGACTAATGTAAACAATGCTGTCCAGATACTGTGTCCTTCCCCTCTCTCTCTCTCTCTGATGTAGTTTATTTAGTAAGACATGAGAATAGTACATGACAGTACATGGAAGTACAAATTCACAATACAAGGTCTACTAAACTGGAACTCTCATTAAACACTAAGCTTGTTTAAGATGAGAACCCCATGCACACAAATCATGATGACATATAAGAGACAGACAGATATACACACTACTATACAGAATGTCATACAATCAGCTTTCAGGTTACTGGTATGAAGAGAGATAATTGTAACACACACAATCAGTTGCAGAAAACGGTTGGAGGGTTCTTTTCCCAAGCTGAAATCTGCACTTAAACTGCAAGGCTGCATGGCTGTGTTGTTGAACAACGCTGCCTGTTTCGGATTCCGCACGTTAAAGTATATGAATTCATTTGTGTGTCTATTTATTAACTGCTACTGTAGTCTTACCCTGCGGTACATGAAAACTCCTGTTACAGTCATGGATCAACTTCAACCTGGTGTTTGCACTTTCTATATTTACGGTCCGTACATCTATATAAACGTTCAGATTTCAAATATAAAGTTTTTACCCCATGGCCACGGATGTTACAATTATGCACGGGACTCTCAAAAGTACCCGTATATTCTGTACTGTTCAATAAAAAGCATTTTAATCCGATCGGTGGCCATTTTCTCATAGAGTTATAATGTATCAGAGTGCAATACACCTCCCAACCGATAGGGTCGCGCAGTTGAAAGCATATGGAGAAAATGGCCACCGATCAGATTAAAATGCTTTTTATTGAACAATACGGATGATACGGGTACTTCTGAGAGCCCGTACATAAATGTAACATCCGTGGCCATAGGATAAGCACTTTATATTTGAAATATGAGCGTTTCTGTAGCTGTAAATGGAGAAAGTGCAAACACCAGGTTGAAGTTCATCCATGACGGTCATGACAGACGACTGTCGTGTATCCATGGCTATTACTCCCTCTCTTGCTCCTGAAATGATTGATTATTTTTAAGGGGAAAAGCCGTCATTTAACATGCAAGTCAATGGGTGAGAAGCAGAACTTGCCATGCAGGCCTGGGTGTGACAGAGTGGAGTGGGTGGGGCTTAGCGAAGGGTCCATTATGTTATGAGGCTAACATTATGTTTTATTTCCTGGCATTCATCTATGTTGAGAAGGAGGACGCCGGACAACTCTTAGCCACGATGCAAACATGTATTTAAAAGGTACGGTCAACACCTCATCAACGCTGGTGTGCGCTCCCTCCCTTGTGTTTGCCTGTATGACATGACATCATACAAGCACATTTGACATAATGTTCAGTCACAGCTCTGCTGTCTTGTCAAACAGATGTTTGTGACAAGCAGCCTCCTAGCTCCTCCTACAGTCAGTGTTTATTGGTCCATCTTCACAGGATGTCAGTCTGGTTCAGTGACCAATGAGAACTAAGCAAATTCCTTTGTATTCAATTCACTTACAGGTTGTATGTAGATGTGTGTATTTGGCCACAGAACCCCATCTGAAAAGATCAAAAAATGTTGCGTAAAAAAGGCTTCGAAAATAGCAGATCTACTGTACAAGCGAAAACACAGTGCAAGCTTGTAGATCTGCTATTTTCAAATAGCCGACAGGGTTAAAGTGGTTAAATTGATTTTGATGCTATATTAGCTCATTTTGCTGGCAACCCCCTGGGACCCCCCCCCCCCCTGGGAGCGGGGGGGGGATTGGCTGGCTGTGTGGCATGACGAGAAAGACAACAGAATATTGTAATACACTTCCTGTCAAACACAAACACTGTTGTTTGTCTCTGGTAGGACGGACAGACAGACAGACAGACAGACAGACAGACAGACAGACAGACAGACAGACAGACAGACAGACCTCTCAGTATATAAACATGAACAATGTTTCAACTTATTTCAGCAGCAGGTCAGGTAACAACATGTTGTGAAGATCAGATAAAACTGTAGTAGTGAGGTGAACACAATGCTGCATGACATCATTTAACTTGGAAACCGGTTGTTACATAACACCACCCCTTGTGTGTGTGTGTGTGTGTGTGTGTGTGTGTGTGTGTGTGTGTGTGTGTGTGTGTGTGTGTGTGTGTGTGTGTGTGTGTGTGTGTGTGTGTGTGTGTGTGTGTGTGTGTGTGTCAGTCCACATGTGTGCTGCATGCATGTGTGTGAGAGCGAGAGGCAGGAGCAAGCAAGAGAGAGAGAGAGAGAGAGAGAGAGAGAGAGAGAGAGAGATAGGGAGGAACACTAGACACAACTACAACACAATGTATAACACACTGATACAGATATGTTCATGAAACATCAATGTAAAGTACATGAATACACTGTAACAACCTGTTTCCTCTCTCTCTCTGTGTCCTCACATAACCTCGCTTCACCAGGCTTTCTGTCCTCATAGGGTTAAATAATCAGTGACTCCTCCTCAGCTCTGTAGACACTCCTTACTGTATGATAGAACTTTATGAGTTTATACACAGTCCACCATTTTAATAGGACACAACACCGTAGACACTCCTTACTGTATGATAGAACTTTATGTGTTTATACACAGTCCACCATTTTAAAAGACAACACAGAGAACTGAAAAGCATGGACTCCATTTTGCCACGTTGGATTAAAGCATAAAGATTAATATAGGGTAAGTGTTTTATTCGCTTTACTATAACTAATGTCTCTAGTCTGGTATTATATAGTTGATGGTGTTTATACAATGACTCAGTCATAAACGTTGAATATCCAAACAATGAAGTATTGCTTATTTTTTTTTGTTCTTTAAAGATATTTTCTTTGTGGCCTTTATTTATAGTTGTCAGTAGAGACAGACAGACAGACAGACAGACAGACAGACAGACAGACAGACAGACAGGAAACAGGGAGAGAGAGACATGCAGCAAAGATCATCGGGAACGGGACTCGAACCCACGATGCGCTGTCAGGCTAAATTGGAGCCTATAGGCGCCCGGACCGCTGTGCCAGCCGTCCGGGCCGAAGCATTGCTTCTTAATGATTCTTCTGCCTAAACATACCTTATGTCATGACATAGTATGAGCGAATAGAGGAAGGGGATCAACGTCATGTGATTCCCTTCTTTGACCCTTTGAAGGTGCAAACAAAGGTGCTTATTGGTCAAAAACCCAGATGTGTGTCTCAAAGAATTATCCCTCCCTCGCCCATTGCTCTCATTCTGACTTTCTCTCCCTCTGGCAGTCCCCCCCCCCTTCTCTCTCTCTCTCTCTCTCTCTCTCTCTCTCTCTCTCTCTCTCTCTCTCTCTCTCTCTCAGACTCTGACACACAGTGAGTCACTCAGAGTCTCCACAGCAGTTTACTGTAAACCATGTGACCACAGAGGAAGTTGGTCGTTTGCTGCTCTCTCTCTCTCTCTCTCTCTCTCTCTCTCTCTCTCTCTCTCTCTCTCTCTGACAGTGTTGGACAAGTTACTTTTAAAAAGTAAAAACTAGTTATAGTTACTGCTCTCAAAAAGTAACTAGTTAATTTACTAAATTATAAAAGTAAAACATATGTATGTGTGTGTGTGTGTGTGTGTGTGTGTGTGTGTGTGTGTGTGTGTGTGTGTGTGTGTGTGTGTGTGTGTGTGTGTGTGTGTGTGTAAAACTTAGAATATACTTGATAATACACTTTTTTTTTTTTACTTGCAATAGAGCATTTTTATGTTGTGGTACTTTTACTTAAAGTAAATAAATCAGAGTACTGTCTCCTACCACTGCCCCAGATTGTGTGTGTGTGTGTGTGTGTGTGTGTGTGTGTGTGTGTGTGTGTGTGTGTGTGTGTGTGTGTGTGTGTGTGTGTGTGTGTGTGTGTGTGTGTGTGTGTGTGTGTGTGTGTGTGTGTGTGTGTGTGAGTGAAAGTTGTTTTTTGTTCCCTAAAGAAAAGAGGGGAGATGTCATGTCATCATACGGTGGTGAATGTGTCTGAGGTAGACAGCATGTGAGTGTATTTTCCCTGGAAGGCAAGACCCGCCCATCTCTGTCTCTGATTGGCTTACCCTGACATTTTACCCTACGTTAACCAATCATCACTCCTCTCTGTCATTCTACTGTGTGACATGCTGCTTTGGCTCATGTTACTGTGAGAGTACATCGCCTGTATGTTAGATCAGTGGTTCTCAACCTGTGGGTCCCCACATTATTTTAGGGGGTCCCCAGATGAGTATCTTAATGTGTAACATTGTTTTATCTCTCAACAGTAAACAAACCAACATACAGTATAAGTGTAAACAGGGTATCTGCACATTTATAAAGTTACAATTTAAATACTTTTTAATACCAAATTGGCCAATTTGTGAAATATTCGTATATTTGTATATTCCAGATGAAAGAGGCAAACGTTGTGAAAATAGCAGATCTACAAGCTCACAATGCCTCGCAGTGCCAGGCGTTGTGAGCTTGTAGATCTGCTATTTTCACAATATTTATCTGTGGAACCGAGTCAAACTAAATGTAATGCCTACAATTCCAAGTGATTGTCAGGGTGGGGGGGGGGGGGGGGGGTCCAGTTCAAATATAATTATTTGACTGGTGTGACGTGTAGATTATTACAGGGTAAGAGATTTTAAACATTACACTATAGCAATAATCTCTCTAGTCTGGTGTTAAGAATGTTAACCACTTCAACCCCACACACCCTATTCTGGAGGGGAACGTGTGGAGCAGAGATTAGCTGCCAGTCTGGATGTATCTTTTAGAAACATTTCTTCTTTTCTAAAAACCTTAGAAATATGACTTAGGCAATGGACCCTTCGCTAAACCCCACCCCAAAAGTGATTGTCCAATGCTACCTTAGCAACCGTTGTTAAGCTGTCAATGTTATTTCACCCGCACACACACAATCAGTTGCAGAAAACGGTTGGAGGGTTCTTTTCCCAAGCTGAAATCTGCACTTAAACTGCAAGGCTGTGTTGTTGAACAACGCTGCCTGTTTCGGATTCCGCAAGTTAAAGTATATTAATTCATTTGTGTGTCTATTTATTAACTGCTACTGTAGTCTTACCCTGCGGTACATGAAAACTCCTGTTACAGTCATGGATCAACTTCAACCTGGTGTTTGCACTTCCTATATTTACGGTCCGTACATCTATATAAACGTTCAGATTTCAAATATAAAGTTTTTACCCCATGGCCACGGATGTTACAATTATGCACTCTCAAAAGAACCCGTATATTCTGTACTGTTCAAAAAAAAGCATTTTAATCCGATCGGTGGCCATTTTCTCATAGAGTTATAATGTGTCAGAGTTCAATACACCTCCCAACCGATAGGGTCGCGCAGTTGAAAGCATATGGAGAAAATGGCCACCGATCGGATTAAAATGCTTTTTATTGAACAATACGGATGATACGGGTACTTCTGAGAGCCCGTACATAAATGTAACATCCGTGGCCATAGGATAAGCACTTTATATTTGAAATATGAGCGTTTCTGTAGCTGTAAATGGAGAAAGTGCAAACACCAGGTTGAAGTTCATCCATTACGGTCATGACAGACGACTGTTGTGTATCCATGGCTATTACTCCCTCTCTTGCTCCTGAAATGATCGATTATTTTTAAGGGGAAAAGCCGTCATTTAACATGCAAGTCAAAGGGTGAGAAACTTGCCAGGCCTGGGTGTGACAGAGTGGAGTGGGTGGGGCTTAGCGAAGGGTCCATTATGTTATGAGGCTAACATTATGTTTTATTTCCTGGCATTCATCTATGTTGAGAAGGAGGACGCCGGACAACTCTTAGCCACGATGCAAACATGTATTTAAAAGGTACGGTCACCACCTCATCAACGCTGGTGTGCGCTCCCTCCCTTGTGTTTGCTTGTATGACATGACATCATACAAGCACATTTGACATAATGTTCAGTCACAGCTCTGCTGTCTTGTCAAACAGATGTCTGTGACAAGCAGCCTCCTAGCTCCTCCTACAGTCAGTGTTCATTGGTCCATCTTCACAGGATGTCAGTCTGGTTCAGTGACCAATGAGAACTAAGCAAATTCCTTTGGGTTCAATTCACTCTACAGGTTGTATGTAGATGTGTGTATTTGGCCACAGAACCCCATCTGAAAAGATAAAAAAATATTGCGTAAAAAAGGCTTCGAAAATAGCAGATCTACTGTACAAGCGAAAACACAGTGCAAGCTTGTAGATCTGCTATTTTCAAATAGCCAAATAGCCGACAGGGTTAAAGTGGTTAAATTGATTTTGATGCTATATTAGCTCATTTTGCTGGCGACCCCCTGGGACTAGGGGATTGGCTGGCTGTGTGGCATGACGAGAAAGACAACAGAATATTGTAATACACTTCCTGTCAAACACAAACACTGTTGTTTGTCTCTGGTAGGACGGACGGACAGACAGACAGACAGACAGACAGACAGACAGACCTCTCAGTATATAAACATGAACAATGTTTCAACTTATTTCAGCAGCAGGTCAGGTAACAACATGTTGTGAAGATCAGATAAAACTGTAGTAGTGAGGTGAACACAATGCTGCATGACAACATTTAACTTGGAAACCGGTTGTTACATAACACCACCCCTTGTGTGTGTGTGTGTGTGTGTGTGTGTGTGTGTGTGTGTGTGTGTGTGTGTGTGTGTGTGTGTGTGTGTGTGTGTGTGTGTGTGTGTGTGTGTGTGTGTGTGTCAGTCCACATGTGTGCTGCATGCATGTGTGTGAGAGCGAGAGGCAGGAGCAAGCGAGAGAGAGAGAGAAAGAGAGAGAGAGAGAGAGAGAGAGAGAGGGAGGAACACTAGACACAACTACAACACAATGTAAAACACACTGATACAGATATGTTCATGAAATGTAAAGTACATGAATACACTGTAACAACATGTTCCTCTCTCTCTCTGTCCTCACATAACCTCGCTTCACCAGGCTTTCTGTCCTCACAGGGTTAAATACTCATTGACTCCTCCTCAGCTCTGTAGACACTCCTTACTGTATGATAGAACTTTATGTGTTTATTCACAGTCCACCATTTTAATACGACACAACACCGTAGACACTCCTTACTGTATGATAGAACTTTATGTGTTTATTCACAGTCCACCATTTTAACAGACAACACAGAGAACTGAACAGCATGGACTCCATTTTGCCACGTTGGATTAAAGCATAAAGATTAATATAGGGTAAGTGTTTTATTCGCTTTACTAGAACTAATGTATCTAGTCTGGTATTATATAGTTGATGGTGTTTATACAATGACTCAGTCATAAACGTTGAATATCCAAACAATGAAGTATTGCTTCTTTGTTTTTGTTCTTTAAAGATATTTTCTTTGTGGCCTTTATTTATAGTTGTCAGTAGAGACAGACAGACAGACAGACAGACAGACAGACAGACAGACAGACAGGAAACAGGGAGAGAGAGACATGCAGAAAAGATCATCGGGAACGGGACTCGAACCCACGATGCGCTGTCAGGCTAAATTGGAGCCTATAGGCGCCCGGACCGCTGTGCCAGCCGTCCGGGCCGAAGCATTGCTTCTTAATGATTGTTCTGCCTAAACATACTGTATGTCATGACATAGTATGAGCGAATGGAGGAAGGGGATCAACGTCATGTGATTCTCTTGTTTGACCCTTTGAAGGTGCAAACAAAGGTGCTTATTGGTCAAAAACCCAGATGTGTGTCTCAAATAATTACCCCTCCCTCGACCATTGCTCTCATTCTGACTTTCTCTCCCTCTGGCTGCCCCCACCCCTCTCACCCCCCACCCCTCTCTCTCTCTCTCTCTCTCTCTCTCTCTCTCTCGCTCTCGCTCTCTCAGACACAGAGTGAGTCACTCAGAGTCTCCATAGCAGTTTACTGTAAACCATGTGACCACAGAGGAAGTTAGTCGTTTGCTGCTTTGTGTCTCTCTCTCTCTCTCTCTCTCTCTCTCTCTCTCTCTCTCTCTCTCTCTCTCTCTCTCTCTCTCTCTCTCTCTCTCTCTCTCTCTGACTGTGTGGGACAAGTTACTTTTAAAAAGTAAAAACTAGTTATAGTTACTGCTCTCAAAAAGTAACTAGTTACCTTACTAAATTATAAAAGTAAACCGTGTGTGTGTGTGTGTGTGTGTGTGTGTGTGTGTGTGTGTGTGTGTGTGTGTGTGTGTGTGTGTGTGTGTGTGTGTGTGTGTGTGTGTGTGTGTGTGTGTGTGTGTGTGTGTGTGTGTAAAACTTAGAATATACTTGATAATACACTTCTTTTTTTTTAACTTGCAATAGAGCATTTTTATGTTGTGGTACTTTTACTTAAAGTAAATACATCAGAGTACTGTCTCCTACCACTGCCCCAGATTATATGGCTGTGTGTGTGTGTGTGTGTGTGTGTGTGTGTGTGTGTGTGTGTGTGTGTGTGTGTGTGTGTGTGTGTGTGTGTGTGTGTGTGTGTGTGTGTGTGTGTGTGTGTGTTGTTTTTTGTTCCCTGAAGAAAAGAGGGGAGATGTCATGTCATCATACGGTGGTGAATGTGTCTGAGGTAGACAGCATGTGAGTGTATTTTCCCTGGAAGGCAAGACACGCCCATCTCTGTCTCTGATTGGCTTACCCTGACATTTTACCCTACGTTAACCAATCATCACTCCTCTCTGCCATTCTACTGTGTGACATGCTGCTTTGGCTCATGTTACTGTGAGAGTACATGACCTGTATGTTAGATCCAGCCTGATCTCCAGAGAATACCGTAACATTGCACGGAACGAGTGCACTTCATTCCGTGGATAGTCGCC
Source organism: Gymnoscopelus braueri (assembly GCF_963280865.1). Taxonomy (NCBI): domain Eukaryota; kingdom Metazoa; phylum Chordata; class Actinopteri; order Myctophiformes; family Myctophidae; genus Gymnoscopelus; species Gymnoscopelus braueri. The sequence goes on along the minus strand of NC_137613.1, from coordinate 2,100,715 downwards.
TCGGAACTCCCAAATTGCGTGCATATGTACGGCGAGTCCCACGGTGGGCGTAACCAGTCGCAACACGGAAAAACCCGGAAGCAGAGCAGTCCACACAATAAAATTTACGATTCTGTGCCTATCGGTACATAACTCAAACGGCGCTGAGTAGGCACAGGCGAATGTCCCACCGTTCAGGACGGCAACTCGGTCGCCTTAGCTCCCTCGGTGGTCCTTCACGGGGGGACAATTCGCCTGTGACTGCGCGCCTCCGAAATGGTTTTGTCACAAAGGCAGCGCCGTACCATATGCACGCAATTCGGGAGTTCCGAGGCGGCTATCCACGGAATGAAGTGCACTCGTTCCGTGCAATGTTACGGTAATCTCTGGAGATCGGGTTGGTTAGATCAGTGTTCCCTAACCTGTGGGTCCCCACATTATGTTGGGGGTCCCCAGATGATTATCTTAATGTGCAACATTGTTTTCTCTCTCAACAGTAAACAAACCAACATACAGTATAAGTGTAAACAGGGTATCTGCACATTTATAAAGTGACAATTTAAAGACTTTTTAATACCAAATTGGCCAATTTGTGAAATATTCGTATATTTGTATATTCCAGACGAAAGAGCAAACGTTGTGAAAATAGCAGATCTACAAGCTCACAATGCCTCGCAGTGCCAGGCGTTGTGAGCTTGTAGATCTGCTATTTTCACAATATTTATCTGTGGAACCGAGTCAAACTAAATTGAATGCCTACAATTCCAAGTGATTGTCAGGGTGGGGGGTCCCCAGTTCAAATATGATTATTTGACTGGTGTGACGTGAAGATTATTTCAGGGTAAGAGATTTTAAACAATACACTATAGCAATAATCTCTCTAGTCTGGTGTTAAGAGTGTTAACCACTTCAACCCCACACACCCTATTCTGAGGGGAAAGTGTGGCGTTGTGACGCATTGTGAGCTTGTAGATCGGCTATTTTTGGCAAAGAGATTTGGTGTAGAGGGAAAAAAGTACAGAGCCAGTTGTGTTTTACTAAGAATAGGGGGTGAAGGGGTTAATGTGTTTTATACATTATACTAGAACCACTTGGTATTTAATATGTAAAAGTTTGTCTGAATCTGAATGAGTAAAAGTATTATAAACACAACCTGTACTGTTGATATAGGAAGCATGTCTTCAAATCACTGTTTAGTTCTGCCTGGAATATAGACGCTGATAGAAAGATCATGCTTGAACTTGTCTGCGTGCGTGTGTGTGTGTGTGTGTGTGTGTGTGTGTGTGTGCGCGCACGCCTGCGGAGAGGAGTGAGTGTGTGCTGTGTGTGTGTGCCTGCGGAGAGGAGTGAGTGTTTGCTGTGTGTGTGTGTGTGTGTGTGTGTGTGTGTGTGTGTGTGTGTGTGTGTGTGTGTGTGTGTGTGTGTGTGTGTGTGTGTGTGTGTGTGTGTGTGTGTGTGTGTGTGTGTGTGTGTGTGTGTGTGTGTGTGTGTGTGTGTGTGCGTTTCCTGTGTGTGTTTGCACCAGAGAGACGAAGGCAAGACCCGCCCAGCTCTGCCTCAGATTGTCTTACCATGATCTATGACCCTATACCTTAACACATTGGTTCTCAAAGTGGGGTCCGGGGACCCCCAGGGGTCCTTGGGGGGTACCAGGGGGTCCCCAGCAAAATGTGTTAATAAAGCGTCACAATCATGTTAACCCCTTTATCCATATTTTATACTTTGGCTTTTCAAAGATAACAGATATACTTTGAACTAGTTCATGTAGAAAGTGAACTTTCCCATCACTGCCCCTGGGTGTCACACGTGGTCCCTATGTGGCTACTGTGATGGCAGACCCCTGACCTGTGTGTGTGTGTGTGTGTGTTTGTGTGCAGTACTGGCTCGCGTGTGTGTGTGCGCGTGTGAAGCCAGTGTGTGTGTGCATGTCTTTAAGTGGCGCATGTGTTCCACTGCCTCCTGTTTGTGTTGAATTAGTGTAACTGGTTGCATGTTTGTGTTGCAAGTCAGGTGCAGCTGTTGAGGCCGTGCTCGGACGGACACACAAACACACACGGTCAAATGTAGGAGTGGTTGGCATCACTCAGAAGTTGTGCCAGTGGGAGAAGACAGTCAACAATTATTTTTAAAAATAGCAGATCTACAAGCTCACAACAAGTCACAATATGATGCGTTGTGAGCTATTTTTAAAAAGTTGTTAGAAGTAACTTGTTGAAATTAGAATCACATCACAGTTTACAAGTGTAAAGCATTCACCTCCACAGCTGACAGTAAGGTGTGTGTGTGTGTGTGTGTGTGTGTGTGTGTGTGTGTGTGTGTGTGTGTGTGTGTGTGTGTGTGTGTGTGTGTGTGTGTACGTGTGTCCCCATGTCACACGCCATGTACGCTGTAACTGTAGACACTCCCACTA
>NC_137613.1:1739321-2098126 GCF_963280865.1 Gymnoscopelus braueri | reverse complement strand
CATTCAGTGGATTTTCTGTGGTCTGGGGTTTTCTGAATAATTAGGCTGAAAAGTAATCTTAGCTTGGCCCTTCGACAGTGAGGTCACAGTCGATTAATCCCGCCCACTCTCCTCCTCGCCCCTCCCCTCCCCTATCCTTTCCTTTGGAGGGGGCGGAGCAGAGGCGATGATTGACAGGCAAAATCCCTCACCAGCGACACCCGCAGGCAAAGATTTATTTTTTCATTGCAGTTGAAAAGGCTTTAGAAATGTGAGAGAAAAACACCTGCCATGGATCACTGGAATGGAATTTTCACTTAAAACTTTTTGTACACTTTTGAAGGACCAGGACAAAGACTTTGAATGTGGTGTAAAAGTGAATGTCATTAAACCTTTAAAAAATATCTATTCAAAGATTTGCACACATTTTCACGTTTTTTTCAAAAAATAGCAGATCTACAAGCTTATAGCGAACTTGTATATCTGCTATTTTTTTAATAGCCAAAGAATTCTTAAATGACAGATGCGTTCCCGGTCTTAATGGGTTAAATACTAACAGGCCTTATTTATTATGTATTTTATAATGTAATGTACATGTTGTAATGAACATAAAACACAACGTGTCTTAAATACTAACAGGCCTTATTTAACTCTGTGATTATATGTGCTGGTAGAAAGGAGTTGGCCGTGAAAAGTCATTCCTGAAAAGCCAGGAACAAGCTGTGTGTGTGTGTGTGTGTGTGTGTGTGTGTGTGTGTGTGTGTGTGTGTGTGTGTGTGTGTGTGTGTGTGTGTGTGTGTGTGTGTGTGTGTGTGTGCGCACACACGCGTGTTTGTCTCATTACATTCAAGTTTAAATTCTCAACTGAGGAGAGCATGAAAGGAGAGGTGAGGAACAAGAACAAGTTAACATGGAGTCATATCAGTTGAACCAGTTTACAGTGATGACTCACACAATGTGGTGAAACATTTACCTGCACAGTTCAGTAAAAGCTCTCTCTCTGTGTGTGTGTGTGTGTGTGTGTGTGTGTGTGTGTGTGTGTGTGTGTGTGTGTGTGTGTGTGTGTGTGTGTGTGTGTGTGTGTGTGTGTGTGTGTGTGTGTGTGTGTGTGTGTGTACATTAACTCAGCAGTTTAATGTAAGCTACAGATTGTGCAGTTTTATACGCTTTTTTTTTTTACATACATGATCTGCAGTTACTATTACAAGTTAGTGAAGTTACACAATGCACGTTCCCAGTTAGCCTATATTATAATGTTCTGCCTGCATGTAGTCTGACAATATATGTGAGCTGGTATGTTAATAGGTATTTAAAAGACAAAAGAATCCCCCGCTGTGCCTCGCAGCGCGGGGGATAAGGTGTCGGATCGTCTGGAGCCAGGGGGGAGAGACTGGCCAATGGAATAGCAGGAAACTAACAGTCTTATCGACCTTAACTCAGGCTGTGTATGGGATGGTCTGACGGCCGTCATGTCATTATTAATTAATAACGAATACCAGGCTTTCCTCGAGGTGGAAAGACTGGTGATGCGAGGTTAGTAACTCTGAGAGTGTACACATGGAACCAAATGGACCCTTACGGGTCTGTAACTCTGAGAGTGTACACATGGAACCAAATGGACACAGACAGACAGACAGACAGACAGACAGACAGACAGACAGACGGACAGACGGTCAGGTAACAACATGTTGTGAAGATCAGATAAAACTGTAGTAGTGAGGTGAACACAATTCTGCATGACAACATTTAACTTGGAAACCAGTTGTTACATAACACCACCCCTCCTCTGTCTGTTCCTGCTCTCTCCGTGTGTGTGTGTGTGTGTGTGTGTGTGTGTGTGTGTGTGTGTGTGTGTGTGTGTGTGTGTGTGTGTGTGTGTGTGTGTGCGCGTGCGTGCGCATGTGCGCGTGCTTCCTTGCAAGCGTTCCTGTAAGTGCCAGAGTCCACATGTTTGCTGAGAGAGAGAGAGAGAGAGAGAGAGAGAGAGAGAGAGAGAGAGAGAGAGAGAGAGAGAGAGAGAGAGAGAGAGAGAGAGAGAGAGAGAGACAACTACAACACAATGTAAAACACACTGATACAGATATGTTCATGAAACATCAATGTAAAGTACATGAATACACTGTAACAACATGTTTCCTCTCTCTCTCTCTGTCCTCACATAACCTCGCTTCACCAGGCTTTCTGTCCTCACAGGGTTTAATGCTCCTCCCAGAGAGAGAGAACAACACACTGTAGACACTCCCTGTATGATAGAACTTTATGTGTTTATTCACAGTCCACCATTTTGACTCAACACCACAGAGAGCTGCACAGCATGGACTCCATTTTGCCACGGTGGATAAAAGTCTAAAGATTAATATAGGGTAAGTGTTTTAAACACTTTACTAGAACTAATGTCTCTAGTCTGGTATAGAGTTGACTGTAGGGATTTGTAAAAGTTGAATATCCAAACAATGAAGTAGGCTATTGCTTGTTAATTACTACCCCTCTCTCGCTCTCATTCTGACTTTATCTCCCTCTAGCAGCCCCTCTCTCTGTCTGTCTGTCTGTCTGTCTGTCTGTCTGTCTGTCTCTCTGTCTCTCATTCAGTTCAAGTTCAATTCAACAGGCTTATTATTGGCATGAAATTTGACAAGTGTTGCCAAAGCATAATTATGACAAACAACAAACAACACAACAATAGTAGTAGTAAATCTTTATTTCGGTCCATTTAAAAAACAAACAACAAAATACAAACATACATTATATGTCATTTAAAATCTATTAAATGACATAAATAAAGGAGATTGGTGGTAAGTAAAACATGGTATATATATACCATATACCATATATACCTGTGTCGTACTGGTTTCCCTTTTCTTGTGACAGGAATCAACATATTTTGCAGCTAAAACTGCACATTCTCTCTGCTCCCCCAGAAGGAGTGGCAGTTTCTCCCTTTCTGTCATTCTTCAGAATTCTGGACAATTTATTGCGAATTTGGGTGTAGTATTTGTGTAGTTTTTACATTTTGTTTAGGGAGTGTAATTCTGTCCTCCGAACCGCCCCCCCCCTCTCTATCTCTCTCTCTCTCTCTCTCTCTCTCTCTCCCTCTCTGTAGCAGACAGAGCAGAACATACAGTTTGTGGTGACCAGGGCTGTCAGTGTGTTGGAGGGGGGGGGGGGGGGGGGGCATTGTTATTGTTATGCTGCTGAAAAAGTTTTCTTCCTCAGTAGGACAGATGTTGAAGCCAGGCATGAGAACACAGAGAGACTTGTAAAAAAGAATGTGAGTTATTATAAGTATATACTGTTATAAGTTATGAGTCACTCAGAGTGTCCACTAGCCTGACGCAGTTCACTCAGAGGAGTGGGCGGGGCCTATGGTCTGGAGACAGGCAGGCTCCACAGCAGTTTACTGTAAACCATGTGACCACAGAGGAAGTTGGTCGTTTGCTGCTTTGTCCCCCCCCCCCCCCCCCCCCCCCCCCCCTCTCTCTCTCTCTGGACTCTCGCTCGCACGCACGCATGCACACACACACACACACACACACACACACACACACACACACACACACACACACACACACACACACACACACACGCCACAGAGCAGGAACAGACTATATCTCTATCTCTCTCTCTCTCTCTCTCTCTCTCTCTCTCTCTCTCTCTAGTTACACACACACACACACACACACACACACACACACACACACACACACACACACACCACAGAGCAGGAACAGACTCTCTCTCTCTCTCTGATTACAAGGAATATAAAAGGTAATAATGCCGTGTGCCATTTAGATATAATTATAAGAAGCAATTATCATTATACATTTTTATTATAACCAACATTAAAGGGACACTTCACCCATTAATCTATTTCATATAGTTGGTCCTCACTAATGCTCATTATAAGATTTATAAGACCATTTAAGTCTAGTCACAGTACTACTGAACTGTTTAGAAACCTGCCTACCAGTGACATCATCGGTAGGCAATCATAGACTATTTCATTGTTTTTGTTTAATTAATGCAATAACAGTGATTTCTATTTAACCATGTTAACTTGTGCCAAGGAACCGCTGATGTTTTAATAGCTTGACATACCCATCGATGATCACTGGTCACTGCTAGGCAAGTTTCTAAAATGTCCACAGCCCACCAATGAGTCTACCAGAGTGAGTAGACTGAAAAAAAAAAGACTGTGCACATTATAGTGATTATTAATGAGAACCAATTATATAAAGATACGGTTGAAAATGGGTGAAGTGCTCCTTTAAGTAGATCTACAAGGTCACAACACGTCACACATTGCAAAGTGTTGTGGGCTTGTAGATCGGCTACTTTCGGCGAGTGACACCATTGTGTGGTTGAGTCTAAATTGAGCTTCATGTACATAGTGCTGGACACGGTGCATGACTCTGCTTTCCCATGTATCACCAGATGTTTCATTACATTTGACATTCCTCTTTGTTACATGTTGTATGTCCCAGTGTTGGAATCCTTTCAGTTGAAATGCAGCCTCAGAGTTTATACAATTTAACTTTGAACATATTTGAACAGTGTTTAAGCTAACAAGCTAACGGTAGCCTACATGCTGCTGTCAGAGCTGTAGTGTTGTTGAACAGTGTTTAAGCTAACAAGCTAACTATAGCCTACATGCTGCTGTCAGAGCAGTAGTGTTGTTGAACAGTGTTTAAGCTAACAAGCTAAGGGTAGCCAACATGCTGCTGTCAGAACAGTAGTGTTGTTGAACAGTGTTTAAGCTAACAAGCCAACAGTAGCCTACATGCTGCTGTCAGAGCAGTAGTGTTGTTGAACAGTGTTTAAGCTAACAAGCTAACGGTAGCCTACATGCTGCTGTCAGAGCAGTAGTGTTGTTGAACAGTGTTTAAGCTAACAAGCTAAGGGTAGCCAACATGCTGCTGTCAGAACAGTAGTGTTGTTGAACAGTGTTTAAGCTAACAAGCCAACAGTAGCCTACATGCTGCTGTCAGAGCTGTAGTGTTGTTGAACATTGTTTAAGCTAACAAGCTAACGGTAGCCTACATGCTGCTGTCAGAGCAGTAGTGTTGTTGAACAGTGTTTAAGCTAACAAGATACCGGTAGCTTGCATGCTGCTGTCAGAGCAGTAGTGTTGTTGAACAGTGTTTAAGCTAACAAGCTAACGGTAGCCTGCATGCTGCTGTCAGAGCAGTAGTGTTGTTGAACAGTGTTTAAGCTAACAAGCTAACGGTAGCCTGCATACTGCTGTCAGAGCAGTAGTGTTGTTGAACAGTGTTTAAGCTAACAAGCTAACGGTTGACAGTGTTTAAGCTAACAAGCTAACGGTAGCCTGCATGCTGCTGTCAGAACAGTAGTGTTGTTGAACAGTGTTTAAGCTAACAAGCTAACGGTAGCCTGCATGCTGCTGTCAGAGCAGTAGTGTTGTTGAACAGTGTTTAAGCTAACAAGTTAACGGTAGCCTGCATGCTGCTGTCAGAACAGTAGTGTTGTTGAACAGTGTTTAAGCTAACATGCTAACAGTAGTCTACATGCTGCTGTCAGAGCAGTAGTGTTGTTGAACAGTGTTTAAGCTAACAAGCTAACGGTAGCCTGCATGCTGCAGTCAGAGCGGTAGTATTGTTGAACAGTGTTTAAGCTAACAAGTTAACGGTAGCCTGCATGCTGCTGTCAGAACAGTAGTGTTGTTGAACAGTAAGTGTTTAAGCTAACACGCTAACGGTAGCCTGCATGCTGCAGTCAGAGCAGTAGTGTTGTTGAACAGTGTTTAAGCTAACATGCTAACAGTAGTCTACATGTGTTGTTGAACAGTGATGCTTCTGTTTGCTGTAATGTCCATGTTGGAACACCGGGGGCAAACTGACAATTGAATTTGAATAACATTCAAATGAAGCACCAAAATCAGTGTTTTGATTCTTTTTTTTGGTGCCTGGCTCAAGCAAGATACAGTACATTCTGTCGGCCCAGAGGGTTTAAATAGGACTTCCAGGGCTCTGGGCCATTTATAATGTTGATCCCTGAATGCAACAAACCATGGAACGTCATATAACTGTGTAACTGGTATTTTACTGTATTTGTACTATTTATTTCCTCTTTGTAAGAGTAACATATTCTATAAAAGGCAACATATTGAATAATTTACAAATCAATTGGAAGACCATTTGACTAAACCACCTACATGTTTTAACGTGGTGGAAGCGAGCCGTTTTCGATCGGCGATCACGCTGCAATGGAGGATCGCTTTGGAAATATTATTGTTCCAGGCGTTAGTCGGGACCCTCCGCCGTCTCGCACGCACGCTCTGTTTACATGCACTTCCGCGTCGGGGTTTCTACAGCACGAAACGTATAACGTAAGTGGATGGAAGAAATGCAGGCACTGAACGTATAATATTTTAATAAACCTCTGGCACCCAATGTGTTAACTCAAATCCCAACAGTTTTTTTTTCCCGACTTATGTTGCTATTGTATCAGTTGTTCTCAAACTTTTTCATGTCAAGAAAGACAAAGATTTGCACAAATGTTCCAAGATTTAAAAAAAATAAATAGCTATGAGCTTGTATATCTTTTTGAATAGCCAAAGGAATCTAAAATGAAAGAGATGCGTTCCCGGTCTTAATGGGTTAATAATGAAATCATATATATGGAATATGCAAATAAATGGATCTTATAGCAATGAGTTTTTACTGCAGACAGTTTTCTCTGTAGCTGCCAGTAGCTCTGTGCACTGGGCTCTGAAGCACCAGTACTGCTGTTATCTCCATCTTTAGGAAACATAGAACAAGAGCAAAGCTTCCTGCATTCACTATAGTTTATATTCAGTGACTTTATCACCTGCCTTTGTATTGATATAAGCTAATGACATGATTCTCTGCCCTTTTACTGTTTCAGTCTGGCTTTTGTGAGACTGTAGCACAATATAAAGATAAATGCATCAATCTGATGCACATTGAAAGGAAAATAGATCTACAATAATTATGAAGGCAAACACATTTCATTGAAATGAATAGGCTGCCATTTCCCACGCCTCATCCAGTTCTTCTAATAATTCATGGTTATAAGAGATTTAATCTGCTAACTTTTTAAAGCTTTGTTCATTTATTTTCCATCCACCTCACATTAGTGTGATTTTGCTTTGTATGTTATCACATACAAGTATTAGAGTGTGTGTGTGTGTGTGTGTGTGTGTGTGTGTGTGTGTGTGTGTGTGTGTGTGTGTGTGCGCGTGTGTGCACATGTGTCCCCATGTCACACGCCATGTACGCTGTAACTGTAGACACTCCCACTATGATAGAACTTTGTGTTAATACACCGTCAACCATTTTGACACAACATCACAGAGAGCTGAACAGCATGGACTCCATTTTGATTTGTGACATTGTGTTAAACCCTAAAGATGAATATAGGGTAAGAGTATCCATCTCTTTCTCTCTCTTTCGCTCTCTACTCTCTCTCTCATCATATCAACACCAACATGTATCAGACAGATAAAGGCCGAATGAACCGTTTGTGGTTTCCTGGTGCGCTTGGGGCTGACGATGTTTGCCCCCCCCAGGCTTGGTGGGGGGTGATAATGGGGGGTGATGGGGTGCTGCTGTAAATGTTCTCTTCCTCAGCAGGGTGATGGGTGCTGGGTGCTGCCGACACAGTTAGGTGTTTCATCACCCTAACCCTCCGGACATGATTTCCACAGTTACTTACATTACTCAAGACGTTTGGTCTCCTTGAGATTTTAGCTATGATGATACACGAGTGTGTGTGTCAGGAATTTTCATAAAAAGCAGATCTACAAGCTCATAGCTCATATGAGCCTGTAGATCTGCTATTTTTGAAAAATTATGAACATTTGTGCAAATCTTTGAATTTATATATATATATTTTTTTAAAGCAAACATTTTCAACTCACATTTGTGCTTCTGGGGGGTCCCTGGAACAACATATTTTGAGATGGGGGTCTGTGGCCAAATACATTTTGGGGGTCGTTGACATGAAAAGGTTTGAGCAGCACTGATGTACTGTAGAAACATATGTTTTTCACAAAACTGTTTGTAGAATCAGCTTCAGGTCTGAATGGGTTTTAAGATGAACCTGAGAGCAGAGAGAGCCTCGTGAAAAGAACATGAGTTAAATTAATAATAATAATAAGGAATAAGTTATGACTCTGACATTTATCACAGTGAGTCACTCAGTCTCCACAGCAGTTTACTGTAAATCATACATGGGCAACTGGAGGCCCGGGGGCCTCAGGCGGCCCCCACCTTCACTTAATGCGGCCCGCAGGTTAATATCAGAATACTGATATATTATTGATCAGCTGTTATGATTCCAAACATGCAAATATGACCCGCTTTAATTACTTGATTTAGGCTCAAACCTTTTGAAAAACGTCTGAGGGACATAAACAATATGATATTAAATATTATTATTATTTTTTAAATTCATGGTTGCACTGGGCTCTGAAGCACCAGTACTGCTGTTATCTCCATCTTTAGGAAACATAGAACAAGAGCAAAGCTTCCTGCATTCACTATAGTTTATATGCAGTGACTTTATCACCTGCCTTTGTATTGATATAAGCTAATGACATGATTCTCTGCCCTTTTACTGTTTCAGTCTGGCTTTTGTGAGACTGTAGCACAATATAAAGATTAATGCATCAATCTGATGCACATTGAAAGGAAAATAGATCTACAATATGAAGGCAAGCACATTTCATTGAAATGAATAGGCTGCCATTTCCCACGCCTCATCCAGTTATTTTAATAATTCATGGTTATAAGGGATTTAATTTGCTAACTTTTTTTTTTTAAAGCTTTGTTCATTTATTTTCGATCCACCTCACATTAGTGTGATTTTGCTTTGTATGTTATCACAAACAAGTATTAGATTGTGTGCGTGTGTGCGTGCGTGCGTGCAATCATAGTAGCTAGTTAACCTCATTGACCTGGTATTCATTGCTGGTTAGACGACTACAATGAAAAGCATCAGTAGCCTACTGTGTGAGTGTTCAGGACCAGAGCTGACACCTGCTGATTGACAGGAAACCACAGGAACTACGTTCATGTAGAATAGCAGTAGATGTGGAGTACAAACAGGAAGTGTGTGTGTGTGTGTGTGTGTGTGTGTGTGTGTGTGTGTGTGTGTGTGTGTGTGTGTGTGTGTGTGTGTGTGTGTGTGTGTGTGTGTGTCTGTGTGTGTGTGTGTGTGTGTGTGTGTGTGTGTGTGTGTGTGTGTGTCCATGTCACACACCATGTACGCTGTAACTGTAGACACTCCCACTATGATAGAACTTTATGTGTTAATACACCGTCAACCATTTTGACACAACATCACAGAGAGCTGAACAGCATGGACTCCATTTTGATTTGTGACATTGCGTTAAACCCTAAAGATTAATATAGGGTAAGTGTAATTAATCAATTCACTATAACTAATGTCTCTAGTCTGGTATACTATAGTTGATTGTGGGGTCTTTATACTATAACTTGGTCATAAAAGTTTAACATGCAAACAATGAAGTATATTACCTCTCGCTCTCTCGCCCTCTCGCTCTCTCTCTCTCTCTCTCCTATCATATCAACACCAACATGTATCAGATCCTGTTAAAGGCCGAATTAACCGTTTGTGGTTTCCTGGGCTTTAGGTGCGCTTGGGGCTGCTGAAAATGTTTGGGTTTGGGTGGGGGGTGCTGTAAATGTTCACTTCCTCAGCAGGGTGATGGGTGATGGGTGCTGCCACTGCAGTTGCTGTTTCATCACCCTAACCCTCCAGACATGATTTATTTCACAGTTACTTACAATACTCAAGGCCTTTGCCCCCCCGGTCTGCATCCTCTAAAGCCTGTGTTGTAACCCATTCAAACCGGGAAAGCATCTTCGTCATTTTAGATTTTTTAAAGCAAACATTTTTTACTCTTTTTTTTGCTTTTGGGGGTCATTTTGGGGGTCCTTGACATGAAAAGGTTTGAGCAGCACTGATGTACTGTAGAAACATATGTTTTTCACAAAACTGTTTGTAGAATCAGCTTCAGGTCTGAATGGGTTTTAAGATGAACCTGAGAGCATAGAGAGCCTGGTGAAAAGAACATGAGTTAAATAAATAATAATGATAATAATGATAAGGAATAAGTTATGACATTTATCACAGTGAGTCACTCAGAGTCTCCACAGCAGTTTACTGTAAATCATGTGATGTGACCACAGAGGAAGTTGGTCCTTGTTGCTTTCAGTTCCTGTCTGTCTGACTGACTGTCTGTCTGTCTGTCCGTTCGTCCCTCCCTCCTTCCCTCCCTCTCTAGTTCTATCCATCAGGCTGTCATTTCAAGTAGCCAAAAAATTATATTAAAGTGTGTGAATCCTCCTAAACGACATATGTGACACGACAAAGTGATCTCATGATAAGTTACAAGAAAAAAAAGACAATTCAGCGTGAAATATCAGCTGAGTATTATTATTTTAGAGTATTTATATTTAATAGTATGTATAATCGTTTGCGGTTTTCAAATATATTTTTTACAGAATCAAATGTTTTATGGTCTTGATTCACCAGGAGCCTGGATGGCTTGGTTCCAGGCTTAAAATAATTTATATAAATATGTTTCGGAAATCACCAGAAGTTTCATTACATGTGACATGTTTTGCGTGTATCATCTACTCAGGCTTTTGTGATCCCCCAGACAGTTTTTAAGTTGCTTGATTCAGTATTCAGATATTTGATATTAATTTTATCAGACACGCCCGCTTCCTATGCAAACCCATTATAACTTCAAAGTCAATTTTTAACATGTTAGATTCATCAAAAACACCCGTCCTTGGTTATGGTGACTCATCGTGTCCTCCTAATAAGTGAGGGGGCCGTGTTTTTCCGATTACTTTTTTCATTTATTTTAGATAATGTTTTTATTGAATTATTTTCAAAAACAAATATAAAAAATTTATGAAAAAATTAATTGTCCTCCTCACGTATTAGGAGGACAATGTCAGTCACCAGAACCAAGGACGGGTGTATCCGATGAATGGTTCAAATGGAGTTTGAAGTTACAATGGGTTTGTATAGGAAGGGGGCGTGTCTGATAAAATGAATATCAAATATCTAAATAGTGAGTCAAGCAACTTAAAAACTGTCTGGGGTGCTCCCAAAAGCCTGAGTAGACGATAAGGATCAATTGACCCAATAAAAAAAAAAAGTGAAATATCCCTTTAAGTAGGCTACCAGGTCTTCTGACTTATCTTAAGACCTGGAGGCGTGGCCAATACTGTGACAGTATTTTGAGTGGCTAAACAGCATTGGCCACGCCTCTAGGTCTTAAGTTAAAGGGATACTTCACTTTCACATAAAATAAACATTTAAAAAATATTTTAAAAATAAATGAAAAAAGTAATGGAAAAATCACGGCCCCCTCACACATTAGAGTGTCCTACTAATGTGTGAGGGGGCCTTTATTTTGCCATAACTTCTTTCATTTTTTTTAAATATATTTTTTTAATGTTTATTTTATGTGAAAGTGAAGTATCCCTTTAAGTCAGAAGACCTGGTACTTGAGTTGTGCAAAATAGGGCCCTCAATGTTCCAGCGTTAGAATCCTTTCAATTGAAATAGAGCCACACAAACATAAACATGTTTGAGTGTTTAAGCTAACAAGCTAACGGTAGCCTGCATGCTGCTGTCAGAGCAGTAGTGTTGTTGAACATTGGTGTGTGTGTGTGTGTGTGTGTGTGTGTGTGTGTGTGTGTGTGTGTGTGTGTGTGTGTGTGTGTGTGTGTGTGTGTGTGTGTGTGTGTGTGTGTGTGTGTGTGTGTGTGTGTGTGTGTGTGTGAAAGACAATTGACTGACTTCTAAGTAACAAACTAAGCTATGACACCATGTTTGTATGCTATAATATGCCATGTGCTTCAAACATAATTATTTGAATCATTGCGTAACGCAAAACCATATGTTATGTGGCCTATTTCATTTAATTTCAAACCTTTATTAATTCTCGAAAGACATTGAGGTTAACCTCATTTGCAGTGTCGTCAAGATACATCACAGTATATTTCATTTTCTGAAAAGGCAGGCAGGCAGGCAGGGAGGCAGGCGGGCAGGCGGGCGGGCACAAACAATGCATTTAACTTGGAAACCGGTTGTTACATAACACCACCCCTCCTCTGTCTGTTCCTGCTATGGTGTGTGTGTGTGTGTGTGTGTCAGTGTGAGAGTCCACATGTGTGTGTGTGAGAGCGAGAGGCAGGAGCAAGCGAGAGAGATAGGGAGGAAGACTAGAGACAACTACGACACAATGTAAAACACACTGATACAGATATGTTCATGAAACATCAATGTAAAGTACATGAATACACTGTAACAACATGTTACCTCTCTCTCTCTGTCCTCACATAACCTCGCTTCACCAGGCTTTCTGTCCTCATAGGGTTAAATACTCAGTGACTCCTCCTCAGTTCTGTAGACACTCCTTACTGTATGATACAACTTTATGTGTTTATTTTAACAGGACAACACGGAGAACTGCATGGACTCCATTTTACCACGTTGGATTAAAGCATAAAGATTAATATAGGGTAAGTGTTCTAATCACTTTACTAGAACTAATGTCTCTAGCCTCGTATTATGGTGTTTATACAATGACTCGGTCATAAAAGTTGAATAAACAAACAATGAAGCATTGCTTCTTAATGATTCTTCTGCCTAAACATACTGTATGTCATGACAGAGTATGAGCGAATGGAGGAAAGGGATCAATATCACGTGATTCCCTTGTTTGACCCTTTGAAGGTGTAAACAAAGGTGCTTATTGGTCAAAAGCCCAGATGTGTGTCTCAAGGAATTACCCCTCCCTCGCCCCTCGCTCTCATTCTGACTCTCTCTCCCTCTGGCTGCCCCCACCCCTCCCCCTCTCCCTCTCTCTCTCAGAACACAGAGAGCCTTGTAAAAATAATGTGAGTTAGATAAGGAATAAGTTATGACTCTGACACTAACACAGTGTGAGTCACTCAGAGTCTCCACTAGCCTGACGCAGTTCACTCAGAGGAGTGGGCGGGGCCTATGGTCTGGAGACAGACAGGCTCCACAGCAGTTTACTGTAAACCATGTGACCACAGCTTTGTGTTCCTCTCTCTCTCTCCTTGACAGTGTTGGGCAAGTTACTTTTAAAAAGTAACTAGTTATAGTTATAGTTATAGCTCTCAAAAATAAATATATATATTACATACATAGAGCAGTAACTATAACTAGTTACTTTTTATTTACATTTAACTTGGAAACCAGTTGTAACAGTACACCACCCCTACTACTGTGTGTGTGTGTGTGTGTGTGTGTGTGTGTGTGTGTGTGTGTGTGTGTGTGTGTGTGTGTGTGTGTGTGTGTGTGTGTGTGTGTGTGTGTGTGTGTGTGTGTGTGTGTGTGTGCGTGGGTGTGCGTGCGTGCGTGGACAGGGTGGCCCATGTGATCTAAAAAGGTCCGCTTTTGAGTAAAAGTCTGGTTTCATTGTTAAAGTAAATCATTTAATTAAATATAATAATAATAAACAAGCTCCACACAGTGTGTGACAGACAGGAGACTCTAATACAACATTCATTTAAAGGTAGACTTTTGTTTCTGTTTAAAGGGCAAGACCACTTTGGTAGAGGTTTGGGTTGTGTGTTTACCTTGCCATTATGTAACTCCAAAGGTGGACAAGAAATCAATAATAATTGCTCCATTGATTAGAAATTGATAATTCAAAATATGCTCCTCATTGACTTACATTGTACGGTGAAACAGCTCTCAAAGTCACTCTTTTAGCACATAAACGAACACAAACAAAGCTGATTCAGAGAATATAGAACATCACCAAACCCAGTACTGTTTTTTTTTTTAATAAAAATGTCAACTTCCTGTTGATTTTACTATTTGAAGATCCGGATCCGGATCCGGATCCGCGGATCCAGTCCGGGTTTTCTTCTAAATAAAAATAGCAAAATCAACAGGAAGCTAACATTTTTATAAAAAAAACAAACAGTACTGGGTTTGGTGAGGTTCTATATTGTCTGAATCAACTTTGTTTGCGTCCATTTACGTGCTAAAAGAGTGACTTTGAGAGCTGTTTCACCGTACAATGTAAGTCAATGAGGAGCATATTTTGAATTATCAATTTCTAATCAATGGAGCAATTATTTTTGATTTCTTGTCCACCTTTGGAGTTACATAATGGCAAGGTAACTACACAACCCAAACCTCTAACAAAGTGGTCTTTCCCTTTAAGCTTCATCTGGCTGATGGCTGCTCAGATGTCACTTGGGGGTTAAGTGTCTTGCTCAAGGACATGTTGACACTCATACTACAGTACTGTAGGTAAACTGGGGTTTGAACCTGTGACCTTCTGAGTACCAGACTCTCTGTAGACACTCAGCTATCTGCTCACATGTCTTTGTCTCTGCTGTCACTTGTTGTAAAATGTTGCTGCTATTCTGTACAAATACAATATGAGTCTCTGTAAACATTTTATACTAACAGGCCTTATTTATTATTTATGTTATAATGTAATGTACATGTTTTAATGAACATAAAACACAACATGTCTTAAATACTAACAGGCCTTATTTAGCTCTGTGATTATATGTGCCTGCATGGTAGAAAGGAGTTGGTCGTGAAAAGTAATTCCTGAAAAGCCAGGAACAAGCAGTGTGTGTGTGTGCGCGTCTCATTACATTCCAGTTTAAATTCTCAACTGAGGAGAGCATGAGAGGTGAGGTGAGGACAAGAACATGTTAACATGGTGTCATATCTTACCTACTAACAGTTGAACCAGTTTACAGTGATGACTCACACAATGTGGTGAAACATTTACCTGCACTGTTACCAGCGCGCTCTCTCTGTGTGTGTGTGTGTGTGTGTGTGTGTGTGTGTGTGTGTGTGTGTGTGTGTGTGTGTGTGTGTGTGTGTGTGTGTGTGTGTGTGTGTGTGTGTGTGTGTGTGTGTCCTCTGTCAGGTAAGGGTGTAATTTTCCATGTCTGTGCCCAGGGTCACATGGTGTCATAACAGGGCGGGGCACTAGGACCTGTTGCAGCAACACTCCACCTGGTTGAGAACAACACCTCCAGTATGACAGATCTGTCAGTGTGTTGATTCAACTGAACCGTCTGGACTCCATTTTGTTTTGCCTCGTCGGATCAAAGCATAAAGATTATTTCAGGGTAAGAGATTTTAAACAATACAATGTAGCAATAATCTCTCTAGTCTGGTGTTAAGAATGTTAACCACTTCAACCCCACACACCCTATTCTGGAGGGGAACGTGTGGCGTTGTGACGCATTGTGAGCTTGTAGATCGTCTATTTTTGGCAAAGAGATTTGGTGTAGAGGGACAAAAGTACAGAGCCAACTCAGGTGTGTTTTACTAAGAATAGAGGGGTGAAGGGGTTAATGTTGTTGAAGTGTTTTATACCATATACTAGAACCACTTGGTATTTAATATACTTAAATGAACGTGTCTGTGTCTGTGCGTGCACGTGCATGCCTGCATGCGTGGGTGCGTGCGTGCGTGCGTTGCACACACACACACACACACACAGAGAGGAGTGAGTGTTTCCTGTGTGTGTTTGCACCAGGTAGACAAAGGCAAGCCCCGCCCAGCTCTGCCTCACATTGGCCCCGATTCATAAAGGGATTTACGACCATATTTTGTACGTACCGGCATTTAGGACAAATCCTACACCTGCAGTCGGATTCATAAACGTTTTTTGGTCTGTGTTTTGTGCGTCAGGTGCGCACGTTCTCAGGTCAGCCCCGAGGCTGTCTTACCAGGGCTGAAATGTGCGTATGTCTTTAGAATGCTTTATTCTTCATGCCAAAATCAATTACAAGTGGCAAACCTCAAATAAAATATATATGTGCCCAACATTTGTCAACACATAAATAAAAAATACATGTCAAACGATGTATTGCTTGTAGCCTATGCATAATATAGACATGATTTAGATTCCACCGCTTTTTATTTATTTTCTAGGCTATCAGTTCCATTTAGCGCTGAATTATTAGATCCCTTGGTGTGTTTGCCAGCGGGGCATCTCAGCCAAAGTGTCATGTAATAATGAAAATAGGCTATGATGCCTTAATGAAACTGTGGAGGGACTGACGCACCTCTCTCCGTGCTGCAGTATTAATTTGTAGGCTAATAGTCTACTGTAGGCTACTCTACTGTATTTTGATCACATGAACACCACACACAACAGATCTAATATTCCCCATTCCGACGTAGGACAGTGATGTATTAATAAAAAATGCACTAATTTAATCAATAAGTAATCAATAAGCTCTGGTCCATAATCGGATAGCAGCGTTCCACTTGTATGCTGGATTTCATCATCTTTTTACCTTGGTAAAAGTCTGCAATGTTCATTAGAAAAGGCTTATATATATCCTTTCCACGTTTTATTAGCCTTTTATTTGGTAATGGGGTTAAACCTTGTAAACTTCTTTATTCTCATTACACATGAGAGCATTTATTACGTGATCCGCTTCCAGACAGAACAGTAAGCTGTCAAGGCGATGCGACACCGCATCTGTTATCTTTAGACGAGGCGGAGTTGAACTTCAAACTTTCATCAGCGTTGCCAGATGTTGTGAGAGAAATAAGCAACCAGGTCTAGGAAAACAAGCCCAAAAGAAGCAACTGACACTTAGGCCATTATAAGCACTTTAATTAAACCGTTGTGAGCTTGTAGATCTGCTATATAAAAAAAAAATCTTGTAATAAAATGTGCAATATTTGGAAGATTTTTTAAACATTCTAACAACACAAATCTGCCTCCAGCTGGCACAAAACATTTTCAGATGGGGCTTATAGGGATAAATTAGCCTACATATTAACTTGGGGGTCCATGACATAAAAATATTTGAGAACCACCGGTTAAAACAATTGAACAATTGTGAAGCAAGCCCAAATAACCAACTACACTTTAGAAACAAGCCCAAAAAACCGCGGTCCCCACAGCTACCAATATTTACAAGCAACTTTACAGAAAAATAAGCCCAAATTCGCTTATAATAAGCGGACATGGCAACGCTGTTTAGCACGGTTCAGCACGGTGACGTTAAAGTTGGATGCTGTTGGACGCAGCCTTCCAGAGTAATCATCACACCTGGTCATACGCACTGGTTGTACGCACGTCTCTGTGATATACGAACCCCTTTGGGAATTGCACGTCCGTTTGTGACTACCAAAATACGACCTCCATTTACGAACTTTATTTACCCCATATTTACGACCCTCGTTATGAATCGGGGCCATTGTCTTACCATGATATCTGACCCTATACCTTAACCAATCATCACTCCTCTTGTCTAAACCTAAACCAATCAGAGGCACCTGATCTGACACCACAGTGCTCTGTGGATTTGTCTATTGGAAGCATGTCTTCAAATCACTCTGTGTAGTTCTGCCTGGAATATAGACGGTGATACAAAGATCATGCTTGAACTCGTCAGTGTGTGTGTGTGTGTGTGGGGGGGGTGGCGCACACGCCTGCTACCTGCAGAGACGAGTGTACCCTGTGTGTGTGTGTGTGTGTGTGTGTGTGTGTGTGTGTGCACCAGGGAGACAAAGGCAAGAAAGACCCGCCCAGCTCTGCCTCAGATTGGCTTATCATGATATCTGACCCTATACCTTAACCAATCATCATCACTCTAGTCTAAACCTAAACCAATCAGAGGCAGAATAGGGCGGGTCATGTCTCTTGCTGTGCTGAGGTTAGAGTGACAGTAGATCACTGGATGATAATAAACATTATAATCCTCTGAAGACTATTTTAATCTCAGTCACACATGTTGTTGAATTGCAAAAGCAATTAGTTACAATACTAGTTAGTAAAAAGGTAGTGGAGTTCAACACTGGTCAGCAACATATTTAGAAGACCAGACAGAACAGAAGTCCATGTGAGTTAGATAGATCAGTGGTTCTGAAACATCTTCATGTCAAGGAGACATAAACTGATTTGTATTTATAATTGATATGTATTTGGTGGTGGACCCCCATCTGAAAATAAATAATTAAATACATAATAAAAAATTGTGTCAGTGGCCCCATTAAGAGAAGACAGTCAACGTCAATCAAACATAGCAGATCTACAAGCTCACAACAAGTCACAATATGATGTGTTGTGAGCTTGTGGATCTGCTATTTTTAAAACGCTGTTAGAAGTGACGTGTTGTAATTAGAATCACATCACAGTTTTAAGTGTAAAGCATTCACCTCCACAGCTGACAGTAAGTCATGTGACCTCAGGGGAGTTTGGTCATGTGATACTTTGTTGTAGAGTGAGAACATTCCTGTGTCATCCATGGACCATCTCTGTGATAACCCAGACATCTTTGACAGCTCATACACCAGATGTTGTTGATGAAGAGTCCAGAGAAGTGTCTGTATTAGAGATTTGACCCTACCCTAGAGGAAGCCTTTATGACCAAGGTCATTAAATACAATCACTCCTACATACCATCTCAGAGCTAATAGGTGCAGACTATTGGTTTTTAGATTTGTCAGCCTAGGACATTATACCTACAGACTGGTTGTTAGAGGGTTTCAACATCTTGGGATGCCCCAAAAAGGAGGCAAAAAGGCTGGCTGTGTGTGTGTAATGATAATAAACTTTATAATCCTCTGAAACCTATTTTAATCTCAGTCATTGTATCAGATGTTGTTGAATTACTAAAGTAATTAGTTACAATACTAGTTAGTAAAAAGGTAGTGGAGTCATGTATATCAGCCATACACTGATTTGTATTTATAATTTATATGTATTTGGTGGTGGACCCCCATCTGAAAATAAATACATACATAATAAAAAATTGTGCCAGTGAACCCCATTAGAGAAGACAGTCAGCATTCTTAAAAAATAGCAGATCTACAAGCTCACAACGAATCACAATATGATGTAGCTTAACAATGTTTTAGCTTAAGACGAGCCCCCATTTGTTATGGCCTGGCTCCAAGGCCACAACAAAAATGGGGAAACGACATGGAGGGTATGCCAAAAAGAAGCGTGAATTGTATTAACAAATGATTTAAATGTTATATTAGAACAACAAACAAAGTGTCCAACTCATACAGGCAGGGAAACATACTGCCCACTTTAACTGAGGTTAAACAAAGGCAAATTAACAAAGGTGCTCTTCTGTGGCCGCTCCTGCAGCCTGAGGAGAAATGGAGAGGCACACTCATGGACATATGCCATGATTTTGTGAACGTAACCTTAACTGTAGGCTACCTTTTTAATATTTGTGTCTTTGTATGCTCTCCTTTGTGTGGTGTGGACATAAATAAAGTGTGTGTGTGTGTGTGTGTGTGTGTGTGTGTGTGTGCGTGCGTGCGTGCGTGCGTGCGTGCGTGCGTGCGTGCGTGCGTGCGTGCGTGCGTGCGCTGTCGGTTGCAGGTCAAAGTACCTGCCCTGTTAGTCAACTGAACCGTCTGGACTCCATTTAGTTTCGCCTCGTCGGATCAAAGCATAAAGATTATTACAGGGTAAGAGATTTTAAACAATACACTATTGCAATAATCTCTCTAGTTTGGTGTTCGTCTGTAGTGGGCAACAGCGCGCATGCGTCCGCAATAATGCTATCAGGATCAGATTATTATCAGATATTAGAATTATATTGGGTACCAAATATACTTACCAAAGAAGTTTTACTCTGGGAAGGTTTTCAGACTCCTCCATTCATTGCACTGACCCAAGTGTGTGTGTGTGTGTGTGTGTGTGTGTGTGTGTGTGTGTGTGTGTGTGTGTGTGTGTGTGTGTGTGTGTGTGTGTGTGTGTGTGTGTGTGTGTGTGTGTGTGTGTGTGTGTGTGTGTGTGTGTGTGTGTGTGTGTGTGTGTGTGTGTGTGTGTGTGTGTAATGATAATAAACTTTATAATCCTCTGAAACCTATTTTAATCTCAGTCATTGTATCAGATGTTGAATTACTAAAGTAATTAGTTACAATACTAGTTAGTAAAAAGGTAGTGGAGTCATGTATATCAGCCATACACTGATTTGTATTTATAATTTATATGTATTTGGTGGTGGACCCCCATCTGAAAATAAATACATACATAATAAAAAATTGTGCCAGTGAACCCCATTAGAGAAGACAGTCAGCATTCTTAAAAAATAGCAGATCTACAAGCTCACAACGAATCACAATATGATGTGTTGGGAGCTTGTGGATCTGCTATTTTTAATAAGTTGTTTTAAGTGACGTGTTGTAATTAGAATCACATCACCTCCACAGCTGACAGTAAGTCATGAGACCTCAGGGGAGTTTGGTCATGTGATTCTTTGTTGTAGTATGAGGTTGTTATCTCTCTGTGTGTGTGTTATCGCAGAGCGAGGCGTTGTGAGCTTGTAGATCTGCTATCACAATATTTATATTTGGAACCGAGTCAAACTAAATTGAATGCCTACAATTCCAAGTGCTTGTCAGGGTGGGGGTCCCCAGTTCAAATATGATTATTTTGGGGGGTCCCCAGTTCAAATATGATTATTTTGGGGGGTCGCGACCTGAAAGGTTTGGGAACCCTTGGGTTAGACGACTGATAGACTCTGTGGGGGGAACCAGTTCAGTTGGATCACATCATGTAACGCAGGTAACACCCATTTAAATTACAGTAACTGTAACAGCGTTACTGAATGGGATGTATTGATAAATCATTTTGAGGCAAATTATGTGAAACCTCCTATACAATATGCACAACATGATACGGTGATCTCATGCTACATACAATAAAATAAGGAGAAAAATTGGGGTAATAATGGCGTGAATTTTGTGAAATATCAGCCAAGTATTACTACTTTTGCACTGACAACTGAAACTGAATCTTTGGCATGATGTGCAATATTGTGTACCACTGGGGACACTTATTTATTAAAGTTAGTTTACTGTACATATTTTTCTTTTTGATTACTACTCGTTTATAATATGATGTTTTTGCATAGTATTGTATATTATTGTTTGTCATTAAATGTTTCGATGAATTGAATACACAGGACCCCAATGGAAACAAGCCATAGTTCTTTCTTGGGAAAAGTATTCAATCAATCAAACACTGAAATGAAGGCAGCTACCATTGAGCTATATAAGGTGCAACTAGAAAAAGTGCTCCTCGGAGCACAGGTCTCCGCCAGGTCAGGTACGTTATTCTGGCGTCCTGGTGGCGCTATAATAGGCCAATGTGAAAAGGGTGCCAACCGTGCCATTTATTCTTGCATTGACACGGCATTCATGATTTGAGGCATTTTGTTCCAAAAATGTGTTTTGCTAAATTAGACTTGCTGGTGGCGCTATAACAGGCCAATGTGAGAAGGGTGGCATTTCTTCCTCGGCCTAGTGGGAATGTGCGTGTGAAATTTCACGGAAATCCCAAGCTGTGTGTATACTTTGAGGCTTTTTGTTCAAAACGGACCAATCCTGCAAACTTTGGAAGCCAACCTTAGGCAATGAGGATGGAATATGGGAAATCGGACAGATCCGTGTTGATCACATGACTGTAGGCATAGTTTACTGAGGTTAAGGTTAGGCATAAGGTTAGGTTTAGACATAGTTTTACTGAGGTTAAGGTTAGGAATAAGGTTAGGTTTAGACATAGTTTACTGAGGTTAAGGTTAGGCATAAGGTTAGGTTTAGACATAGTTTTACTGAGGTTAAGGTTAGGAATAAGGTTAGGTTTAGGCATAGTTTACTGAGGTTAAGGTTAGGAATAAGGTTAGGTTAAGGCATAGTTTACTGAGGTTAAGGTTAGGAATAAGGTTAGGTTTAGGCATAGTTTTACTGAGGTTAAGGTTAGGAATAAGGTTAGGTTTAGGCATAGTTTTACTCAGGTTAAGGTTAGGAATACCAGGTGGCGATCGTTCCGAGGTCGCCGGATTTGACCCGGGGCGAGCGTGTTTTGGGGCGTGTTTTGTATGAGTAATCTTATAAACAGCATTTTGAGAACCTATTATATGAAGATAAGGTTGAAAATGGGTGAAGTGCTCCTTCTTTAAGGTCACGACACGTCACACATTGCGACGTGTTGTGGGCTTGTAGATCGGCTGCTTTTGGCGAGTGACACAGTCTAAATTGGGGACCCCCCAAAACGAGATCTGACCGGCTGGCCTGCGCTACCACCCGCGCGTCACCATCATCGATGCCCCCGGACACAGGGTACCGCGTCTTCTACCCCCCTTCAACAGTGGAAAACTGCCAAAGGGAGATCTACAAACAAATCTCCCAAAACATCGAGTGCTGAGCGTCAACAGTGGAAAACTGCCAAAGGGAGATCTACAAACAAATCTCCCAAAACATCGAGTGCTGAGTGTCCTGTGCAGCTGGGAAACAGATTCACCCCATTGCTCCAGGACCCCAGATGCCCGTCTGATGACAGACCAAAAAAATCCTCTTCACCCAGCAGGGTAAGAACCAAGAGTAACTCAGAAGGAAAAAGGCTATATGGTGAGCCTGAATTTCTGATCATAGGCGATGCCGCTATTAAAGATGTAAAAGCATGATAAGAAGAAAGGCAAAAGTGTTATGCTTCCCCAAAGACAAAGTCTCTGACATGAATGACAGAATTCTGAATCTTGTCGCTGAACACCCAACGGTGAAAACCCTGATTTTGCACGTTGGCACATGTGATACAGAGGACAAACAGTCAGAAATCCTAAAACAGAATTTCACGGCCTTATTCAGCAAAATCAGCTCACTTGATGTAAAGGTGTACATCAGCGGCCCAGTACCACCTACAAGAGGCGGCGATGAACGTTTCAGTAGACTGTCTGCACTGAGCAAATGGCTTTCAACTACGTGCACCAACAAATCTGTACATTTTATTGACAATTTCAATTTTTTTGGGGATAGAAGACACCTTTTTTCTTCGGATGGCCTTAAAGGGATACTCCACTTTCAAATAAAATAAACATTTAAAAAATATATTAAAAATAAATGAAAAAAGTAATGGAAAAATCACGGCCCCCTCACGCATTAGAGTGTCCTACTAATGTGTGAGGGGGCCGTGATTTTGCCATAACTTCTTTCATTTTTTTAAAATATATTGTTTTAATGTTTATTTTATTTGAAAGTGAAATATCCCTTTAAATTGAACAAGCTGGGAACAAAATAGTTTATGTCAAACCTTTTCTACAATGTTCCTATGTCTTCGCCAATCTCTGCCAAGGCCAGAGCACAAGATTCCATAACAACAGATAATGCTCTGTTATCTGCTACCACTGCTGAAAAATATGAATGGCTCTGTGTAGACGAATACGCTACCACACCACCCCCCACCGCTGCAGCTGAAGTGGAGGGGGGCGCCACACCCCCCCCTACCAAGGATGGTGGAGGAACATCCATAACAAATGAACTCTCTGTTAGTGAAGACTCGGAAACAAAAACAAAGGACAGCGTACTGAACACTGTTTTCAAGTGTATCCCATGTATCACCAGATGTTTCATTAAATGTGACATGTTCCTCTTTGTTACACGTTGTATGTCCCATTGTTAGAATCCTTTCAGTTGAGATGCAGCCAAACAGTTTATGCAGCTTATCTTTAAACATGTTTGAACAGTGTTTAAGCTAACAAGCTCACAGTTGCCTACATGCTGCTGTCAGAGCAGTAGTGTTGTTGAAGAGTTTTTAAGCTAAAATGCTCACGGTAAAGCCTAGAGAAAGCAAATACGAACTCAGGGGAACTGCCATCTTCAAAAAAACAGCAAGGACCAACACCAAAGAGAGAAATCAAAATGTCCAACTCAATAAAAACATTCAAGAAATTATATAAAGCAAAGGTAATTGATAGATATATATATACATGCAATGAATATATATAAATATGAAAGTGAATATCCATATGTGTGTGGGCATACTTTCATATGCACACATACATATGTGGAGAAATATGTTTGTGAGTGTGTATTTGAGTGCATATATTATATGTATGAAGCAATCACTTCATATATATGGAAAGTGTAGCGTTAAGTAACTTAACAATAGGAAGGATAAAGATTATAAATAAATAGAAAAATAAAATAAAATAGTAATAATAGTAATACATTCTAAATAGTGACGGTATAAATGCTGCTAGTGATAGAATATATTGTTATAATATAAATAGAAAAAGGTATAAACAAATTGTTTACATCTGAAAAACTAAACAAATTGTTGTTTCTTTTTGTTTCGTCTGTTCTGAAATGTAATATTTGAAGCTCTGTGTTTGTTCATTTTCTTTTGTTTGCTCTTATGCTACTTTGATCATTTATTTTAAATGGTAAAAAGGTGGGCAAAATAAGCTTCGGCTTCAGCCCATACCTTTTCGGTCAAATAGTCATCTTGTTGACTAAGTTGTACTGTATGTTCAACTGTTTTGTTTAAAAAAAATCATGACTGAAATAAAAATAACTAACTAATTAACTAACTAACGGTTGCCAACATGCTGCTGTCAGAGCAGTAGTGTTGTTGACATTCACATGTGCAGTGATGCTTCTGTTGGCTGTAATGTCCATGTTGGAAAACCAGGGGCAAACTGACAGCTATGTCTGTGTGTGCATTCACATTGTGTATCTGCAGCAAACATTTACTGTTTTCTGGTCTATTTTGACTATAATCTTGACAGGTTTAATAAAGACCAAAGATGAGTCATTGTGAGGAGAGAGAGGAGGAGGGAACTGAAAAACAGCTCATCCACAGACCAGAGCCTCCATCTGTGTCTATGAAGAGTGACTGGTCTAAAGATGAACCTCCTACCTTCAGTAATGAACCTGGACCTCCACACACAAAGTATGTCAATCCTTCTATACAATACACACAACACTACAACACAACGATCTCATGAGTTACTTGTGCAAATGACAAAAACAAGACATATCATCTAATAATGTTGTTTCAACCCTGTCCAATGTTTATCTACAGATTATAAATTACTATATGTGCAGTTTGTGAATGAAGTTGTACAAATCACAGTGTGGTGTTCAGTGGTGATGATGGCTGCTTGTGTGCATGTACAGTATGCAACAAGCTATGCAAAATATGTCTATCACCTGTTATTGTACTGTAAATTTAGTAAAATGTTAAGGTTTCTATTATTTTATTGCTATTTTATTCGGTTTTCTTGTTGCTGCAATGTTGTGAGAGGAAACTAAAATATGTTGCCCTTTTGGAAGTAAAATGGAATATAACGATGAAAAAAACAAACTTTTTCATTCACATAAACATGTATAATTCCGGAAGCCTGTACCACAGACCAGAGTCTCCAACACCCAGCTGTGTGTCCATGAAGAGTGACTGTGGATCTCAATGCCAATGCAAATTCAAGAAGTAGACATAGGATCTATTAACGTTATATCCTCCCTCGTCAAAGTTTATCTATAGATTGTAAGTTATACTGTGTGTGTTCAGTTTGTAAATGAAGTCGTACAAATCAATATTTATCCTTCAAGTTGTTTAGCCCCAAAATGTGTGGATATAAAGGATATATATCACATGATAATAATAAAAACATGTATATGATTTGCGAACACGGGAGCCACACACAAATCATATAAATGTTTCTATATAATTATAACAAATATTGAATAAATTGACTTCTTCATTCACATGATAATTATAGAAACATGTATTTGATTCCAGAAGTCTACACCACAGACCAGAGTCTCCAACACCCAGCCATATGTCTATGAAGAGTGACTGGTCTAGAAGAGAACCTCTTAACTTCAGTAATGAACCTGGACCTCCACACACAGAGTATGTGAATCCTCCTATACAATATACACAACAATATAAAGCACAACGGACAGTAGCGATACAGATAAATATCAACCATGTTTGAAATTTGTCTTGACGGCCTCGCATGTCTGTGAGCAGATCAGGAGGCTTAAGATTTGAACCGCTCACACTAGAGGATAATCATGCCTGACATTTGCTCTGGATCTAGGCTGGGGAACAGAATGCCCCCCCTCTGTGGATCTCAATGCCAATGCAAATTCAAGAAGTAGACATAGGATCTATTAACGTTATATCCTCCCTCGTCAAAGTTTAACTATAGATTGTAAGTTATACTGTGTGTGTTCAGTTTGTAAATTAAGTCGTACAAATCATAACTAATAACCGAAAATAGCTGATCTACAGGCTCAAAACACATTGAAGAGGTGTTGTTGAGCTTGTAGATCAGCTATTTTCGGAGCGCGACATGCTTCCAAATGACTGAAATCAGCTGTGGCGACTGAGAACTTTAATCCATGTAGATATAAAATGGGACTAACAATAACAAATATTGCACACATTGAATTCACATGATAATTATATAATCATTTATATGATTCCAGAAGTCTGTACCAGAGACCCG
The DNA here is from genome assembly GCF_963280865.1 of Gymnoscopelus braueri. Lineage (NCBI taxonomy): Eukaryota > Metazoa > Chordata > Actinopteri > Myctophiformes > Myctophidae > Gymnoscopelus > Gymnoscopelus braueri. The sequence goes on along the minus strand of NC_137613.1, from coordinate 2,071,832 downwards.
AGTCTCCAACACCCAGCTGTGTGTCTTTGAAGAGTGACAAGTCTAAAGGAGGAGCTCCTAACTTCAGTAATGAACCTGGGCCTCCACACACAAAGTATGTGAATCCTCCCCTACAACATACACAACACTATAAGCTGCACTCACTCTACAGGGTTTTTAAAATCTTGAACAATTTGGAATTCTGGTAGCATCACACACTACAGGAGAATCTTATTAGATTATCTTATAGGATTATCTTGAATATGCACATACTACCAGATTTTAAAACAATGACCATAGCCATGGGAACTAGGGGTGCTGAGTGGGCGGACACCCCCCTCACTTCCCCACCCAGGAGCATATTTAGTATAGTTCGTATTAAAAGGAAAATGTGGGGATTAATGTAAAGTATCCATGATTTTAACATGCATGGTACATCATTATCAGACCAATATTTATCCTTCAAGTTGTTGTTTAGCCCCAAAATGTGTGGATATAAAGGATATATATCACATGATAATTATAGAAACATGTATATGATTTGCGAACACGGGAGTCACACAGAAATCATATAAATGTTTCTATAATTATAACAAATATTGAATAAATTGACTTCTTCATTCACATGATAATTATAGAAACATTTATTTGATTCCAGAAGTCTTCACCACAGACCAGAGTCTCCAACACCCAGCCATATGTCTATGAAGAGTGACTGGTCTAGAAGAGAACCTCTTAACTTCAGTAATGAACCTGGACCTCCACACACAGAGTATGTGAATCCTCCTATACAATATACACAACAATATAAAGCACAAACGGACAGTAGCGATACAGATAAATATCAACCATGTTTGAAAATTGTCTTGACGGCCTCGCATGTCTGTGAGCAGATCAGGAGGCTTAAGATTGGATCTTTGAACCGCTCACACTAGAGGATAATCATGCCTGACATTTGCTCTGGATCTAGGCTGGGGAACAGAATGCCCCCCTCTGTGGATCTCAATGCCAATGCAAATTCAAGAAGTAGACATAGGATCTATTAACGTTATTTCCTCCCTCGTCAAAGTTTATCTATAGATTGTAAGTTATACTGTGTGTGTTCAGTTTGTAAATTAAGTCGTACAAATCATAACTAATAACCGAAAATAGCTGATCTACAGGCTCAAAACACATTGAAGACGTGTTGTTGAGCTTGTAGATCAGCTATTTTCGGTGCGCGACATGCTTCCAAATGACTGAAATCAGCTGTGGCGACTGAGAACTTTAATCCATGTAGATATAAAATGGGACTAACAATAACAAATATTGCACAAATTGAATTCACATGATAATTATATAATCATTTATATGATTCCAGAAGTCTGTACCAGAGACCCGAGTCTCCAACACCCAGCTGTGTGTCTTTGAAGAGTGACAAGTCTAAAGGAGAAGCTCCTAACTTCAGTAATGAACCTGGACCTCCACACACAAAGTATGTGAATCCTCCCCTACAACATACACAACACTATAAGCTGCACTCACTCTACAGGGTTTTTAAAATCTTGAACAATTTGGAATTCTGGTAGCATCACACACTACAGGAGAATCTTATTAGATTATCTTATAGGATTATCTTGAATATGCACATACTACCAGATTTTAAAACAATGACCATAGCCATGGGAACTAGGGGTGCTGAGTGGGCGGACACCCCCCTCACTTCCCCACCCAGGAGCATATTTAGTATAGTTCGTATTAAAAGGAAAATGTGGGGATTAATGTAAAGTATCCATGATTTTAACATGCATGGTACATCATTATCAGACCAATATTTATCCTTCAAGTTGTTGTTTAGCCCCAAAATGTGTGGATATAAAGGATATATATCACATGATAATTATAGAAACATGTATATGATTTGCGAACACGGGAGTCACACAGAAATCATATAAATGTTTCTATAATTATAACAAATATTGAAAAAATTGACTTCTTCATTCACATGATAATTATAGAAAAATGTATTTGATTCCAGAAGTCTTCACCACAGACCAGAGTCTCCAACACCCAGCCATATGTCTATGAAGAGTGACTGGTCTAGAAGAGAACCTCTTAACTTCAGTAATGAACCTGGACCTCCACACACAGAGTATGTGAATCATCCTATACAATATACACAACAATATAAAGCACAGCGGACAGTAGCTATCCAGATAATTATCAACCACGTTTGAAAATTGTCTTGACGGCCTTGCATGTCTGTGAGCAGATCAGGAGGCTAATCCTGGGATTATCATAGGATAATCATGCCTGACATTTGCTCTGGATCTAGGCTGGGGTACGGAATGCCCCCCCTGTGTGGATCTCAATGCCAATTTAAATTCAAGAAGTAGACATAGCATCTATTAACGTTATATCCTCCCTCGTCAAAGTTTATCTGTAGATTGTAAGTTATACTGTGTGCGTTCAGTTTGTAAAGAAGTCGTACACATCATAACTAATAACTGAAAATAGCTGATCTACAGGCTCAAAACACATTGAAGACGTGTTGTTGAGCTTGTAGATCAGCTATTTTCGGTGCACGACATGCTTCCAAATGACTGAAATCAGCTGTCGCGACTGAGAACTTTAATCCATGTAGATATAAAATGGGACTAACAATAACAAATGTTGAACAAATTGAATTCACATGATAATTATATAATCATTTATATGATTCCAGAAGTCTGTACCAGAGACCAGAGTCTCCAACACCCAGCTGTGTGTCTTTGAAGAGTGACAAGTCTAAAGGAGGAGCTCCTAACTTCAGTAATGAACCTGGACCTCCACACACAAAGTATGTGAATCCTCCCATACAATATACACAACACTATAAGCTGCACTCACTCTACAGGGTTTTTAAAATCTTGAACAATTTGGAATTCTGGTAGCATCACACACTACAGGAGAATCTTATTAGATTATCTTATAGGATTATCTTGAATATGGTAAATGGTAAATGGTGCATTTATATAGCGCTTCTATCCGAAGCGCTTTACATTGATTGTGCCATTAACCCATTCACACACACATTCATACACCGATGGCGGAGGAAACCATGCAAGGCACCAACCTGCTCATCGGGAGCAATTAGGGGTTCAGCATCTTGCTCAAGGACACTTCGACACTAACTCTAGGGGAGCGCCCCAGCCCGGAATCGAACTGGGAACCTTGCGGTTGCACATGCACATACTACCATGTGCAACCTTGCGGTTGCACATGCACATACTACCAGATTTTAAAACAATGACCATAGCCATGGGAACTAGGGGTGCTGAGTGGGCGGACACCCCCCTCACTTCCCCACCCAGGAGGAATATGTAGTATAGTTTGTATTAAAAGGAACATGTGGGGTATAATGTAAAGTATCCATTATTTTAACATGCATGGTACATCATTATAAGACCAATATTTATCCTTCAAGTTTTTGTTTAGCCCCAAAATGTGTGGATATAAAGGATATATATCACATGATAATTATAGAAACATGTATATGATTTGCGAACACGGGAGTCACACACAAATCATATAAATGTTTCTATAATTATAACAAATATTGAATAAATTGACTTGTTCATTCACATGATAATTATAGAAACATGTATTTGATTCCAGAAGTCTTCACCACAGACCAGAGTCTCCAACACCCAGCCATATGTCTATGAAGAGTGACTGGTCTAGAAGAGAACCTCTTAACTTCAGTAATGAACCTGGACCTCCACACACAGAGTATGTGAATCCTCCTATACAATATACACAACAATATAAAGCACAGCGGACAGTAGCGATCCAGATAATTATCAACCACGTTTGAAAATTGTCTTGACGGCCTCGCATGTCTGTGAGCAGATCAGGAGGCTAATCCTGGGATTATCATAGGATAATCATGCCTGACATTTGCTCTGGATCTAGGCTGGGGTACGGAATGCCCCCCCTCTGTGGATCTCAATGCCAATGCAAATTCAAGAAGTAGACATAGCATCTATTAACGTTATATCCTCCCTCGTCAAAGTTTATCTGTAGATTGTAAGTTATACTGTGTGTGTTCAGTTTGTAAATGAAGTCGTACAAATCATAACTAATAACCGAAAATAGCTGATCTACAGGCTCAAAACACATTGAAGACGTGTTGTTGAGCTTGTAGATCAGCTATTTTCGGTGCACGACATGCTTCCAAATGACTGAAATCAGCTGTGGCGACTGAGAACTTTAATCCATGTAGATATAAAATGGGACTAACAATAACAAATATTGAACAAATTGAATTCACATGATAATTATATAATCATTTATATGATTCCAGAAGTCTGTACCAGAGACCAGAGTCTCCAACACCCAGCTGTCTGTCTATGAAGAGTGACAAGTCTAAAGGAGGAGCTCCTAACTTCAGTAATGAACCTGGACCTCCACACACAAAGTATGTGAATCCTCCCATACAATATACACAACACTATAAAGCTGCACTCACTCTACAGGGTTTTTAAAATCTTGAACAATTTACAATTCTGGTAGCATCACACAGTTTGTGAATGAAGTTGTACAAATCACAGTGCACTAGGGGTGCTACGTGGGCGGACACCGTCCTCACGTCCCCACCCAGGAGGTTAAAAATGAATGAATGTTGATTGGTTAGTTGGTTCCACACCTCACCCTGCAGCATTTTATTAAGAGATGTTCAAAGTTTATCTATAGACTATAAATGACTGTGTGTGCAGTTTGTGAATGAAGTCATACAAATCACAATGTGGAGTTCAGTGGTGAAGCTGAACTATACAGACTGACTGGTTGTGTGCATGTGCTATCTATGTAACAAACTATGTATACTATGTAACGACTACTGTGTATATCAACTGTTATTGTACGGTATTGTTTGTAAAATGTTACTCTAGCTATTATTAATAATATTATAATTTTGTTCTTTTGTTTTGTTTTTGGGGGGCACTACCTACACATTTAGCCGTGTTGCTCATTCCACGATAGCACGATCTTTGGAAGTTATACCTTGTTGTAAAGGTGACTAATTAAAGATAAAAATGATATAAAATACAATACTAATCTGTATTATTGAAGGGGAGAAATAATCAACCGAAAATAATCGACCGAAGTTGCGTTTCCGAACTTTTTGTGGGCAGTTACTATTTTGTTTTTACAATATATTTATTTCAGTAATTATTCTCTTTACAGTAGAGCAGTGGTTCTCAAAGTGTGGTGTGCGGACCCCCAGGGGTCCTTTAGGGGGTTACAGAGGATCCACCGCAAAATGAGGAATAGGTTTACTACTTTTACCCTATTTGGGATCCTTGGGATTGGGATATTCCAAAATAGCTGTTGTACAAGCTCACAACATATCACATTACGGCCTATTTTGAGCTTGTAGATCTGTACTTTTTGAAGCATTTTGTTGAATCTTGAAAAGGTTTGAAAAATTTGGAATAATTTGACAAAAACTTGAACAATGATCAAACACAAATTTTCTCTTATGGGGGGTCCCTGGCAGAACTTATTTTCAGATGGGGATCTGCAGCCAATTAAATATACCTTGTCTTCATCTCCACAGAGAGAGGAAGAGGAGTGGTTGTGTTGTGACAGAGCAGGCGTCCAGGTGTTCAGTGTGTGAGGAGGTTCTGACAGATCCAGTCTCTACCAGCTGTGGACACTGGTTCTGCAGACAGTGCATCACCTCATACTGGGACCAGTCTGCTCCAACAGGACACTATGGCTGTCCCCAGTGTGGAAAGAGATCCAGATCCACACCTGGACAAAGTAAGACTGGACAGAATTTGCACTAATTAAATAAATAATGCTAAATTGCAGAAATCATAGTCAGACTAAATGTTCAAATTAGTGTCCAATATCTAAGTTCAAATAATGAAGCTAAACAGATATCAACTCGACAAAAAATGATATTGTGTAATTACTTTTGGCTGTTTTTCTGTTTAACAAATTGTGTGCTGTAAATATGTAAAGTTATAAATTAACCGGAATGTTTAAAACATACATTTTCTTCTCATTTCAGATGTCAGTCTGCAGGATGATTTGAATGATTATAAGATCAGTTTGAACAGTCTTGATGATGTGAAAGACCACATGACAGAAGAGTCTGGAACCTCCCTCACCAGCACCTACACAGAGCTCTACATCACAGAGGGAGAGAGTGAAGGGGTTAATAGCCAACATGAGGTGATACAGCTTGAGACAGCTTCCAAGATGAAGACCTTCCATGACACACCAATCAACTGCTGTGACATCTTTAAACCCCTCCCTGGCAGAATGACACCCATCAGAAGAGTTCTGACCAAGGGCATCGCTGGCATTGGAAAAACATTCTCTGTGCGTAAGTTCACTCTGGACTGGGCAAAGGGTTTGGAAAATCAAGATGTAAATCTCCTGGTTCCCTTTTCATTCCGGGAGCTGAACTTGGTCAGAGATGACCAGTACAGTCTTCTCACACTGATCCATGATTTCCACCCAACATTAAAGAAGGTCACAGCAGAGCAGCTCGCTGCCTGGAAAGTTGGCTTCATCTTTGATGGTCTGGATGAAAGCAGGTTTCCATTGTACTTCCAAAACAATGGCATTGTTTCTGATGTCACAGTGACATCATCAGTGGATGCTTTGTTGACAAACCTACTCAAGGGGAATTTGCTCCCCTCAGCCCTCCTCTGGATAACCACCAGACCTGCAGCAGCCAATCAGATCCCTCCTGCATGTGTTGACATGGTGACAGAAGTGCGAGGATTCACAGACCCTCAGAAGGAGGAGTACTTCATGAAAAGATTCACTGATGAGAAACAGACCAGCACAGTCATATCACACTTGAAGACATCAAGGACCCTCCACATCATGTGTCACATCCCACTCTTCTGTTGGATCATTGCTACCGTTCTGCTGGACATGTTGAGGACACACATGATAGGACAGCTGCCCAAGACCCTGACTGCGATGTGCTGCCGCTTCCTGTTGGTTCAGACAAAGAGAAAGAAGCAGAAGTATGAGACTCATGATGTGAAGATGAAAGAAAATGGGACTCAACAGCACCTCATGAAGACTGACAGGGATGTTCTACTGAAGCTGGGCAGGCTGGCATTTGAACATCTGGAGAAAGGTGGCATCCTGTTCTACCAAGAAGACCTGGAAGAGTGTGATCTTGATGTGAAAGATGCCTCACTGTACTCAGGAGTGTGCACAGAGATCTTCAAAAGAGAGGGTGTGCTCTTCCAGAAAACGGTCTACAGCTTTGTTCATCTGAGCATCCAGGAGTTTCTGGCTGCAGTCTACCTGCTCCATTGTTTCACAGAGAAGAACATGAAGGTACTGAAGACATTCCTGGACGATAATAAATACAAGAGTGACTGTTCCCTCTCTGACTTCCTGAAAGCCGCTATGAAAAAAGCCCTGCAGAGTAAAAATGGCCACCTGGACCTACTTGTTCGGTTTCTTCATGGCCTCACACTGGAGTCCAACCAGAGTCTGTTAGGAGGCCTACTGGGTCAGACAGAGAACAGTCCAGAGAGCATCCAGGAAGCCATCAAGAACCTAAGGAGAATGACCACTCATGATGCCTCTCCTGACAGATGTATCAATATCTTCCACTGTTTGATGGAGATGAACGACCACTCAGTACATGAGGAGATCCAAAAGTACCTGAAGTCAAAGAATGGATCAAAGAAGAAACTGACTGGGAGCCAGTGTTCAGCTCTGGCCTTCATGCTGCTGATGTCAGAGGAGGTTCTGGAAGAGTTGGACCTGGACAAATACAACACAACGGACGGGGGGCGATGGAGACTGATCCCAGCTGTGAGGAACTGCAGAAAGGCTCGGTTAGTAGTCAAGTGAATAGAAACATCCATAGAGTCACACTATAACTCGCTACAACACTATAATTAGAAATGAAGGTTGACATAAAAGTTCCAATAATGCTGCCTGTGTCTCAAATAGTGACTAGTGGTATTGTGTGTATGTCCAAATAAAACTAAGAGTCTAAAAGTCCTGCTGGTTACCCCCACCAGACCAGTGGTTTGAACCCACTGACATTGCCATCCTCTCAGTAGTGGAACTTAAAATAAAAAGGACAAGATAATTGTTATTTTCAATGGGCCTCATTCACACAGCTCTTAACATCTCTGCTATATTCTTTAGTGTAGGTTTGCTTGTAAACAAAGAGCCACGTCTGATGCATGAAAGGCTGTGTAAAGCCTTGATTTGTGCATGACTCAGGTGTATCAGATGATGAATTACACTAAATCAAATGTGCGTTCATCATCTGCATTGTTCCATGCCCTTTTAACACCATAAAAGACAACAGAAATACCCAACATTAAACCCGCTTCACCGTGTGAAAGCACTCTGTAGTACAAGTTCAAAGGCATCACTTGTCAAAAAGAAAAGATCTACAAGCTTACAATGCTTTGCATTGTTGGTAGCATGAAGGTGCACCTGTGGAATGTGGAAACACATTTCCTGGCAATATTTGTACAAGATATGATGTTTTGGTTCCAAAGTGTTGGACCTGACGGCTGAATAAAATTGCCATTACCAATGCTGTAGTACAGCTGAATATCCATGGATAACTTATAAACAACATATGTTTGTCCAAACTCCAGATTCAATCATTGTATTGCAACTGCCACAGTTGAGCTTCTTTACACTGTTAAAGGGACATAAAACCCTAAACCATTATTATATATATATTTGTTTGAATGCTGGTCTCTGCCAGCTTGTTTGTAAAGCTTTTACACATTGTTGGCAGTAAATATGCCATGTATTTGCTTTCTCACTTTATTTATTTCACACCTTCAACTGCTGGTTGAAATCTTTGATATTGTAATTGCGATCTTCCTCTGTACAGTCTTTCTGTGACGTCTAGTTCCACACTTTTTTTTTATTGCATTCCTGAGCCAAAATAGAATATTCACGGTGTCCGCTGTGGTAGAAAACCAATGCAAAACTCTATTAAAGAAAAGTATATAATATATGAAAACAGACCATACTATATGAGAAATGGACCATACCATTAGTGAAGGGGTGTACAGAGGATGGCTTTTTAAACAGTGAGCTTGGTTACTCAGATCACTTACATTACATTAACTTTCCATCTGTTGTTTTCTTCCCTGTTCTCTGATCATACTTAAACTGTTTATGTCTTGTGGGGAACTGATCAAAGCCAAGACGCAAAAGTCAGGGTACAAACCCAATGAAGGGTGTTTATTGCACACAGCCAGGCTCAGAGAGCATTGTTTATATATTTTTATAAATCATAATAACGTTTCAACATAAATTCATCCCGGGTCCGGGGCTTCTATGCATCATAACATCTGTTTTCATTCCTCTCCGTAGGTTGCCTATGAAAATAAAAGAAACAGTCCTTTTAGTTCTACATTTCACGATCAATCAGGATTGTGAGGGAACAGTGGATATTATCGCTTACCGTCTGTTCACCAGGAGAGCCAGTGTGAGACTGAGACAGAGTGGCTATTTTGGAGGTTTGGTGCCACACCTAGCCGGTCCACACAGGTGCGCTCAGTTGGGGCTGATTCATGAGGGCGATTGGTAGGTAACGCCCCTCTATGACGCAGCCCAGGCTGCTGCGGTGTCTGTAGAGCCTCTCTCTGTCTCTGTCCCACTCTCTCTCCCAGGTGAGGTGCTTACCTAACAGGCGGTCTCCCAGCGATACTCCACAGTCTGTATAACTAGATACAATAGGAGATCTCTTAGTTAACTTCCATGACAGTGAACTAGGTGTAATTTGTTTTGATAGTCTCTTATTTAATCTGTATTTACAGACTTGTTGGCTGTAACCTCAGACAGACAGAGGTTGAAGTTGTGGCTTCAGCTCTCAGCTCTAATCCTTCACATTTGAGAGAATTGGACCTCAGCAAAAACAACCTGCAGGACTCAGATCTGCTCTTTGCTGGACTGAAGAGTCTGCACTGTAGACTGGAAATTCTAAGGTAAGATACATTTACCCGATTTATTTTGATTAGGGGTGTGACTGTGCGCAGATATTCTGTTAACCTACTAAACAGGACTGCCCCTACTAATCATATACAAAATAATATTTGGTTCTTTTTTATTTAATATATGTTTAATTTAGATGTATACGTTTTTTCCCATATTGCTGTCATGTCTTAATAAAATGATGCTTTTAAAAAGCAAAATGAGCAGGGGACGATCACATAGGGCTCGGGCACCCACAGGAGACAGGTCGGACAGATCTACAAGCTCACAATGCGTCGCTGACGCGATGCATTTTGAGCTTGTAGATCTACTATTTTCGCCACACGACCCCGTCGTATGACAGAGTATACATTTGGCTGTAACGCGTGCAGTGTCGGGTTACTATAGTAACGTGACATGAACATGAACAAACCAAGATGAGACGACATGTATTTCTGCTGCCATGCACCTGTCTCACTCTCTCACTGACATGCACCTGTCTCACTCTCTCACTGCCAAGCACCTGTCTCACTCTCTCACTGCCATGCACCTGTCTCACTCTCTCACTGCCATGCACCTGTCTCACTCTCTCACTGCTATGTACCTGTCTCACTCTCTCACTGCTATGTACCTGTCTCACTCTGTCACTGCCAAGCACCTGTCTCACTCTCTCACTGCCATGCACCTGTCTCACTCTCTCACTGCCAAGCACCTGTCTCACTCTCTCACTGCCATGCACCTGTCTCACTCTCTCACTGCTATGTACCTGTCTCACTCTCTCACTGCTATGTACCTGTCTCACTCTGTCACTGCCAAGCACCTGTCTCACTCTCTCACTGCTATGTACCTGTCTCACTCTCTCTCTACCATGCACCTGTCTCACTCTCTCCCTGACAAAACTTGTTTAGACAACAAAGAATAGTAAAACATATTACTTCCATAGGATGTTATTTTACACTGGTGGGAAAAATACTCAAATTATTTTCTTATGTAAATATAAGTATCAATACTGCGATCTAGAAATACAATGTACTTGAGTAAAAGTACAAAAGTATTGGTATCAAAATGTACTTAAAGTACCAAAAGTAGAATGTACTCATCATGCAGAATGTCCCGTTTCACATGGTATCATATGTATAAAATATATTAAATTAAAATGTTTTGAAAATAGCAGATCTACAAGCTCACAACGCATCGCATCGCAACGCGTTGACACAGTACTTGAGTACTGTATTGACACAGTACTTGAGTAAATGTACTTAGTTACTTTCCACCACTGTTCTTTTAGGACTAAGCTAAGATCACAGGCTAGGAGATGAAGTGAAGTTGAAGCAGAGAAGCCTACCTCAGTTTACAACAACGATGTGGTGAAACACACCCATCCAGGTTCACTTTTTATATTCTGACAAATAATAACTTGTGCTGCTGTGGGATAAATCACCCGCCCCGCCCCCCTCCCCTGTAACTAAAGGGACTCGTAACGTACGTTGGGTCGTGAGTGAACTCACATTTCAAATCGCATTGATTGACAGGTGATATAAACATAAGCTGACACAAGTTTTAATATCCAGACTTGACAATAAAAGTTCAGAATCAAGTGCTGGATCTTGTGAGACCGGGGGGACATGCGTTCCTGTGTCATCAAGCTTGCAAATGCACAGAGAGGATGTGCAGAAACTAGTGCTGTAGTTTAATTTTCTTTTTTATATGAAAATATATATACAGATATCATCAAACGTACAGTAGCTGATAAACAGACAACTAGGAGACCAACCTACCTACCTACCTACCTACCTACCTACCTACCTACCTACAGTACCTACCAACCAACCTACCTACCTACCTACCTACCTACCTACCTACCTACAGTACCTACCTACCTACCTACCTACAGTACCTACCTACCTACCTACCTACAGTACCTACCTACCTACCTACCTACCTACCTACAGTACCTACCTACCTACCTACCTACAGTACCTACCTACCTACCTACCTACCTACCTACCTACCTACCTACAGTACCTACCTACCTACCTACCTACCTACAGTACCTACCTACCTACCTACCTACCTACCTACCTACCTACCTACAGTACCTACCTACCTACCTACCTACCTACCTACCTACAGTACCTACCTACCTACCTACCTACCTACCTACCTACCTACAGTACCTACCTACCTACCTACCTACCTATACCTACCTACCTATACCTACCTACCTACCTACCTACCTACCTACCTACCTACCTACCTACCTACCTACCTACCTCTATATACCTACCTCTACCTACCTACCTACCTACCTACCTACCTACCAGGGAGGGGGCTGAGTTTTGTAGCCTAGACTCGTCGGAAATAAGGCAACAAGAGAGTGCCTTCATCATCATCATCAATCATTATTAGAATGGCCCAAATTGATTAACATTTCGTGCACACTTTGTATTGCGCTTTACATTTAATTTGGCTATATTTGAATAGTATTGAGTTTAATTCTCAAAGAGACAGACCATTAGGATACATTTATTTTGCAAAATAAAATGACAAATATCGTCCAAAATCGCCTACTAAAAAATGTGACGATTGGACTCCTCCAATCGCCGACAGACGACCCCAACCTTAGTACACACAGAACAACAGGAGAACTCAAGTCCTCAAACTATTCATATGTGTCCTCTTTATGAGTTATTCTACCATGAGAAATGGACCATACCATTAGTGAAGGGGTGTACAAAGGATGGCTTTTTAAACAGTGAGCTTGGTTACTCAGATTACTTACATTACATTAACTTTTCATCTGTTGTTTACTTCTCTGTTCTCTGATCATACTTAAACTGTTTGTGTCTGTATAACTAGATACAGTAGGAGATCTCTTAGTTAACTTCCATGACAGTGAACTAGGTATAATTTGTTTTGATAGTCTCTTATTTAATCTGTATTTACAGACTTGTTGGCTGTAACCTCAGACAGACAGAGGTTGAAGTTGTGGCTTCAGCTCTCAGCTCTAATCCTTCCCATTTGAGAGAATTGGACCTCAGCGAAAACAACCTGGACTCAGGACTACTGGATCTGCTCTTAGCTGGACTGAAGAGTGTGCACTGTAGACTGGAGATCCTAAAGTAAGATTAATTCACCCTATTTATTTTGATCAATTCTGTTTTATTATGTACTGTATTATGTGAATATAATATGAATGCTGTGGTGAGAATGTATTAATAAGATTGATATCATGGGAGCCCAAGCCTACCTCATGTCCTGCCATGCTGAGATACAAAATTACACTATCGTTGTTGGATGTATTTTGTCAGATCTTCATCATCTTCTAGTTTTGATTATTTATATTGATATTAATGGGTGCAAGTGTCCATTTCAGTAATAGGTATTTCACTAGATGACCACCTTAAAAAAGTTGTGCATTTTATTTTGAAGGATCAGTCTGAAACGGAAGCCTATTTGTGTCAAACTAATCACAGTTTCAGCCGTATGTCCCGTCCCCTCTGGCTATGGGATCGTTCGATCGAAGTTTGTAGCATGTAGCTCACACAGAGACACGGAGGGGGGCAGAGTGAAGCCTGTTCATGTAACTACATTTCTTATTTTTAAACTAAAATGTTTCAGATACCTATTTTTGTGTACTCTTTAAGTTTAAAATGACTAATACACTGTCTGGATGTCATCTTGAATGAGATTCAAAATGGCGTAGCGCTGTATAATTTAAATCAGGTGTGTTTGGAGGAACATGCAGCTATGGGGATCACACAGGTGAATGAAATGAAGATTCATATGTATGCACACGTTCTTGCTTATGTCAGGAAGTAATTCAAATTGGCCTTTTAGGGACTTTTGACATAAGAATACACTCAGGTCATTTGCCAAGTTTGACGTTGGTCTGTCGGACAGTTCTCAAGATACCTGAACTACAGACGTACTTAAAGTAAATACATACATACAGAGATTTTGTGCATTTATTTTATGCCCATATATGGGTATCCGTAATGTCATTAGTATATCATGATCTATATTGAGTGTTTGATGGTAACAGCCTTGTATGTGTGTGTGAGCTGAACTTCAGAATCTTGAGAATCTGTCTTTGTTTTCTTTCTCATTTTATTGTATTCTTGTTGTATTTTCTTTCTTTCTTTTTTTCCTTTCCACCTCTTGGGTCACTAGTCCAAAACCCTGACAGTCCATCACAGCCAGGTCCAGGTTCTCAATCCAGGAATAATGTATATTATAACGTGTTTTATTTATTATCTCTTTTTCTTTTTTTTCATCTGGTGTTTCATTCTTCATTCAGACTGGCTCAGTGCTGCTTGTCAGAGAGATGCTGTGAATTTCTGGTCTCAGCTGTAAACTCTCATCCCTCCCTAAGAAGGTTGGACCTGAGCCTCAACATGGTGAATGATTCAGTTCTGTGAGTAGACTTGGACTGTGTCCATGTTGGATAGTACAGTGAATGTACAGTGTTTCCCTCATGTGTCCCTTAACAGTGTATTCACTCTGACACAAAGTCACAAATAGATGCAAATGTATGTATATTTAGTTAATACTTTAACCAACAAATATGTATGTATATTTAGTTAATACTTTAACCAACAAATATATATATATATATAAGGCCTCACAGGGCGTTTTATTCAGGCAGTAATGTCACGTCCACAGGGGGGAAGCCCCTGGTGCCGTTTGTTTATACGTTTCAAATCATAAATCAGAATAAAGCAAAGTTTCACCCCTCGGGGCTCAGTGTCATTAATCGTCCATGCGTATTCCCCTCACGCGCTCTGCGTGGGTTTCCAGTCCATGAACGGTCAGTTAATACATCGGGTCCAAGGATGCCTATAACAGAGACATAATAACCATTAGACTCCGAGTTACATAACACCAGGTAATGAGGAGGAGAATAAGTGGGGTTCGCTTACCGCCTGTGCACCTGTCTGGTCAGCGTGGAGAGTGAGGCCATACGGAGGCAGAGACGGTGCTTTTGGTTTGTTTGTGCGCTCCCCAGCTGAGCGACGCAGGTGCGCTCACTTCCTGTTGATTCCAGATAGACGGGCAGGTAACGCCCGTCGATGACGCAGCCCAGCTGGGGGCGGGGCCTGGCTGGCCGCGCACCGTCTCTGCCCCACTGACTCTCCCCGTTGAGGTGCTTACCTGGCAGGCGGGGTTGCCTAGCGACGCCCCACAATATATATATATATATATATATATATATATATATATATATATATATATATATATATATATATATATATATATATATATATTTATGCACTCGATACTTGGTCTGGGCTACTTTTGAACTAATGATTTCATCAATGGGGCGTGGCATGGAGGTGATCAGCCTGTGGTTCTGTTGAGGTGTTATGGAAGCCCAGGTTTGCTTTGATAGCAGCCTTAAGCTCATTTGTATTGTTGAGTCTAGTGTCTCACACCTTCCTCTTGACAATACAACATCTATTCTCTGTGGGGGTCAGGTCAGGTCAGTTGTCTGGTCAGTTAAGCACAGTAATACCATGGTCAGTACACCAGTTACTAGTAGTTTGTACACAGTGGGCAGATGCAAAGTCCTGCCTAAAATCTCCTGGTAGATGCTGTGTTGACTCCAGTGTGAAGTTTTCACTGTCAGTGATGATGTTGGGTGCCATGTCATCTGGTGTTGGTCCACTGTGTTTCATCAAGTCCAGAGTCAACACAGCATCTAACAGGAGATTTTAGAGGACTTTGTGCTTCTGTATGTTGACAAGCTTTATGGAGATGCTGATATCCTTTTCCATCAGGACTTGGTACCTGCCCACAGTGTCAAAACTACTAGTAACTGGTGTACTGACCATGGTATTACTGTGATGTACTGACCAGACAACTGACCTGACCTGAACCCCATAGAGAGTCTAGGTTGCATTGTCAAGAGGAAGGTGTGAGCAAAACCAAAATATTTCACTGTATGTGCAATGAATCAATATACTGTATGAAAGTTTCACTTTTTTAATATATATATATATATATATATATATATATATATATATATATATATATATATATATATATATATATATATTCTAAACAACATGCTATCTGAATAACGTTCTGTATGGTTGAGAAATAATAAAACATATCCAAGATATATCTGCATAGTAAACTTGCATTAAAGGAGCATTTCACCCCTGGAAGAAGTTTTCGGTCTTTTAATGAAGTTTAGGAGTCAAGAAACAAGATCCTGGTTTTTTTTGTGTGAATAATCTGTGTTTTTAGATATCTAGTAATCTTCGCATTCTTCGTGACGTTATTTGCGTCATGAGAGATATGTCTCATTCCTTTCCGCACTACATGTTGTCTTGACGCGTCTCAGTCAGACCAGCTCCAAACGACAGCCCCCGTAACACTTTGTTCAACCTTCTTTCGCCACTCGGCCACTCCCATTAGCTGCGGCCAGCGGGCAAACCCCCTTGCAGAGTGAGGCATTACTTTACCTGAGTTATCTTCTGATAGTTGTACTTGAATGTTGACATGAAATAATAATCCTGTGTAGTGTTTCATAAGCGCAAGCTTGAAAAAAAAATACAGCGTGGAGTGGCAGCGCTGGTAAACAAACACCGTCGCAAAGGCTAGGATCATAATACCAAGGATTCGACAGTGATGTCAATACTATGCGACACGGAAGTAGAACAGCAGAAAGATACCAAGGATGTCCCAGTGATATGACATCACTAACGAATCCTTGGACATATATGTAACTAGATGAACGTGTGCGAGTACAGCCAGTGTTGCCAGATATTGTGAGAGAAATAAGCAGCCAGGTCTATGAAAACAAGCCCAAAAGAAGATAACTAGGCCAAGAGCACTTTACCTAGACATGGGATATTATATATTTGAAAATTGCCGATCTACAAGCTCACAACGCTTCGCGACCCATTGTGAGCTTGTAGATCTGCTATTTACAAAAAAATCTTGAGGGGGAAAAAGTGCAAAATGTGGATTTTTTTTTTTTTTTCATTTACTTTTTATTGGATTTTTCAGAACATGAAAACAAACATACACAAAAAAAGAAAAGACTAGCACATTACTAACAAACAAACCGAACATACAAAACATACAAATACAAACATATAAGGGGAAAATGTGGAATATTTTTGACACATATTTGTTAGGGGCTCCCTGGCACAAATTATAATTTCAGATGGGGGTCTGTGGAAAAATACATGAACATGTTTGAGAACCACTGGTTTAAACAACAATCAAAACATTTGGAAACAAGCCCAAATATCAACTACATTTTAGAAAGAAGCCGCTTATAATAAGCAGACATGGCGACACTGGCATGCTGTTTGGATGTTATTGTTGGAGATCACACCCACATGGAACCTCCCCTGCCACAAGGCACCAAAGCATTATGGTCATTGTAGTAATGCAGCAGTCCAGTCAAACCCTAGTCAAACACACAGATTTCATTATTTTTCTGGCCATAGGGTGCACATTTTAAATTGTGCTACTGTTATCTACTACAAATACTATTACCATTGAGTGATTGCAGTTTCTTCCAGGGGTGAAATGCTCCTTTAAGAAGGGATAAAGGAGAGTGGAGTGCTAGGGGTTAAGGTGGAGTCTGAGGAGGTGATGAGATCCAAACTGGGCAGCAGTGAGTATGTCTGGATGGGCTGCAGGGCCAAGATAATGATAGGAGAAACACTGTAGTGTCAGGTAGTGGAGACGTTGTGTTAGACAGTTAGACATTAATGCATTGTTGTTCTATTTCCTACAGAGTGAAACATGGAGGAGAAGATTGGCTTAATCTTCAACTCATTACTCAACTCAGTACAAAATGTGAGTATCTGTCTGTCTGTGTCAATATCACACATTAACATTGTATACACTGTTTTACAGTGGTGTAAAGTAACTAAGTACATTTACTCAAGTACTGTCCTTAAGTACACTTTTGAGGATTTCTTACTTTACCGAAGTAGTTCCCATTTTCAATCCTTTTACTTCTACTCCATTACATATCAGAGGCAAATATTGTACTTTTACTCCACTACAATTATTTGACAGCTTTAGTTACTAGTTACTTTGCAGATTTAGATTATTATTACAACACATGCATGAACCACTTCAGCCCTATATATATTTCAGCCATTTGGAAATAATAATGAGTACTTTTACTTTTGTTAATTTAATTATGTTTTGATGCCAATACTTTTGTACTTTTACTCAAGTACATTTTTATTACCAGACTTTTACTTGTAACAGAGTATTTCTACACCGTAGTATTGATACTTTTACTTAAGTAAAAAATGTGAGTACTTTTTCCACCACTGCTGTTTTATAGTGGGTTGGCCCCTCCCCAGATACTGTCCTGAAAACTCTTCAGTAGAGCTTCCAGGGAATTCAGGAGGTTTCTCTGCTCTTGGCCCGGTCCTTAACCCATTAAGACCTGGAAAGCCTATACGTTGTTACACCTTTAAAACCAGGAAAGCATCTGTGTCATTTTACATGTTTCTATGTATATAGCAACATGAATCTATTTTTTTTTTTTAATAAAACATTTAAGTTTTTCAGAAAACTAAGGTCATGTGGGTTGACAGAAACAATGGACCTCATTCACTAACCTGGTCATAAATAAGGTGTATATCCTGGTCATAAATAAGGTGTATATCCTGGTCATAAATAAGGTGTATATCCTGGTCATAAATAAGGTGTATATCCTGGTCATAAATAAGGTGTATATCCTGGTCATAAATAAGGTGTATATCCTGGTCATAAATAAGGTGTATATCCTGGTCATAAATAAGGTGTATATCCTGGTCATAAATAAGGTGTATATCCTGGTCATAAATAAGGTGTATATCCTGGTCATAAATAACATATGTATATTGGGATAAGTCAATTCTGACGTGTGATTCATGAAAGAGGCTGCAGAGCCATGATTTGTGCGTATCACAGGTGTATCTCATTTGTGTTCTAAAGTCACTAGTGTGCTCCCGTGTAGATCCTTTGTATTGTTCCACGCCCCATTTAACACCATAAAAGGCAACCAGAAATAACCCATGTGAAGAAAAAAAAACCGATCTGCAAAATTACAACGTGTCAAGTCGCACCGCAATGACCACTTGTACATCTGTTCTGTCTGGAAGTGAGTCCCTCGATCGCACGATGGATCAGCTGAACGATAATAAAGCAATGCTCTCATAATTAGAATAAGAAGTTATAAAGTTTAACCCCACCACCAAATAATAGGTTAATAAAACGTGGAAAGGATATTATAGAAGCCTTTTCTATTAAATAATGCTCACATTTGACTGAGGTAACATTTTGACGCTGGAATCCAGGAACACCGAGATCCGAGATTATGGACCAGATCACACTTTATTGATTATTGAGGATAAACCTGTCCTTAGGATTAACAACATATCTTGTCCTACGTGAGAATGGTGAATGGATATTATGGACACAGCTAGATTTCATCCATACTGTATCCTCATCAGATGATAAGACATAAGTGTGATGTGATGTGGTCAATATTATACATTAATAGCACAACATATGTTGTTGGCATGAAAGTCCAATATGTGAAACTGTGGCCACATTTGCAGGAATGGAAAACATCCAAAAGGACCTAATAATTCAGCTCTAAATGTGTCAACTGAAAATAAATACTCGGTTGAATTTGCATCATGTCTACCATATGCATCCAAGCATTAGATCTTTGACATATGTTTTTTTAATGTGTTGACACATTTTGGGCACATAAAACATCATTTGAGGTTTGGCACTATTGACATAGATTTTTCATGAAGAATAAGGCATTCTAATAACATATACGAATGGTTTAAGGCATATAAGTCTGTTCCTGAGCAGACGTGAGTTTGAGTGTCCGCCCACATTCACGGTCAATAAAAGATGAATGAATACTGAACGTGGGAAGTCACGTATATGCACATAAGTACAAAATATGTGAGGACCTGAGCTTAGTGAATGAGACCCAATGCCTCACAACTCCTCACAACGCCTCACATTGTGACACATTGTGTGCTTGTAGATCTGCAATATTTGAAAAAAAAATTGCCTATATAACAATTCACAACGATTCACATTGAGACAGGTTGTAAGCTTGTAGATCAGCTGTGTTTCAAACATAAAAAGAGCCAATCTACGAACTCACAATACATTGCATCATGACCAGGGTTTCCTCAAGGCACTTTTTGGGCCGGCCACCTTGACCGACAGGATTATATTTTACCGGCTAAAGAATGAAGTGGGCTAGTAATATCTATCTACTCTATCATGCAGAGGTGTCGCTTTCCAAAACATAACTGAATAAAGTGGGCGTTATGAACAGCTTGCCTGACTACGTCACACAGTATAAACACATTCATATATGTTTTGGGTCCTACATCTCATTCAACCTTAATATGCAAAACCTACAGCTTTTGTTTTGTTTTGTTAATGTTAATTATGTCATCATGAATGATGGTACAAGGAAGGTTCATTACTTGCCTGCGATGTATGTGTGTCACCAACTTTCACCACTTTATCCATTGCAGACAGAAAGACATAAAATAGTCTAATAACAGCATTTTTCCAATCGGCCACGGTGGCCTGTGATCTTTATAATTAACGGCCAAAAATAAATAAACCCTGATCATGACGTGTGGTGAGCTTTTAGATAGACCATTACAAATACATACAAATTGCTGATCACAACTTGTCTCCTTGTGACAGGATGTGAGCCGATATACAAGCTCACATCATGTTGCGTTGTGAGCCTTTACACCGGCTATATTACAAGAAATAGCAGATCTACAAGCTTGCAAAGCCTCGCATTATGATGCGCTATGAGTTTTGGCTATATTTCAAAAACAGCCGATCTACAAGCTCACACCATGTTGCAATGTGACAGGTAGTGAGTTATTTCAAACATCAACAAGTAGAAGATCACGCTCATCCAAAGTAATTTAAAAAGCCAGATGCAGAGCAGAACTCTGCACTGGAATAATTATGATCCATAAGTTAAATGGTTTATTACCATCATGAATGTGATGTTTAAAGCCTGCTCGATCTTCCTCAGACCTCAATATATCAAACATAACAAAGATAGCCGATCTACGAGCTCACAAAGCACATCAGTGTGATGTGTTGTGAGCTTGTAGATCAGCTGATTTTTTTTCTTTTTAAGGTAGACGATCTACAAGCTCACTAGGATCACATTGTGACACGTTGTGAGCTTGTAGTTTGGTTTTGTTTAAAACTCAAAAGTAGATCTACAAACTCATGAATTACATTGTGACAGGTTGTGAGCTTGTAGATCAGCTGTATTTCAAACATAAACTCACAATATGTTGTTTAACGTGTGATGAACTTTTATATGGACTTTTGCTGTTTTAAACAGTGGATCTACAAGCTCACAACTCGTCACATTGTGACAGGTTGTGAGCTTGCAGATTGGATTCTAGATTATCAATAATTGAAATAGATGAAAATAGCCGATCTACAAGCTCACCATGCATCACATCATGATGCGTTGTGAGCTTTTAGATCGGCTATATTTGAAAATTAGGTAAAAATAGCCTGTGAGCTTGCAGATTGGGTTGTGGTAAGATAAGAAAATCTACAAGCTCACAATGCCCTGCATCATGACGGCCTGTGAGCTTGTAGATTGGCTATTTCAAAAACAGCGGATCTAAGCTCACATGTTGCATTGTGACATGTTGTGAGCTTGTAGATCGGCTTGTAGATGTAAAAACTGTAGTGCATAAAAACATAAAAAAATTAATAAACATAATAAATAGCAGATCTACAAGCTCACAAGGCCTCGCATCGTGAAACGTTGTGAGCTTGTAAATCAGCTTGTAATTCCTCCTTATTTCAAAAATAACTAAAATAGCCGATCTACAAGTTAGCAACGCTTCACACCATGGTGTGAGGTGTTGCTAACTTATAGATGCTGAATGTTTTCTATGTAACACAGTGGTTTCCAAACTCGCGGTCGGGACCCCCAGGGGGGTCCCCGAATTATTGTGGGGGGTCCCCAGATGATTATCTTAACTGATTCACTACCAATCACGTAGATCTACGCGAACCTATTTAAAGCCGCCACGTGCCAATCGCATAGATCTACGTGAAGTGAAAAAAAATCCAATTTGACCCAAAGACCAAGGAGATATGATTGTTCAAAGATCTAGACTCCTATCCACTTCCTTGTTAACTTAAAACTTAAAAATTCTGTATCTCGGCTCCTGAGTACTTTATTTTTTTCAATGAAAAACTCTGGCACTGGCTAAAAAAATATGAAAATACCTCTGGCAGTTAATGGGTGTGTAACATTGTTTTCTCACTCAACAGTAAACAAACCAACATACAGTATAAGTGTATACAGGGTATCTGCACATTTATAATGTTACAATTTAAGGACTTTTAAGACCTTTTTAACACCAAATGGCCAAATTGTCAAATATTACGTAAGAAAGAGGCAAACATTGTGAAAATAGCCGATCTACAAAATAGATCTACAAGCTAGCCGATCTATAAGTGGTAGATCGGCTATAAATAGCCAATCGACTATAAATGACCTGGCTATAAATAGCCGATCTACAAGCTCACAACGCTGAGGCGTTGTGAGCTTGTAGATCGGCTATTTTCACAATATTTATATGTGGAACCGAGTCAAACTAAATGACTCCTCAACTCCTACAACTTCCCCCACCCTGACAAGTGCTTGTCAGGGTGGGGGGTCCCCAGTTCAAATATGATTATTTTGGGGGGTCCCCAGTTGAAATAATGATTATTTTGGGGGGTCCCCAGCAGTGGTGGAAAGTAACTAAGTACATTTACTTAAGTACTGTACTTAAGTACAATTTTGAGGTATTTGTACTTTACTTGAGTATTTCCAATTTCCAATACTTTTACTTCTACTCCACTACATCTCAGAGGCAAATATTGTACTTTTACTCCACTACATTTACTTGAACACTTTAGTTACTAGTTACTTTGCAGATATGCATTATTACATTATAAAACATACATTAACCACTTTAGCCCTATTTTAGACATAGGCTGTTTGAAAATAGCCGATCTACAAGCTCACAACGCGTTGCATCGCGACGCGTTGTGGGCTTGTAGATCTGCTATTTTCAAATATTTAGTACTTTTACTTTTGGTACTTTAAGTACATTTTGATGGCAATACTTTTGTACTTTTACTCAAGTACATTTTTAATTCTGGACTTTTACTTGTAACAGTGTATTTTTATATTGCAGTATTGGTACTTTTACTTAAGTAAAGAATTTGAGTACTTTTTCCACCACTGGTCCCCAGTTCAAATGATTATTTTGGGGGGTCCCCAGTTCAAGTATGATTATTCTGGGGGTCCCCAGTTCAAATGATTATTCTGGGGGTCCCCAGTTAGAATATGATTATTTTGGGGGGTCCCCAGTTCAAATGATTATTTTGGGGGGTCCCCAGTTAGAATATGATTATTTTGAGGGGTCCCCAGTTGAAATAATGATTATTTTCGGGGGTCCCCTCCCCAGTTGAAATGATTATTTTGGGGGGTCCCCAGTTCAAGAATGATTATTCTGGGGGTCCCCAGTTCAAATGATTATTTTGAGGGGTCCCCAGTTAGAATATGATTATTCTGGGGGTCCCCAGTTCAAATGATTATTTTGAGGGGTCCCCAGTTAGAATATGATTATTTTGAGGGGTCCCCAGTTGAAATAATGATTATTTTGGGGGGTCCCCAGTTCAAATGGGGTCGCAGCCTTAACATTTTAGGAACCTTTGATGTAACAGGATGTGTGTATTTTCAGAGGTGTAAAGTAACTAAGTACATTTACTCAAGTGCTTTACTTAAGTAACATTTTGAGGTATTTTTAAGTAACATTTTGAGGTATTTTTACTTTACTGGAGTATTTCCAATTTTCTGTACTTTTACTTCTACTCCCCTACATTTCAGAGGCAAATATTGTACTTTTACTCCACTACAATTATTTGAAAACTTTAGTTACTAGTTACTTGGAGCATTTAGATTATTCTTACAAAACATACGTTAACCACTTCAGCCCTATATTCATTTTGGCCATTTTAAAATAGAAGATCTATAAGCTCACAATGCGTTGCGATGCGACACATTGTGAGCTTGTAGATCTGCTATTTTCAAAAGATTTTTATACAATTTATACATTTGAAAACTTGTGAAATGGGACATTCTGCATAATGAGTACTTTCTACTTCTGGTACTTTAAGTACATTTTAATACCAATACTTTTGCACTTTTACACAAGTACATTTTGAATTCCGGACTTTTACTTGTAACAGAGTATTTATACATTGCAGTATTGATACTTTTACTCAAGTAAAACATGCGAGTACTTTTCCACATTGATCTCATTTCACATAAAGTTAATGTAAACATTTTCTCACAGAAAGTCACTTCTCACCTGGAGGCTTTAAGACATTCTGACTCACATTTTACTGTGTTGTCGTCGGGCAGAAACCTTGTATCTCTGACACGTTGTGAGCTTGTAGATCTTTTGACCATTGGCTATTTTAAAATGGTTTTAAAATGATATTAATAAAATAAATGTTTTGGACATACAAGGTTTCCACCCGACAGAGACGATCTTCTGAGGTGTGTGTGTGTGTGTGTGTGTGTGTGTGTGTGTGTGTGTGTGTGTGTGTGTGTGTGTGTGTGTGTGTGTGTGTGTGTGTGTGTGTGTGTGTGTGTGTGTGTGTGTGTGTGTGTGTGTGTGTGTGTGTGTGTGTCAGTCAGTGAATGATGTATGTAATGTTTACTGTGTTGTTTTTCTCATCAGATTTCCATCCTCTCACACTGGACACAAACACAGCACACAGACTCCTCTCTCTGTCTGAGAACAACAGAAAGGTGACAGAGGGACAGTATCAATCATATCCTGAACATCCTGACAGGTTTGATGTATATAATCAGGTTCTGTGTACAGAGGGTCTGACTGGACGCTGTTACTGGGAGGTAGAGTGGAGTGGAGGGGTTTCTATAGCAGTGACTTACAGAGGGATCAGCAGGAAAGGAGGTGGTGGTGACTGTAGGCTTGGATACAATGACAAGTCCTGGAGTCTGCACTGTGGTGGTGGTGGTCTCCATGGTAACAGTTACACTGTCAGACACAATAGTAAGGAGACTGTCCTCCCTGTCAGTCCCTCTGACTCTAACAGAGTAGCCGTGTATCTGGACTGGCCTGCTGGGACTCTGTCCTTCTATAAAGTGTCCTCTGACTCACTGGCACACCTGTACACCTTCCAGAACACATTCTCTGAACCTCTCTATGCTGGGTTCAGCTTAGACTGGTCCCCCTGTCAGCTTAGACTGGTCCCCCCTGTCTGTGTGAGCAGAGATAGAGTCTGTATGTGAGGATGACATCAGGTCACCATGGTTACTCAACATGTTTGAGTGAGTGCAGGTTGTCATGGTTACCACTGTTGCCAGGATACTTTGAGACTAGCTGAGTCTGACGTCATGGACTCCATATTTGGGCATGAGTGACTCATCATGACATCACGGTGACATCATCATGATGATGTAATAAGCAGCACAGTGACAGTCACACATTAAAGCTCCTGTAGATTCAGTGTTTCTCTAACGTTGTCATGTCAACGACCCCCAATGTATTTGACCTTTGACCCCTGACGAAAAAAATGGTGTTGTTAAAAATGTTACAAATGATAATATCCTGAATTAGCAGATCTACAAGCTCACAACGCGTCACATTACGACACATTGTGAGCTTGTAGATCGTCTATTTTCCAACAGCGAAGTCAATGATGGTTGACGTGGTTAAACTGATTGTGATGCTGTATATTTAATCATTTAGCTTAGGACCCCCTGGAACCCCCTCAAGGACCCCCGGGGGCCCCTGGACCTCACTTTGAGAACCAAAGTCTCTAAATCAGTTTAAACACGTTAACCTCTGTATATATTGGCTATTTGAAAGTAGCAGATCTACAAGCTCACAACGTGTCACATCGTGACGGGTTGTGAGCTTGTAGATCTGCTACTTTTAAAAAAAGTAAGATTTCTTTTTAATATAATATATTTTAGAACATTATAACCGAAATCTTCTATGGGGTCCCTGGCACAAATGTGTTCAAATGGGGGTCCGTGGCACAAATTATGTTCAAATGGGGGTCCGTGCCACAAATATGTTCAAATGGGGGTCCCTGACACACATATGTTCAAATGGGGGTCCGTGGCACAAATTATCTGGCACAAATGTGTTCAAATGGGGGTCCCTGGCACAAATGTGTTCAAATGGGGGTCCCTGACACACATATGTTCAAATGGGGGTCCGTGGCACAAATTATCTGGCACAAATGTGTTCAAATGGGGGTCCCTGGCACAAATGTGTTCAAATGGGGGTCCCTGACACACATATGTTATAATGGGGGTCCCTGGCACAAATATGTTCAAATGGGGGTCCCTGGTCAAATCCATATTAATGTCAAACTCTATGGTATAAATGAGTCATCACCACAGGGAGCTTTAGATCTTAGATTAGATTAGATAGAAGTGAACAAACCTCCACTCCATACATTTATAAATATGTATCATAAATACTGTCCATCAACACTGATGATGATGATGATGATGATGATGATGATGATGATGTAAATATCAGTGTCATATTGTGTCTCTTATGATACAAACTCATATTTTATGTAAATTTGATTTTTGATATTTTTACACAAGAATAGACTGAGGAAAACTGTATATTTGATCGTGTAATTCTCACAGTATCAATATTGTTTATTGTATATAAACCTTTATACTTAACCAGTTAACCCCATATAGGCTACTGTATTGACTGGAGTCCCTCAGGGTTCTGTAATTGGTCCATTCCCCCCCCCCCCTCTAATAGCTAAGATCTACGTCACAAAGCGACACATTGTGAGCAGTGTTCAGTGTTCATTATTTTTATTACATGTTTTTAACTTAGTAGCCAATCATGATTCAAAGTTTCTCCCCAGTTTAGTGGTTATGCCAATGAATTCCTCCCCACACACATCTCTGTGTTGTCTCCTATTGGCTCACCTGCCAGTGAGGAGCCTCCACCGGCAGGACGTCCCACTCCTCCCGCCCAACACTCCCCGCTGACCAGTGCCCCCCCCCCCCCCCCCCCCCCCCCCCAGCCCATAGGAGTACATACAGTGACATATATCCTCCTCCTCCCGCCCGGCTTCCCTCCCCTGAACACGGGTCAGTTGTGTTCACATAGACGTTGGACAAAGCCGGATGCACCACGGTGGATTGTAACCCACAACCTCCGTGGTGGTGGGCAGGGACTTTACCACTGAGCCACCCGAGTGATGTGAGCAGTGTTCATTTTGACAGCAGATTTGACTCATAGTTTGACTCTCATCTTGGACTTTGTCAATCACTCTGGATTCAAACATCTACTAAATGTGTTTATGAACTCAAATCAATCATTGTTTATTCATTGATTCATTATTACATCATTGTTTCCTCACTCATTCCATTATTGTGTTTTCATTGAATATGAATGTGATATTATTCTCATTCTTCACATGTTATTGTATGATCATGTGTAGAAGTAATAATAGTTTAATAAATGTATTCTTGACATGTCGTTGTTCCTGTGTATTAATATTCATAGTGTTGTCATGTCACGACCTCAATGGAAACAAGACCGCAAGGACTTTTTTGGACGGACCTTTTAGACAAAGTGTTATTAACTGTACTTGTGCTGTTTTACATTTCTGCCTGATAAAATATTCAATCAATCAATACAGCTCACTATAGATACAAAGCTTACTACCAACTGTAAACTGTCACACTGATGGATAGACCTACAGAAGCACTCATAAATAACAGATCTCTAAATTAATTAGAAATCCTTACTCTGTGCTGTTTAGAGTCCTCATTAACACGATACACTGTGCACAATAATCAGAACACATGTGATATGTTGTTTAATTTTTCTGCTCACACTCTTAAATGTGTATTTATTGCTTTTGACAAGTACATGGGAATACAGTTGCTATAGGATGTCAAAAGTACTACTTTTTTTTTGTGCCCTTACTACCCCCCACTCCAATCCCATATACAACATGCAACATTCAGACATGTAACATACACTTACATAACTCAAAATACAAAATAAAAAATACATAATAATCAAGTATTATGATTTCCCTCGCTAACCCTCCCCATTGTACATGGAGTGTATACAAAAAAGGAAAGTAGGAATCCGTTATTTTCTTCCTTTAGCATGTATTAACCTAGAGCTTGTCAACGTGTCGATGGTGGTGTTTGCTTTATCTGTCCTGTAACGTCTTTCATTTAGTTATATATTTAATCATAGGGCCCCACACCTGATCGAATTTTCCCGGTGATCCTCTCAGATTAAATTTAATTTTCTCCAAATGTAGGTACATTGTGAGGTATTTAAGCCATACAGATGCTTTAGGGGCCAGTGGTGATTTCCACTCCAATAGTATCCTTCTTCTTGCTAATAAAGATATAAAGGCAAGATTCTGCTTTATACCCCTTCCAATATGTTGGTGATCTGAAGTTCCAAACAACGCCATCTCCATCATTTTTCTGCTCACACTCATTCAAAGATAAAATGTTTATTCATAAACGTGTTCATCCAGCTCTCATTCCACTTCAGTGCATTCATCACACTAGACCAAGAATGAGACATTTATGATATTATATCCTATCATTACATACTGTATCATATTATATCCTATCATTACATACTGTATCATATTATATCCTATCATTACATACTGTATCATATTATATACTATCATTACATACTGTATCATATTTATATGTTTTTACAATGAGAATCATACGTCCAGTTTCTTCATCTTTCTGCCCATGGCCATGCAGCAGGGCTCATCAATGTGTCCGTGGTAAAGACTTGGCCTTTTTTACATTTTCTGTTTTTCATAACATTATTGTTCTTATATTGATCATAAGAACCAATTACTGAACATCAGTCTCCAGGTTTTCTTCAGAATATGTATGACACTGATTTACTACGACACTATATGACACATTATGAGTCCACTAGTACTAGTGGTTCTCACACCTTTTATTTGCAGGGTCCAAGGCCAAATCCATATGATTTTGGGGGTCCTTGACATGGAAAAGTTGGATCACCACCGAGCAACAAACTGTAAGGATTTGGAAAACAGCAGATCTACAAGCTCATAGTGCGGCACCCGGTGCCGCGCTATGAGCTTGTAGATTATGCTGTTTTTTAACAGCCCAAATAAATGTTAAAATGACACGGATGCGTTCCCGGTCTTAATGGGTTCAGAATACACTTATAGCTCTGTCAGGAAACACAACATGTTGGGGGGTCCCCAGCGAAATTAGTTAACATAGTGTCACAATCATTTTAACCACTTAGCTTTGGCTATTCAAAAAATAGCAGATATACAAGCTCATAGCGCGGCACCGAGTGCCGCGCTATGAGCTTGTAGATCTGCTATTTTTGAAAAATCTAAAATGTGTGCATATCTTTGAATATATATATATTTTTAAAGCGAACATTTTTAACTCAAATATCTGCTTCTGGGGGTCCACATTTCCGTTCTTCAAATATTTTCTGCGAGCTTGTAAATCTGCTATTTTTGATAGCCAACAAATACATGGATAAAGTGGTTGTGATTTTGTCATGTCTTTGTTTTGTATCGACTGTGAAAGAATCATTCAATCATTCATCTATATAAAATATATGGTTTTGCACTGCCATCTGCTGGACATTATGGGGATCTGCACGTTTGAACTTATTATTAAAATACACAGCAGTTATGTGCTTTAATACAGTGATGGAAGAAGTACTCACAGTTTTTACTCAAGTAAAAGTATCAATACTGCAGTGTATTGTATTGTATTGTGTAGTGAAATACTCTGTTAAACGTTATTCTTATTATTATCTAGAGGAATCTCCAAAACTAAGGTTCCTTGTGGCTTTTTATCACTGTCCTATCAGGATATCAATAAAATACTTTTTTGCTAATAAAGTGTTTCTCACTCAAATTTTTTAAGATGTATTTGATGTAACCTATTTTATTTAATAAATTATACATTTCATTCACTAATATATACAAAATATTGTGTCCAAACCCATTCCTTTTTTTATTATTAAAAACACATTTAATAAAATAGCGAGAAAAGCCAATCCACAAGCTTGTGGGCTTGTAGATCTGCTATTTTCACTAACTTGTGCTTTAAGAAACGAGGCATTCTGCCCGATAGCAGCTTTATTCATCTTCTAATTAGACCTGTTTGATCTTGTGGGAGAAATGGAGCTTTCAGCTTTGCCCAGCTGATGTCTGCCCACAGAGGAGCAGGTTGGAGTTTAGTGTCTTACTTAAGAACACTCAGACACACTGTTGGAGTCGGGACTTGAACCTGTGACCTTCTGCTCAGTGGTTCTCAAACATTTTGTTGTCAAGGACCCCCACATTGATATGCATTTGGCCACGGACCCCCACGGACACACAAAATAAGTATTCAACAGTTGGCAAGATGTTGGGGACACGTTCACTCTGTGTCAGAGCTGGGAATCAAACTTTCAACTTCCCATTTTGTAGGCAGACTCTTGATCCATTGAGCCACTGTGTTACATTTTATGTTAAGCTTCATCAAAAGACAAATGGATAATGACATAAAAGCCAGAGACATTGTGGTTTCTGAACCTTCAAACATCTAGACAAGCAACACAACAAACCATAGACTAATATGCTGTTGTAAGCTTTTTTTCTTCTTTCTATTGTATCATTGTTTGTTGTTAATCAAAGCAGAATGAAGACTGTGATGAAGCAAGGCAGCAGGCAGCACAGTGTGTTGAAGCTCTGTCTACATGATCCAGAGGTTCGAGGGTTCAAATCCCACCCAGCTCTTTACTCTGAAGCTTTCCCCATCAGGTCCAGTCCATTGTCTTTCATGAACATTCAAACATCTAAACGAGCAATAGCACAACAATTATACAAAAACATTTGAACTGCATATCTTTATATGCATTTTGTTTCATTGTTAAATGTATGTTAGGACACTGTCTACATCAGGGGTCTTCAACAGGGGGTCCGGGACCCCTAGGGGGTCCTCAGAGCTACTATAGGGGGTCCACCAAATCTTTGTGTGATAGGATTTAGTTTATTTTACATTAACCACTTGAACCCTAGAATTCCTTTTCTGAGGGGAACATTAGCCGAAAATAGCAGATCTACAAGCTCTCAACGCCTCACGCTGCGAGGCGTTGAGGGCTTGTAGATCGGCTATTTTTTTGGCAAAGAGGCTATAGGTGTAGAGGGAAAAAAGAGCAGACTAAGAACTTATTCTGAAACACAATTTTATACAATATCACTGGAAGACTCTGGATGAGAGCATTTTATGGGAGGGGGGTCTCACATTTTAAATAAAGCACCATTATGTTGAGGACA
The DNA here is from genome assembly GCF_963280865.1 of Gymnoscopelus braueri. Taxonomy (NCBI): domain Eukaryota; kingdom Metazoa; phylum Chordata; class Actinopteri; order Myctophiformes; family Myctophidae; genus Gymnoscopelus; species Gymnoscopelus braueri. The sequence continues at coordinate 2,040,449 of NC_137613.1, read as the reverse complement.
ATGGGTTGTGATTTAAAAATGTATATATATTATTATGTCTAAATCTTCTTAAGTTTGTGCGTAATGACAAAAACATCTAAAAGTCACCTTTGGACAGAGACTACAAGGAGTGGAGCAGTCCAAATGTCCCATAATATCCTATTTTAACCTAGTGGTATGTCCCATCCACCCCGTGTCATTTAGCATTGATCTCTCCTGGCTGCTGTGGCTTTTCTCTCTGCCCGCTTTTACAGTCAGTTTAGAAATATTACTTTTATCTGAACTGAATTCTGTGAAGAAAAAAAACACTGCATTGTTTTGGGCTTATGCTTGATATGTTCGTTAGTTGTAATATATATATATATATATATATATATATATATATATATATATATATATGTATATATATATATATATATATTTGTGTCAACTAACAAGCAGTGGTGTAAAGTAACTAAGTACATGTACTTAAGTACTGTGGTGACCCAACATCGAAAGTCATCTAGAGACATTCACCAAAGAGGGCTTGTCCATAGATATATATAAAGGCTAGATGACTCACCCGCGCTGCTGTCCAATGGAGTACGACGTTGCCACATGGCGGCCATCTTGAAACAGTCATTCATAACCTTATGTCTATGGTGCATATACTTTAAAATAACCATAGCCTGCTCAATTTTCATCCGATTTTCAAACGGTTTGGTGTTTTGTAAACACCAAAGATGTAGTTATGATACTGCATACTTATAATTATATAAAAAAAAAAAAACATGATTATAATTATAAGTATGCAGTATCATAACTACATCTTTGGTGTTTACAACACACCAAACCGTTTGAAAATCGGATGAAAATTGAGCACGCTATGGTTATTTCAAAGTATATGCACCATAGACATAATGTTATGAATGACTGTTTCAAGATGGCCGCGGTTGAGCTACGCTTGCGCCGTCCCCTTGAGCCATCTAGCCTTTATATATATCTATGGGCTTGTCCCTTTAAGAGCGGGGGTTAAGGGATATAGTGACTTCCGGTTCCGGGTGAAGTTTGTTGTTGTTATGGCTGACTGCAGTGAATGAATGTATGTATAGATATATATCTATGTACAGTATGGATACTAGTGCTCACTGTGAAGTTATAGTAAACTACGTCTCCTGTTTCCTCCTCCATGTTGGTGACTGTGTGTAAAGGAACATGATAATAAAGGAACATGATGAAACCATAGAGGATAAAACACTGTTTCCTCCTCCATGTTGGTGACTGTGTGTAAAGGAACATGATAATAAAGGAACATGATGAAACCATAGAGGATAAAACACTGTTTCCTCCTCCATGTTGGTGACTGTGTGTAAAGGAACATGATAAAACCATAGAGGATAAAACACGCTCATGTTGGTGACTGTGTGTAAAGGAACATGATAAAACCATAGAGGATAAAACACGCTCATGTTGGTGACTCTGTGTAAAGGAACATGATAAAACCATAGAGGATAAAACACGCTCATGTTGGTGACTGTGTGTAAAGGAACATGATAATAAAGGAACATGATAAAACCATAGAGGATAAAACACGCTCATGAGAGGAATAACGCAGAATGTAACCAAACGCTTCCATAGTGGCGGCGTTGGATGCTTCAACGACGTCACGAGCGATGACGCTGTTGGAGGAGGAGCCACCGGCAGCCGGCAAGTACGTATCCATGGTTACCATGACGCTCTCTGTCACAAGCGTCATGGAACCTAAAGTTCCTGGTTTTCGTACAATTACAACTCTCACATGTACATAAACGTTCAGATTTAACATATGAAGTGCTTACCCCTGAGCCACGGATGTTACAAGTTGAAATGTAATGTATCAACTTGTAACAAAGTGTAATTAAGTACAATGTTGAGGTATTTGTACTTGACTTGAGTATTTCCAATTTCCAATACTTTTACTTCTACTCCATTACATCTCAGAGGCAAATATTGTACTTTTACTCCACTACAACTATTTGAAAACTTAAGTTACTAGTTACTTTTCAGATATAAATTATGTTATCATAAAACATACATTAACCACTTCAGCACTTTTTTATACCTAGGCTATTTGAAAATAGCAGATCTACAAGCTCACAACGCGTCGCATCGCAACGCGTTGTGAGCTTGTAGATCTGCTATTTTCAAATATTTTAGTACTTTTACTTTGGTACTTTAAGTACATTTTGATGCCAATACTTTTTTACTTTTACTCAAGTAAATTTTGAATTCTGGACTTTTACTTGTAACAAAGTATTTCTATATTGCAGTAGGCCTATTGGTATTTTTACTTAAGTAAAGCATTTGAGTACTTTTTCCACCACTGCTATTCAAGCTAAATATTTATGAAGATTTGTCAGTGTCTCCTTTTATTAATTTAACTCTGAGAGTGTACAAGGGTTCTGGGTCTGTTCCCCAGACCTAGAACCAATACATTATTTAATATTATTATAGATCTATAATAAACGTTAAGATTTCAAATATAAAGTGCTGACCTCATGGCCACAGATGTTATAATTATGTACGGGTCCTCAGAAGTACCCGCATGTTCCGTATTGTTCATTAAAAAGCATTTTAATCCGATTGGTGGCCATTTTCACATAGAGTTATAATGTATCGGAGTGCAATACACGCCTAGTTGAAAGCATATGAAGAACATACGGAGAAAAATTGACACCTATCGGATTAAAATGCTTTTTATTGAACAATACGGAAGATATGGGTACTTCTGAGGGCCCGTATATAATTGTAATATCCGTGGCCATGAGGTAAACACTTTATATTTTAAATCTGAACGTTTATGTAGATATACAAGAGATAAATGGAGAAAGTGCAAACACCAGGTTGAAGTTCATCCATGACTGTCATGATATGACGGTCATGTTTCAGGGCTATTCCACTGGGCTGCATTGGTCCCGTTTATTTTATTAAAGTTAGACGTTCGTTTACGCTGGTATTTTATGTAGTTAAGATTAATAATAAACTCACCTTGATGTTGATCCAAATTGCAATCCAAATTACAATTATGCAATGTTATTTCAGCTCATTTCACCTTGTTATTAAATGAGCTTGTAGATCTGCTATTTTTTGAAAAATCATGAACAGTTGGGCAAATCTTTGAATATATATATTTTTTAAAGCGAACAACTTTGCTTCTGGGGGTCCCTAGAACATTTTTTTTTAGATGGGGGACCGTGGCCACACAAATCATTTTGGGGGTCCTTGACATGAAAAAGTTTTAGAACGGCTGATGTATATATTTTGTTTCAAGCCCCCCCCCCCCCCCCCCAGAAGCAAGGATTTGAGTTAAACATTTTTGCTTTTAGAAATATATATTGAAAGATGTGCTTACATTTTCACGATTAAAAAAATAAATTGCAGATGCGCTATGAGCTTGTATATCTGCTATTTTTCAATAGCCAAATAAATCTAAAATGACACAGATTAGTTTCCCGGTCTGATGTTGACACTGTTTTCTAAATGACCACAAACCAAGTATTACAGTACCAGCTGATGTATTGCAATAGGCCTTCTGATAGTAAAAATGAATACGTTTGTGTTGTAGGGCTAATGTATTGGCTTACATTAAACCATGTGGGTTAACAAGATTTTGTGTCAAGGCACACATGTGATTGATTGATTGATGTAGTTTATTTAGAAAGACATGAGAATAGTACATGACAGTACACACGTAAGACGCGCGAACGCTGGAAGCGAACGCAGCTCGAAAATATTGTGTATTTACGGACTTGTGTGTGTGTGTGTGTGTGTGTGTGTGTGTGTGTGTGTGTGTGTGTGTGTGTGTGTGTGTGTGTGTGTGTGTGTGTGTGTGTGTGTGTGTGTGTGTGTGTGTTGCAGGCTGTGTCTAAATTCCTGCACTCTGGCGCCCTCTGGCCCTCTACTAGGCAGTGCATGAACACAGAGACACACACGGAGACACACACTCACAACCCAAGCAGAGTTACATAGTAAGCTCCACTTGGTCGGAGGCGCGGCTTCTTCCGCGTTTGCAATAACAGTACATGGAAGTACAAATTCACAATACAAGGTCTACTAAACTGGAACTCTCATTAAGCACTGAGCTTGTTTAAGATGAGATCCCCATGCACACAAATCATGATGTCATATAAGTGGCAGACAGATATACACACTACTATACAGAATGTCATACAATCAGCTTTCAGGTTACTGAAGAAAGGAATAAAATATATATATATATACAAAAGAGGAAAATGAAGGAGGGGGGGGGGGGGGGGGGTAGGGGGGGTAGGTTAAGACTTAGACAGGGGCCATTTTTGAATTGCAGCCTCCTGAAGGTGTATCTTTAGGGCAGTTTTGAAAGTGAGTAGGGTTTTACACTCCTTTACTCCTTTTGGTAGGGCATTCCACATTTTTGATGAATAGCATGAGAACGAGTTCATTCCCTTAGTTGAGCCAAATCTGGGTTGAACATGATTTGTGGAGCTGCCTCTGGTGTTATGATCATGGACTGCATTAACATTTTGGAAGTATTTTGACAAATACTATATTTGACAAATGTATAACATGACTCTGCCAGATGGGGGCGGTATTGACTTTAAAATACAGCTAGTCTTTTTTTGTTTTTGTTTTTTAGGATATAGAATGTGTCTCTAGTGGGAAATGAGTGCTGATATAGATAATAATAATTCATAAATAGTTTTATATATTGCATAATGTGTGCTGCCTTGTCAAATACATGATACACAAGCACACCTGGATTCTTTCACACTGTTTTGGGAACCATTGCATTAGACTGTGCAGGTTTCAAGGATGTTTTACTACCTTTAAATTCATGACAATCCCTGACACTTCATCTATTTTTTTAACACTACAGAAGATGTATGTACTGAATTTTGTTTTATTGCAACAATTATTTGCAGTGATATTGCAGCACATTAATTTGGACCTTTTCTTTTCTTTTCCCATCTTCAGGATCACGTACCACTTTCCAGACGAGCAGAATTGGAGAAGGAAGACTCAGTCCATTACAGCCAAGTAATTAGGCACAATTTATGTACAGTGACTACAGCACCTCATCACTCTTAAGATAATGTCATCTTATTGGGCTAAAAGACGTAAAGTCAACACATTAGTGAGAGAGACAGAGCAGGATATCCTCATTGAATATAATGTAACTGCTGCTGCTAATGCAAATACAATCCTTCACTGTTTAGAGAGCACAACTCCTGTCACAACCTCTTCTGAGTGCCTGCTAGATGCTTTACCAACTACATCAGACTTGCCAATAAACCGACCACTAATTATCAGTGATCAGAGTGAAAATATCAACTCCAAAACCTCAAAGGCTTCACCACATTTTCATTTTGAAAGTATAGATGGGGCTGACAAGATTGAATCTGAAAATGACAGTGATGAACATAATGAAGATTTACTCATGATAAGTTTAACATATTGGGCAACATCCTATTCAGTCTCTCTGGTTGCACTATCCTCTTTGCTGTCCATCTTGAAGATATTTCACCCCTCCCTTCCCAAAGATGGAAGAACATTGCTTGGAACGCAAAAACATGTGCCTACCACTAATACTGAAGGGGGAGAGTACTATCACGTTGGTATAGTAAAAGAGTACTATCACGTTGGTATAGTAAAAGAGTACTATCATGTTGGTATAGTAAAAGAGTACTATCACGTTGGTATAGTAAAAGAGTACTATCACGTTGGTATAGTAAAAGAGTACTATCACGTTGGTATAGTAAAAGAGTACTATCACGTTGGTATAGTAAAAGAGTACTATCACGTTGGTATAGTAAAAGAGTACTATCACGTTGGTATAGTAAAAGAGGTTCTTTCACGTTTGTCATGTTTGAGTTTACCAGCATCTCTGACTACCGGTACACTTATTTTACAGTTTGTTTTTCTATAGATTTAGAAATAGAAATAGGTTTAGGATTAGGTATAGTTTTACTGAGGTTAAGATTAGGAATAAGGTTAGGTTTAGGCATAGTTTACTGATATGTTTAGGAATACCAGTCGAATACAGCCGGATTTTCCCCGGGGCGACTGTGTTTTTGGGCGAGCGGGTGGTATTTGTTGCGCAGCAGTTCACTCATGCCCACTTTATTCATTTCATTTTTGGCAAGCGACATCTCTGCATGATATATCAGATCATATAATTTAGTTATCTACACTTATTTTACAGTTTGTTTTTCTATAGATTTAGAGTAGCCAATTATTTCTTACCCCTTTTTCTCCCCAATTTAGTCGTTAAGCCAATTAATTCCTCTCCTCACACATGTCTGTGTTGTCACTGCTGTCGTATCCTACTGACTCACCTACCAGTGAGGAGCCCCCACCAGGAGGACGTAGAGCCTTCGTCCTACTCCTCCCACCCAACACTCCCCGCTGACAGGTGCCCCCCCCCCCCCCCCCCCCCCTCCCAGCCCGTAGGAGTAGGTGCAATGACCGATATCCCCCCCCCCCCATTATTACCTGTGGTGAGTAATCTGTGCAACACATACAGTATGTATACATCTAGGAAGCTCACAATGTGACACATTAGGAGCTTGTAGATCAGCTATTTTTGCAGAACGTTTGCTTATTTTCAAGCATGTTCACCTACATGACCAGAATAGGGATGTCACGGTTAACTCTTTCAGTGCCAAGAGTATTTTCATAAAGTACTCCCCCAGTGCCAGCAATTTGCGTTTTTTTTAATTTTTAAATTTTTCATTCAAATAAATGATCTGATTGGGGTTTTAAACCCATAATACAGTTCTACCAGTAGAGAGCAATAAATCGACACATTGATGACCTCGCTGGCTCACTCGCCCCCTCCCAAACAGGCTCACGTCACATCCGGTCATAACCGGATGTTGACATTTTTGACTGACAATCGTTGATCGGGCTAAATTACGATGTGATACACGACTACGATGACTGATCGTCACCCAGACCAAAGAGAGTAGACGTGGACCTCTCCGTTTGTTTTTTATACCGTGTGAAAAACCGTGACTTTCCCTATTCTGGCCAAAAATGATCGCGGGAAAAAAATTAGAACCGGAAACGGAATCTGCGTCATGAAACCGGAACCCAATGAGTCTGAAGGAGTCAGGAAGCGAAAGTGATCATGAAAAATAAACAGTATAGCGCGACCACAGTCAAAAGTAAAAACTCGGGATTTCTCTTGCTGGCACTGAGGGTACTCGGGAAGAACTCGGGATATCTCGGGGCGTGGCACTGAGAGAGTTAATTTACAGTACAATTACATTTGTAACAAACTAAACCAAGTATTCTATATGTTTTGCTTCAACACTGGACTGTCATGTTAATGGTCATTTTCCCTGTGCTCTTTTGAGACCTTTGATGAAGCTAAGCGACGAGAGACCAAGTACATCTCAACAATGTGTCCAACCTCCCACATAGAACCTGAGGACGAAGGAGAACTACGGCAGAAAAGAAGATCCAGGTATAGTAATCACTCTTTTCTTTGTCTTTTCTCTCTCCCCTCAGCGTGGCCCTGACAGGGCCTGCTGTCTAGGGTTAGTCTGTACCTCTCTCCTTATTTCTATCACCATGCCATCACACCAATCACAGCTCAGCTTATGCTACCACATGGATTCAGCTAACCACACAGATCAGCTGACATTGGCTCATGATAACGGCTTGCCTCATGCTAGACCAATCACAGATCAGCTCACGCTAGGGTGTTGGAGCAGCATTGGTGTAGTTATTGTTCAAGGTATCATTTATTGAATACTTTGTTAACAATTTGCAACTAGTACAGCGGTACAACTACACAAGTAATGCTAAAAGTATAACACAAAAAGGCCTGATGTCTTGTTTCCATTGTGGTCCTATGTATTCAGACTGTAGACGTGGTTAATTAACATAGTATGACTACATTCTGTATATTGTATTCTTTAGGCCAAATCCCCAGTATGAGCACTCAGACTCTGATGACCAATCGAGTGACGATGTTAAAAGAAGACGGTTTGCCAAACCACCTGAAGTGGGTTTCCCAGGTATTGACACAATGCAATGCATTTATTTTATATAGGCACTCTTGGAACTGGACAATATAAAGCCCTGTGATCACTGTGACACAGTTAAAAACTAATTACATATGTCTGACTTTGTACCAACAAAAAACTGACCATTTTGATTACAACACCGGGCTTAGCTTATATAGTTTTAGCCCAAAATAAATACATTGTGAATGACATTATGCCAACTAAATTATGTTGTAGGAGAGACACCAACATCCAGCAAGCCTCGAGCTGTGCGGTCCCCAGACCAGGAAATGAATGGTATGTTGCTATCAATCAGGGATTCCGTTAGCCGGTATTTGCCGGCCATTGACCGGTAAAAGTTTTAATTGGCCGGTAATTATAAACACCACCGGCCACCGTGGCCGGTTGGGAAAATTGTGTTATTAGGCTATTTTATAGCTATATATATAGCTGCCTATTATTAATATTATTATTTGGATAAAGTAGTTGGCTACAACTACAAACAACCATTAAAATCATAATAATTTAAAGTTTTTATCATGATCTGACTGTGGTTTAATTCCCGACAGCCTGCTCTGCTGCTGCTGCGCACTGCAGTAGTAGATTCGCCTATTCGTTGTACTATGGTGTCGCTCATTGAAAATATCAGAGCTACAAACTCACAGCTCGTTGCAACGCGCCGCGTTGTGAGCTTGTATGTGTGCTATTTTTGATACGCCACAAAACAGCTGATAGACACAGCTGTGTCTCCTCCTCATCAGCCAGCGTGGTTCGCTCGCGTGTGTTGATAAACAGAACCGGGATTTTCCGAGGTGATAGAATCTGAACCAAACCGGACCCAATTGTCGATAAAGGGACCCGAACACGTGTGGGTCGTGGATATTATGCAAGCACAGTGACTGTCTGTCTGCAATGGATAAAGTGGTGAAAGTTGGGCGACGGTGTCTCGCATGGAAAGGCTCTGCCGCAGCTCGCCCCAAAACACCCTCCCCCCCATTTTTCAGGCGGACCAGCGGTTCTTGTATTCTTGTATTTGTTTTACTGAGGATAAGGGTAGAAATAGGTTTAGGATTAGGTATAGTTTTACTGAGGTTAAGATTAGGAATAAGGTTAGGTTTAGGCATAGTTTACTGATATGTTTAGGAATACCAGTCGAATACAGCCGGATTTTCCCCGGGGCGACTGTGTTTTTGGGCGAGCGGGTGGTATTTGTTGCGCAGCAGTTCACTCATGCCCACTTTATTCATTTCATTTTTGGCAAGCGACATCTCTGCATGATATATCAGATCATATAATTTAGTTATCTATAAAAACAGGAACAGATTGCATCTGTGATAAAGTGGAAAGAAGCGCAGCTCTAAAGTAACAAGGTGTAATGATCAGTTGGGTGCATGTATGCAGTGCAAACGCGCATGTGACGTTAATTATAATATATGGCCGGTAAATTTATTCTTTGGCCGGTAAAATTTAATCCTGCCGGCCATGGTGGCCGGCCCAAAAAATGCCTAGCGGAAACCCTGCTATCAATGCTAAAACATCAACTGGATAACTGTTTAAACACAATTTGCAGTATCTTCAATTCTCACACTGGCTGGTTTACCTTTTTAGATTCATTGAATGGCAGCTTTGGCTATTTAAACAATTTGCTGTCTCCTGATCCAAATAACAGTAAGTGAACCCATATTATCATGTGTGTTTGTTCTTGTGAGGAGCGAGCTGGCATCATGCATGCAACAGAAGACATGTTATCTAAATTAAAATGTGTTGCATTTCAGATATAATACCAAGATCAACTCCAGCTCACTACAAAACTCCACCCTCACAACTTGCAAGGAATGTTATGTCACAATAATAAGTATGTGTAGTAGAACACCATGCTTTTAGATGGAGCACTCTGTATACATTTAGTCACAACTTGTTTTCCATTGGCCCTTTGTAGATCTGCTTACTGGCACCTATGGCAACTACCTGCAATCACCACCTGAGCAAGTTCATAATGGTGAGTTATCAAACAGTCAGCAGTCACATAACATCATATTCTGTATGTATATATATATGTTTAAACATCTGTGTTGTGTCATGTGTGTTTTATCACATTATCTTTATGACGTTTCTGATGAAAGTGTAAATTAGGACGGTGCCTTTAGCTTTCATCCCTTTATTTTATCCCTGGGTCAGAGCAATGCATTACATCTAGGGATCAGCTGAAAGGAAATCAATCATTTCCTTACATGGGCGGTTACAATAGTGTCATATGCTAATAACTTCACTGCCTTGTGCATTTCCTACTGTGTGTTTCAGCTGGGATGTCAGGATGTGGTGCTGCCCGTTACCACCAGCTCCAGGCCCCACAGCGAGCAAGTACAAGTACTGGTATGATACCCTACTGTTTCACTGCACTAACGTTTAGAGAGACGGGGACACAGAACTCAGTGAATACTATTTGACATATTAATAGGACTTACAATGCAGATGTTGTGTTCAGACATGCTGTGGTAGTTGACAACAATATGCTGCAACATCAGGTTGTGTTGCTACTCCCAAACTATAGAGCAGGGGTCTTCAACGTTTTCAGGCCAAGGACCCCCTAGCTGAGAGAGAGACTTAGTCTGCTCTTTTTTACCTCTACACCTATAGCCTCTTTGCCAAAAATAGCCGATCTACAAGCTCTCAACACCTCGCAACGCCTCTCAGAAAAGGAATTCTATAGGGTTGTGGTTAATGTAAAGAAACTAAATCCTATCACACAAATATTTGGCGGACCCCCTATAGTAGCTCTGAGGACCCCCTGTTGAAGACCCCTAACATAGAGTACAGAAGTCCTGACGTCACTCGTTCATCCCCTGGGTCCTGAAGTCATTTCTCTATGGAGAATAACATTGGGTCATCATAGAATCGTCTCATATAAGAATTGTGGTCCAAAAATAAACAAACTGTCTCTACGATATTGTCAGGGGGGAGAGAGAGAGAGAGAGAGAGAGAGAGAGAGAGAGAGAGAGAGAGAGAGAGAGAGAGAGAGAGAGAGAGAGAGAGAGAGAGAGAGAGAGAGAGAGAGAGAGAGAGAGAGAGAGAGAGAGAGAGAGAGAGAGAGAGAGAGAGAGAGAGAGAGAGAGAGCTCTGTATCGTTTATATATATCTCCACAGATCCAAGACTCCAGCCACAGTGCATTACAGGTACGATATACAATATAATGATGTACCCATAGCATTGTATCATTACAGGTACATATGTTACCATAGCATTGTATCATTACAGGTACAGATGTTACCATAGCATTGTATCATTACAGGTACGGATGTTATCCATAGCATTGTATCATTACAGGTACAGATGTTATCCATAGCATTGTATCATTACAGGTACAGATGTTACCATAGCATTGTATCATTACAGGTACAGATGTTACCATAGCATTACTATGGGTGTTTTGACATGTGTCATTGTATGTTGTAGTCACAGTACTTTGTGGAACCTCAACATAATTGTATTTTGCTTCTTGTACCTGCATGAGGAAGTGATGAATCCTCCTATAATTCTACAAAGTTCTGTGCGTCTGTCTGTCTGTCGTGTCTGTCTGTCTGTCTGTCTGTCTGTCTGTCTGTCTGTCTGTCTGTCTGTCTGTCTGTCTGTCTGTCTGTCTGTCTGTCTGTCTGTCTGTCTGTCTGTCTGTCTGTCTGTCTGTCTGTCTGTCTGTCTGTCTGTCTGTCTGTCTGTCTGTCTGTCTGTCTGTCTGTCTGTCTGTCTGTCTGTCTGTCTGTCTGTCTGTCTGTCTGTCTGTCTGTCTGTCTGTCTGTCTGTCTGTCTGTCTGTCTGTCTGTCTGTCTGTCTGTCTGTCTGTCTGTCTGTCTGTCTGTCTGTCTGTCTGTCTGTCTGTCTGTCTGTCTGTCTGTCTGTCTGTCTGTCTGTCTGTCTGTCTGTCTGTCTGTCTGTCTGTCTGTCTGTCTGTCTGTCTGTCTGTCTGTCTGTCTGTCTGTCTGTCTGTCTGTCTGTCTGTCTGTCTGTCTGTCTGTCTGTCTGTCTGTCTGTCTGTCTGTCTGTCTGTCTGTCTGTCTGTCTGTCTGTCTGTCTGTCTGTCTGTCTGTCTGTCTGTCTGTCTGTCTGTCTGTCTGTCTGTCTGTCTGTGGACAGACAGTCTAGAGTAGACAGTCGGTCGGTCGGTCGGGGCGTGCGTCCCCAACAACTCTTCTGTCCAGTTCTCCTCAGTGTCTGGAGCAATTGCTCTGCATTTGCACACAGCCATTGACCATTACCATGTGCACGGAACACCGGAGCCCGTTTTCCGCTTTCCCCAAATGTCAGCTGTTTATTAGCGTTTTGGTGTTCGCTGGCTCCCTGGTTTGCCAAATCATGTGCGTGCAACAAGCGCCGGTGTTGCCACATCCGTGAAACAAGCGGGACCATGATGCTCTTTGGGTGCTCATATCCCCCCCGACGGGTATGGTCTAGTAAAACTTAATGTTTTCTGTTGCTTCCAGCCGCTCCATGCCGGACATCGACAGCCTGATGCAGGAGTGGCCCCCCCAGCTGGAGGAGCTGCTGGGGCCCGTGGGTCTGCCGGGGGCCAACCTGGACTGCAAGCTGAAGGACTACGTGGACGTGGTGAGTGGTCTGCTGGACGTCCCCGTCTACAAGAACCCAGTCCAGTCTCTGCACGTCCTGTTCACCCTGTACCAGGAGTTTAAGAACTCCCACCACTTCAAACACACTGTCACACCTGTTCACCCTCTACCAGGAGTTTAAGAACTCCCACCACTTCAAACACACTGTCACACCTGTTCACCCTCTACCAGGAGTTTAAGAACTCTCCTTCACCATTTCAAACACACTGTCACACCTGTTCACCCTCTACCAGGAGTTTAAGAACTCTCCTTCACCATTTCAAACACACTGTCACACCTGTTCACCCTCTACCAGGAGTTTAAGAACTCTCCTTCACCATTTCAAACACACTGTCACACCTGTTCACCCTCTACCAGGAGTTTGAGAACTCTCCTTCACCATTTCAAACACACTGGCCCTTATTTATCAATGGAGCGTAAAAAAATGCTTATTTTTTGCCTTAAATCTGGCCGTAGGCCAACGTCCAAGTGGCATTTATCAAGCGATCCTATACAGCCAATCCTAGCGTACATTTGAGTCACGGGCTGCGGTGACGCCACGTTAAATTGAGAGATAGCAGGCAAGTCAGTAATAATAATGTGAACGTTTATGGAGTGATCATTGATGAATGAATTATAAACATTAATGGATGAAGGCAGGTGTGTGTTGGAGTGTAAATGTCCGATCTCCCGCGGTGGCCCAAATGAATCCACAGCATGAAGAATAACCTCTGCTGGTCAAAGGTTTGGAGCGTCGGGTTTATATCCTCAACCCAGGATATATATATGTAGATCTGCTATTTTCAAATAGCCAATGCAGCCAGATCTGCAATCTTATCTGAATGACTGTTAAAACAGTTTGTTTTAAAATGTTATATTTTCACAGGGATTATTTATTAGTGGGTTGGATACATGTGTCCAACCGCCTGTCAGACGGTCAGACAATGCTGCTCCGCAGGTCTAGGATGGAACAACCTGCTTGCAGCCAACGTCAACAACTGCCTCCGACCTGTCATGAGATCTGAGCGGGCCGAATGATAAAGTCAAAGTCAGGATATATTGATAAATACACCGCGTTGATAAATGAGGGCCATCTTGTTCAAGCAAAACGTTTCAGAAACTATCAAACGTTTTAGCAATCTTTCTGGGAACACTCACGCATCACATGGACTTCACTACGTCCTGAGAGTATAATAATCTTATATCTTTACTCACACATCACATGGACTTCACTACGTCCTGAGAGTATAATAATCTTAAATCTTTCCGTGTGGTTGTATATTTTCTGTTCGATGTTTTTGTTTGATTGATTGAATACTTAATTAACAATTTGCAAAAAGTACAGCGGTACAGTTATACAATGATGCTAAAAGGATAACACAAAAAGCCCATAGGGCTTGTTTCCATTGTGGTCCTGTGTATTCAGTTCATCAAGACATATAAAGACACAAAACTATATGATCAATACTGTGAGCAATAAAGGTATATTTACAGAAACAAACAGTGGGGGTGATATCTTCTGACAAGCTAGAAGACTGGTCTAGGTCCAGTTGCAACAACTTGCAAGCAGTGGTGGAAAAAGTACTTTTTTTACTTGAGTAAAAGTATCAATTCTGCAATCTGGAAATACTCTGTTACAAGTACAGAATTCAAAATGTGCTTAAAAGTACAAAAGTATTGGTATCAAAATGTGCTTAAAGTACCAAAAGTAGAAAGTACTCATTATGCAGAATATGTCCCATATCACAGGTTTCAAATGTATACAAATCTTTTTGAAAATAGCAGATCTACAAGCTCACAATTGTGAGCTTGTAGATCTGCTATTTTCAATTAGCCGAAGTCTATAAAGGGCTGAAGTGGTTAATGTATGTTTTGTAATGATATTTTAAATCTATAAAGTAACTAGTAACTAAAGTTGTCCAATAATTGTAGTGGAGTAAAAGTATTATATTTGCCGCTGAGATGTAATGGAGTAGAAGTAAAAGTATTGTAAATTTGAAATATCCCAGTAAAGTAAAAAATACCTTAAAATTGTACTTAAGTGCAGTACTTGAGTACATGTACTTAGTTACTTTACACCACTGGTTGCAAGTTGCAGACAAGTGCACTTTTATGGCGGTTTTCAAGGAGGGTACTCAGGGTCACACTTTGTGATGTCTAGTGGTGGTACTGTGGGACATTCCACATTTTGGTGGCATAATAGTAGAATGAATTCATCCCCATGCATGTTTGCGCCAAATCTGGGGGGAATGAGATCTGTGGAGCTTCCTCTGGTGGTGTGCCCGTGGGCATTTCTCACTCTTTTGAAGTAGTTTGACAGGTACATGGGTACTCTGGTCCCTTAAGTATCCTGAAGGCCACAACAAACTCTTACAACATCTAACACATGAACCTTTCGCTGTGTTTAAAACACAAGAACCAAATAAACTATATATATATATATATATATATATATATATATATATATATATATATATATATATATATATATATATATATATATATATATATATATATATATATATATATATATATATATATGAGCTTGTAGATGTTTCATATAAACTTAAAATGTCTAAGTTGTTTGTTGGTTATTATCTACAAGTCTGAGTCAATTATATAAACAAAATCTGTTATTAAAACATGAATATATTGATCCATGTTGAATATTGGAATTTCTGTTTATTCTCTATATGTTGTATTGTATTTTTTATAAATCTATTTTATCTCCATCTCTCCACCTTCAATTAATAAAAAGCAACTCTGTCTACATGATCTGAAGGTTGTGCGTTCAAATCCTCCTGCTTTACTCTGAAGCATGTTTTGAACACAAACCTCCAGAAACCACACTTAAAGCACTAATAGAAACGTGTGTAATGTGTGGAGGAGGAGACATAGAGCAGAAACCACACTTAAAGCACTAATAGAAACATGTGTAATGTGTGGAGACATAGAGCAGAAACCACACTTAAAGCACTAATAGAAACATGTGTAATGTGTGGAGACATAGAGCAGAAACCACACTTAAAGCACTAATAGAAACATGTGTAATGTGTGGAGGAGACATAGAGCAGAAACCACACTTAAAGCACTAATAGAAACATGTGTAATGTGTGGAGGAGGCATAAGGCAGAGGATAGTTGGTGGACACCTCTGTGGGCTTTGGCACAGAAAGCCACACGGTGACCGGGGCCACAGGTTCGATTCCCATCTCTGCAAGCAAGGCCACAGATTCAAGTCCAGGCTAGTACCGGCACCGAAGCCAATACTCACGGATGTACTCATGTACGGGGGGGGGGGGGGGGCAGTATCGCCTCCGTTGTTTCCACACAGTAAAAGTGGGGGTTATGGCAAAATAAATAACACCCGCTTCAACTTTTTGATGACAATCAGGTGAGGTCACTTCCTGAACTGCACCTCCTCCCACCTCACTGTTTGATGTCTGTGCCAGTGGTGGAAAAAGTACTCACATTTCTTACTTGAGTAAAAGTATTAATACTGCATTGTAGAAATAGTTACAAGTAAAAGTCTGGAATTCAGAATTTACTTGAGTAAAAGTACAAAAGTATTTGTATCAAAATGTACTTAAAGTACAATTTTTTGGGGGGGGGGAAATAGCAGATCTACAAGTTCGCGAGGCGTTGTGAGCTTGTAGATCTGCTATTGTGAACTTGTAGATAGGCTATTTTCAAATACTATTTGAAAACACTATTTTATACATAGGCTAGCCTATGTATAAAATAGTGTTTTAAAATATAATAATTTATATCTGCAAAGTAACTAACTAAAGTTGTCAAATAATTGTAGTGGAGTGAAAGTACAATATTTGCCTCTGTAGTGGAGTAGAAGTAAAAGTACTGAACATTTTAAATACTCCAGTAACAGTCATGGACAGACTGGAAAACTGCTGTTTGGATTAGCAGACACTACATGTGTCTGGAGATTATTATGGATCTATAAATCAGTTGTTCTCAAACTTTTTCATATCAAGGACCCCCAAATTAATGTATGCATTTGGCCACGGACCCCCATCTGAAAATATGTTGTGCCAGGGACCCCCAGAAGAGAAGATTGATGTTAAGAGATTAACATTATTCAAACATTTTCGAGATTTTTCAAAACATTTCAAAAGATCTACAAGCTCACAGCGCGACACAAAGTGACGCGCTGTGAGCTTGTATATCTGATATTTTTGAATATCCAAAGTATAAAACGTGGCTTTTGTGGCTTATTGACTCCACACAGGGTAGTTTAGTGTTGATGACTGAAAGAAAGGAGTCTGGGGATCAATTCACTCTGCAGGTTGAAGATCCGGTCACAAAAACGGAAACGGAAATGGTGCGTCCGTGTAAGGTGAATGTGTTCAACATACCGGATCCAGTAGGCGGGGCTTTGGACCGGATGTGAATACGGGTTTAAATTGGACGCAGGCGCACCACTGCTGCTTGATTTGAAAAGTTTGTTTTGCGACGCGCCACTGTGCTCTAGAAGGTAAGCTGATGTTTGATTTATATCAACATGACACGTTTTTATCCACCAATATTTAACACTATTATTATTTAAGCATTCGAGGTGTTCTAGGACTGTGAATTAGTATGACACCAAACATGGACAAATAGGCCTATGTGAAATATTGTGTTTTATAACCGAGGGAGAAAATGCATCAAACTAGTCATTTTTATCGAGTCTTGACTTTTACCTCATAGATATAATATGCAAATGTCTAAATCGATTAAATTCATCTATTATAGTCTTGATCCAAGGCTATCATCAAACAACATGTGTTCCAAATGATCACAACTAAATTGTCACCTAAAGTTTAAATCTTAAACCACTCTCACTGTGAGGGGGTTTGTAGATCGTCGCCATAAATACATTAATGTGCGTTGATCTATTTAAGCTTTGGATCAAGACGGTCAGGGATTGTATTTATGGTGATCGAGTCTGATGTTTGTTGTTAGTTTTAAACGGCTCATAAATCCCCATAAATGAACCCAATCCAACACATAAAGTGTTTCAACCCAAAGACACTGATGTTACCCGTTCATACGGGTTGGTTGTGTTCCGTAATATCACGTACAATTTTAATAAAGCCGTGTTTTAATCCCGTGTGTCGGAACGCCGTTCTATTTCCACATTTACATGGAGTGTAATACCTGTGTTCACCTGCTGCAACAGCGCCACTTTCCAAAATAGTTTGTAGTTCTGTGTTTAAGGCTCGTGCGTCTACATTTATGTATACATTGTAAATATAAAGTGATCATCTTAAAGCTACATATGTTATCCGTACATACGGGGTGTAAGTATTCAGTTAATATTCAGTATAGTTTAATAAATACGTGTTTTAATCCAGTCTGTGGATGAACGTCATTGTATTTCCAGGAGTACATGGGGTGTAATACCGGCGTTCACCTGCTGCAACAGCGCCGCTTACAACCCATACAGTGATGTTCAGACAAACCAGATTGAAACATTTATTCATTGAATAATACGGAATATTATTGAACATAAAGAGTCCGTATGGTGGGATAACATCTGTAGCTTTGGGATGAACACTTTATATTTAGACTGCATACATTTATGGAGATGTAGTTTGAGACTTTAACATGGAACTAACTCCAAACACTATTTTTTGGAGAGTTCAAGAATGTCATAGATAGGCAGTGGTGGATGGTGAAAAGTAACTAAGTAAGTTTACTTAAGTAATGTTCTTAAGTAACATTTTGAGGTATTTGTACTTTACTTGAGTATTTCCAAATTCAATACTTTTACTTCTACTCCACTACATTTCAGAGGCAAATATTGCACTTTTACTCCACTACAATTATTTGAAAATGTAGTTACTAGCTACTTTTCAGTATACATTATTACATTATAAAACATACATTAACCACTTCAGCCCTATTTTATACCTAGGCTATTTGAAAATAGCCGATCTACAAATAGCTGATCTACAACGCGTCGCATCGAGCTTGTAGATCTGCTATTTTCAAACATTTTAGTGCTTTTACTTTTGGTACTTTAAGTATATTTTGATACCAATACTTATTTAACTTTTACTCAAGTAAATTTTGAATTCCGGACTTTCACTTGTAACAGTACTTCTACATTGCAGTATTGATACTTTTACTTAAGTAAAACATTTGAGTACTTTTTCCACCACTGTAGATGGGATCATAATAATAATAATGAAACTTTATTTGTACAGCACTTTGCACATTTCATACTTTTCATAAAATATCTAGAACAAAACAAATGTAAAAGCCCTAAGGATAGAGATTAAACTGAGCTAAATTGTAACATAAGATAAATAACACCCAGGCAGGAGAATAAGTAAACTAAATATCGATATCAAAATCGATAACATGAAATGTGAGTCTTGATCTAATGTTAAGATGAAACTATAATATGGTCTCTATCGGGAGGAAACCTCAGAATGTCCAAAACTCTTACTTTTCAGGATTCAAAAATGGCAAAAGTATCAGATCTACAAGCTCGAAACGTGTTGCTTTGTGCCTTTCAAGCTTGTAGATCTGCTACTGTTGACGCTGTAGTTTGGACGAGAGGTTTCTGCCCGACAACAACAAACGTATACTTAACACTATAGCATACATGGGCAACAGGCGGCCCGGGGGCCACATGCGGCCCTCACCTTCACTTAATGCGGCCCACAGGTTAATAGTGATATATTATTGATTTCAGCTGTTACGATTCCACACATGCAATCATGACCCGCTTTAATGACTTCAGTCTATATTATCAGTTTAATGACTTTATGTCCAATGTATTTGTATTTAAGTTCATAAAGTTAACTTAAGTATAACTAAATGCATTTGAAATTAAATTAAACAATTACTTCAGGATTCCAATTAAAAAAATACATCTATTTTTGCTACTATTGTGACATACTAGAATGACTTGAATTTAATTTATGAAAAAAAGTAAAAATAAGGAGATAAGAGGTGTCTGCCCGACAGCAACAATATGCAATGTGTTCCTCTGGAGTGAGTGTGGACATATAGTGGCCCTCTAGTCTACATCATCAAAGTTGTATCACCCCTGCACTATAGCCTACTTAAAAACTAGATTTTCTATTATTATTGTTATTATTATACAATATTTTAAATGTAATGTTGGTGTATATCTGTGTCTTGCAGGTTAATCATGAGGGTGACCTTCAGCAGAGTGGACTAAATCTACTTCATACAGTGAGTTAAAAACGCTGAGTCATGGCTTCTAGCTATGACTCAGCGTTTGACTCGCTGTATGAGTTCTACAGTGAAGGTCCTGGATGGATGGAGTCATCAGGAGATAGCTGGTAATAGAGTGTCTGTAACTCAGGACAAGGGGCTTGAAGATGGAACCTCGATGGAGTCGACGCAGCAACGAGCCCCGAGAGCTGAAACGTATAACGGTGCCAACGCACGCTCTCCGTCCGAGATACAAGGCGTACGGTGCTCGGGACGTGGTGCCATACAACCTACGCGGCTCTATTAATACCAGCTATCTTCAACCACGCGGCGGGAGACCCCACACGGTACGTACCTGGATCACACCTGAACACTATAAACTATAGGGCTGTGTCACCATTATAAAATGTACGTTGACTATTAATTGTCACACAAATGATTGCGATTAACCATTAAGACCGGGAACGCATCTGTGTCATTTTAAGATTTCTTTGGCTATTCAAAAATGGCAGATATACAAGCTCATAGTGCCGCGCGATGAGCTTGTAGATCTGCTTTTTTTTTTTTAATCTGTGCAAATCATTGAATTTATATATTTTTTTTAACTAAAAACTGCTTCTGGAACAAAATATTGAGATGAGGGTCTGCGGGGGTCTGAGGATTTCTACATTTGTAGAATCCCCCCAGAAGCAAACATTTGAGTTACAAATGTTCGCTTTAAAAATATATATATATTAAAAGATTTGCACAAATCTTCACGATTTCTTTCGAAAAAAAATGCAGATCTACAAGCTCATAGCGTGGCACTCGGTGCCGCGCTATGAGCTTGTAGATCTACAATTTTTGAATAGCCTAAAGAAATCTAAAAATGACACGGATGCGTTCCCGGTCTTAAAGGGTTAATGATTTAATTGTGTTTGGCGTTGAACATTGGAACATGTGAATGCAATTATTTTCCCCCCGCTTTTAGGCTTCGTAAACACAAGTTGCACAAGGCAGATATGACCAATAATAATATACATAATTTAATTACTCTTATACTTTCAAAAAACACATAATAGTGGAATTAGCGGAGTGGAAATGGATGATCTACAAGCTCAACGTGACACGTTTTGGAGCTGGTAGATCTGCTGTTCCCACAATTAAAAAAAAAAACATTTTGAACATGGTAACGATTATGACCATTGTGCAAAACATTGTGAGCATTATGTATGTCATTGTGACAGGTCTAGTAAACCCTAGAGTTTGTTTCAAATTCCAACCCTCAACATTCTGCCTACTCCAGTGTTCTGGAGAAATTGGTGACCTGACAAAAGATGTGTCCATCTTGTGGACTTCACATCATGTCAAACATCCAAAGTAAATCACTGCTGTTAGTTTATGAACAGAGTTGCTCTGTCACATCGATGTTTGTGTGAAGTCTACGAGATGGTCACATGTTTTCTCAAGGTCACCATTTTCACTGTAACACCACCGGCACCATTGTAGGAGGGAGGCACAAACTGAGTTTTGGAATCGGCGGCCATATTGGAAATAAATTGGGCCTCTTCCTCACTTCCCTTCACAGGTGTTACCAATGATGCTAATGAAGGCTCTGTTCCATTTAGTGTAACACAGTGGTTCTAATGAAGGCTCTGTTCCATTTAGTGTAACACAGTGGTTCTAATGAAGGCTCTGTTCCATTTAGTGTAACACAGTGGTTCTAATGAAGGCTCTGTTCCATTTAGTGTAGCACAGTGGTTCTAATGAAGGCTCTGTTCCATTTAGTGTAACACAGTGGTTCTAATGAAGTGGGCAAAACCAAACCTATATTAAATTGTTCATAGGGTCAATACGAGTAAATAAATATATGATAACCTTTCCACAGGAGCAGCTTTTTCATAGTTATCACACATTTTGTTATTTTCCCCATACGTACATGACAGGTGAAAAAATGACAACATTTAAAAAAGAGTTATCATAATGAAACTTCCTGAGTTGATTACTTGCATGAATACAATGATTTATCGTATTACAAGTTTTCTGAAATTGTATATTTAAATATGCAAATTAGGCATTTAGCCAGAGCCCCAAAATTGAGCCAGATATTGAATATTCCCTCGTTAAAAACCTTTGACTCCAACATCTTAACAAAATGAAATAAGAATGTTGACTCTGGCTTTGTCCAATGTTCCAATGTTGATTCTGGAAAGTTATACAAATTCGGGCATATTTTCGTAATGCCCAATTTGCATATTTAAATATACAATTTCAGAAAACTTGTAATACGATAAATCATTGTCTTCATGTAAGTAATCAACTCAGGAAGTTTCATTATGATAACTCTTTTTTAAATGTTGTCATGATTCACCTGTCATGTACGTATGGGGAAAATAACAAAATGTGTGATAACCATGAAAAAGCTGCTCCTGTGGAGAGGTTATCATATATTTATTTACTCGTATTGACCCTATGAACAATTTAATATAGGTATGGTTTTGCCCACTCTTTCGATAATGAAATCTTGTCTGGCTCATGGACTAATTTGGTTCCATCTGTAGGCTACACTGAGTTATGGGGGTCCTTTGAGAACCACTGTGCTATACTAAATGGAACCGAGCCTTAATTAGTATCATTGGTAACACATGTGAAGGAAGTAAGGAAGAGGCCCAATCCTTGGCCAAATGAATATTCATTTGGGGGTCCTTGATATGAAAACCTTTGAGAGCCGCTGTCTTTAGTGGTTTCTGAAACTTGATGAAATGATAAGCATTGTGGACTTTACTTGAACATGGTGTTTGATACAGGAGCAGACGGCACCTCTTTGTTAAATTGGTTATTTATTATCCCAAAATGTAAAACATTACATGAAAACAATTTGTTTTCATGTAATGAAAAATTAGCAAAATGGTGTTAAAGGGATAGTTCACCCCCGAAATGACTTATTTTTCCTATGGATTAGTCACCCCATGGAGACTTGAATTCATGGATAATTATGTTTTTGTTTTTGTTGTCTCAGACAATAATTTGTCTCGGACAATAATAATTTGATGACCGTCAGCGGTTCCGGTAGGAGACACAAAGCGTCTCCTTTGTGTCTCCTACCGGAACCGCCGCTGCCTACCGGTCCATAATTCAAGTCTCCATGGGGTGACTAATGGATAGAAAAAATGTACGTTTTGGGGTGAACTATCCCTTTAAGTAATGTAAAGTATACATGATGTGAACATGTACGGTACATTATCAGACCTAAATGTACCTTTTAACTTTTATGCCCATATTGGCTGTAGGAGACACGTTGTGTAGCAATTGTAGAAATATTAGGCCTCAATTGTCGAATGTTCAAGCATCTTCAAATCATGAATCATGTACTTAAAGGGATATTTCACTTTAAAAAAAATGTGGGTCATTTTATCATTTACACTTAAACTTTTATGAGCCCCCCAGACCGTTTTTAAGTTGCTTGATTCAGTATTTAGATATTTTATATTCATTTTATCAGACACGCCCCCTTATTATACAAACCCATTGTAAGTAAATGAGAAATTATCAAAAAAACACAGTCCCCTCGCTTGTTAGGAGGGCAGGATGAGTCACCAACCAAGGACGGGTGTTTTTGATGAATCTAACAAATTGAGTTTGAAGTTATAATGGGTTTGTATAGGAAGGGGGCGTGTCTGATAAAATGAATATCAAATATCTAAATACTGAAACAAGCAACTTAAAAACTGTCTGGAGGGGTCAGTAAAGCCTGATTATACGATAAAATGACCAAACGTTTTTTTGAAAGTGAAATATCCCTTTAAGTTAATTACTTACTTTGAGGAATAGAAATGTCCAATTACACATTGAAGTGCCCACTTTTCCCGGGTGCCCACTCTCCTGGTTACAAAATCGCAATTCATTTCCATGTTGAAAAAATGTTCATGCATTTTCAAACATGTTCATAAAATGGAGGAAATGGCCGATCTACAAGCTCACAGCGTGAGATTGTAATCTAAAAACAAAGTCAATAATATGCCATTCAATTAATATGAAGTTATTTCTCATATCTGCCCTGTTTACGAAGCTTAAAAGCCAGCAATTTTTTGTATTATGTTCAATGCCACAATTAAGTTGTTAATCGCAATTATTTGTGACAATCAAGTAAAATGCCATAGTGGTGACACAGCCCTGTCAGTGACCAGCTTATGGCTCTACAGACCATCATGGCTTCCAAAATGCCACCCTGTAGACCTGCTTAACTCAACGTTTTTGTTTTTCTTCTGTTTTTGTCTTTACAGAACATGAAGATGACAAGAAGAAGACGTCCATAAGGTAGGAACTCTAAGCTGATGCTGTTGCTGCTTGCTGTGTGCAGTGAAGATGGCAGGAAGGTAGGAACCTTTTGATTGCAGCTGCTGCTTGTTAAGGGGGCTACATGCTACCATACCATGCATGTTGTCATTTGCGTCGTCTATCGTTTCACATCATTTGTGGATAAAGCTTCGTCATGTCGGTCCACATCACATAGCACCATGTGCCCTGTATGTGATGTATGTGATTTATTTATAGTTTCACGTAATTTGCGGCTAAAGCTTTGGTCACGTCGGTCCACATCACATGTAGCCCCATTAACCCTGTGTTTACAGCCATCTATGCTGTAGGTCTGTGCAAACTAACAGAGAAAGCAAATGATGTCTGTGTGTCATTTGCTTCCTTTATTAGTGTTTTTTATTTGTATTTGCTGTTGTCTGAGTTGTGGCTGCTGTTGAAGGTAAGTGATAGTAGTGACACGGTCTATCATTGGTTGTCGGGCAGAAACCTTGTATCTCCATATTTAAACATTATTTTTGTAAATACATTTCTTTACTTGGTTATACTACAGTGTCACACACTAAAGCAGTACAAACAGCCGATCTACAAACTCACAACGCAAAGATCATGATAATTACCTTGGATCCATTGGAACACATGTTATTTTTTGTGTCCATTTCCTGAAAAGTAACAGTTTTGGACATACAAGGTTTCTACCTGACCTCCATACTTTAATTTCCCTCTTTTCTCTTCTCTATTATTTGCTTTAATAAAGTTACTCGTTTTTTGTTTTCGTGTGTCTTTGATTACTCAGAATAACAATCTTTGTAAAGTCTATTTCTTATTTATTTCTTCTTGCCTTTCTATTGCACTAGTTCTTCACTAGTGGTTTTACACACAAGTATAGACAATTGGAAATACTCCAGTAAAGTAAAAGTACCTCAAAAGTGTACTTAAGTCCAGTAAATCTACTTAGTTACTTTAGACCACTGCAGGGTACAGTATACTAGGTTGTATAATATAGTGACCAGGGTACAGTAGCCTATATGTGGCTCTTGGTCACATAGCAAACTCGCATAGTTAAACCTATTTGTGCTTTAGCGTCTTTTGATAAAGTTCAAACTGTAGCGTTTTTTGTCATAGTATCAAGTAAAAAATTTTTAGTTTTAACCGTAAAATTGCACTATCAGCGTCGTTGCGTCATTTTAACGGGTGGCGGGCCAACGGTTTGCGTTCAATGCCCGTCATTCGTGAAGCATATTAAGTAAGAAAGGACTGGACCAGTGTTTTTTTATTGGGTGACGGCCAGCGTTCATGTGATTTATGTCTCATATCGTTGCGCGTCATTTGCGTCGCGTAATTTGATTTGCGTCGTGTCTCAGGATTTCACGTCCGTCAGGTAAGTCTTCATCACGTCAGCCCACATCACATAAGCCATGGTGTAGTGTAGTGTAGTATGTGATGTGGATTTATGTGATGTATTTGTTGTGTCATTTCACAACATATGCGGGTAAAGCTTCATATTTGATTTGCGTCGTGTCTTATAATTTCACGTCACGTCCGTCATGTGCACGTCAGCCCACATCACATATGACCATACAGGGCCGTATGTGATGTGGATTGATGTGATGTATGTGTCATTTCACAACATATGCGGGTAAAACTTCATCACGTTAGTCCACATCACATATGAACATATGTGGAGGTATGTGATGCATGTCATTTGCGTCGTGTCGTTTCACGCCATTTGATTCGCGTTGTACCGTTTCAGGTTATTTGCGTTGCGTCATTTCCAGGTAAAGTTTCATCGCGTCAGGCCACATCACATACGATCATGTGACCACTGATGTGGATTTATGTAATTTTGTGATTAATTTCACGACATTTGCGGATGGCTCGTCATTCACATCGTTCGGCAAATCTTTGTTTAGGTCAGAACAGGAAGAGATGTAGGCCTATCATTCACATTATATGCATTTAATCACTTTGGTTATTGCTGTTGCTTGTGTTGTATGTTGTGTACTAATGTCATTCATAGTGTTGCATGTTGTGTACTAATGTCATTCATGCTGTTGATGTATTGCTGACAAATATTGGCACAATTGATTTTGCGTTGCGTCATTTGCGGGTAAAAGCTTCATCACGCCAATCCACATCACATAATAACAACAATAATAATAATAATATAATATGACCAGTATGTGATGTGAAGGTGTGTGACGCATGTCTGCATGTGCATCACGTATAGTTTCTCGTTATTTGCGCGGTCATTTACGAGTGAAGCTTCATGCATTTTGCGGACACTGCTCGTCATTTGTGAAGCATATTAAGAAAGGACTGGACCAGGGTTTTTTATTGGGTGACGACCAGCGTTCATGTGATTTATGTCTCGTATCGCTGCGCGTCATTTGCGTTGCGTAATTTGATTTGCGTCGTGTCTCAGGATTTCACGTCCGCCAGGTAAGTCTTCATCACGTCAGCCCACATCACATAAGCCCATGGTGTAGTGTAGTGTAGTATGTGATGTGGATTTATGTGATGTATTTGTTGTGTCATTTCACAACATATGCGGGTAAAGCTTCATATTTGATTTGCGTCGTGTCTCATAATTTCACGTCACATCCGTCATGTGCAGTAAGGCTGCATCACGTCGGCCCACATCACATATGACCATACAGGGCCGTATGTGATGTGGATTGATGTGATGTATGCGTTGTGTCATTTCACAACATATGCGAGTAAAATATAGTTTCTCGTTATTTGCGCGGTAATTTGCGAGTAAAGCTTCATGTATTTTGCGGACAATGCTCGTCATTTGGCAGAAGAATAATGAAATAAAGGACTGACTGGACTGAGACTGAGAACATGAAGCAAAGAATGCTGCTGCCATGGCGTCATTCAGCCTCGTATAATTTGTCAATCGTTCACAAATGACATGAATTATATGAGTCTCTGTCTCTCTGTCTCTCTCTGTCTGTCTGTCTCTCTCTGTCTCTCTCTGTCTATCTCTCTGTCTCTCTGTCTCTCTCCCCCCCCCCCCCCCCCCCCCCCGGTGAGTAGGTTGTGGCGACTGTGGCTCAGGAGGTAGAGCAGGTCTCCAATGATCCCGTGGGTCGGCGGTTCGAATCCCGGCTCCTCCTGTCCACATGTCGAAGTGTCCTTGGGCAAGACACTGAACCCTACATTGCCTCCAATGAGTCGGTCGGCGCTAGCTTGCCACCATTGGTGTGTGAATGTGGGAAATGTGAGGACGCTGGCATCGACTGTTCGCTGCTTCACCTTCCAATGACCCCCCCCCCCCCCCTGTATGAATGAACCATTGTAAAGCGCTTTGAGCACTTGGAAAAGCGCTATAAAAATGCAATTCATTATTAGTTAATTATTAGGTTGGTGAATGTAATGCACATTATAAAGTGCTTTGGTTACAGCCACTGTGACACTGTGTAAGAGGCAGTTCAGTCACTGTAGACTATTACTTCTGGAAAATAAAATAAACTGTATTCTAAACATTACAGTAATAACTGTGATTGCATTCTAAACATTACACTAATAACTGTGTGATTGCATTCTAAACATTAGTCATAACTGTGATTGCATTCTAAACATTACAGTAATAACTGTGTGATTGCATTCTAAACATTACACTAATAACTGTGTGATTGCATTCTAAACATGACATTCTAAACGTCGTAACTGATGTCATTCAACATTTGTAAGCTCTATATTTAACTGCTACCAGGCAGTGTGCCACTGCAGAGGTTCCCAAACCTTTTAGCTCGGGACCTAAACTAGTGAAAATAATAGATTTGCAAGCTCACAACGAGCTTGTAAATCTATTTTCACAACCTCTTTTTTTTTTTTCTAATGTATTGCTTAGATTTGTTTTGTTTTCATGAAATGGCACATGTTCTATTTTTGCTTGCTTCTTGTACGTGTACTTTTAATTCATTTTAATTGTACTATTTGACCCCAGGAAGAACAGTCAACTAATGAATCTGGATCTGAAATTAACAATAAACAAACAATGGCAAAAACACACTGGGATGTAAACATTTCAGTGAAAAGAGTATCATAACCTTTTAGCTCGAGACCCAGAAGAGACACGTGATGTCTCCCTGGGACCTAGTGAAAATAGCTACAAGCTTGACTTGTAGATCTGCTATTTTCACTATTTTAAACAATTTCTTTGATTTTGTTTTAAATGCATGAGGTTCTTTTGAAAAACCTTATTTCTGTAAAAGTATTTTTCAAAATGTGTTTTATAACCCTAACCTTTAATTAAAAAATGTTTTAGGAAACTAAAGGGAAAAAGAGGAATATTTACTGACTGTAGCTGGTCTCAAAAACAAAGCAAAACTGGCAGAAATAAAGACTTACTCCACAAAAACCTTAAGGAAAACTCCTTAGACAGAGACCAAGAAAATCTATTTTTTTTTAATTTGTTTCATGTTCATAAAGTACTCCAAGTGCTCAAAGTGAAAAGTGCAGCAACAAACATTTAGGTCATAGGACCATCGTCAGTGCTATATCATCAGATCTAATCATTTGCGGTTAAAGCTTCATCACGTCAATCCACATCACATATGACCATAGTGTATGTGTGGTGTAGTGTAGTGTAGTGTAGTATGTGATGTGGATTTATGTCTCGTATCATTTCGCGTAATTTGATTTGCGTCTCGTCTTATCATTTCACGTTACTTAAGTCATTTGCAGGTAAGTCTTCATCACGTCAGTCCACATCACATATGACCATAGGCGCTGTATGTGATGTGGATTTATGTGTTGTCATTTGCGCGTAAAGCTTGATTATTCACGGCGGTCAGTAGGCGAGGCACTGACCATGGTCCTTTGCCCCAAACGTTTGCTGCTGCACTTTTCACTTTTAGCACTTGGACCTCTTTATGAGCATGACAAAATAAAACACTAATATATTTGCTTAGTCTTTGTCTAAGGAGTTTTCCATATGTTTTTTTTGGTGTCTTTTCTTCAACCGTTTTTTCTTTTGTATAAAGATGTTAACATGGCTACCCATGGTCTGTAAATGATTACGTTATTACAATTCCCCCCCCCACCCCATAAAATGGTTGGAGGAGTCGAGATTTTATTTCACACTTGTAAGTTCTGTGGATATTTTTGTTTTTTTGATAACAAATATGATCTATGTCGTTTACCCGATTAAAAGCATTATCAGGTTTTTATTAAAACAATGTCCACAGAGCTTTAAAAAAGTATTGAATAAAATATAGTTCCTCTAAAAATGATCTTAATTGTGAAACTTAATTACATTTTGCTCATGTACAGAGGGTTAATCCATAGGGTTATGTTTTCATCTGCCGTAGTTGTAGATCTTTGAAATGTGTAAATCAGTGTTTCTCAACCTTATTCTGGATCTGACCACTTAACATGGCAGCCGTGTTAAATGGACAGATGGGTGGGCCTTTTCAGAGCATGCTTTAAAGACCAATCAATCCATTGGAACAACTTAATGTAAGTTATTTATTTAGTATAACTTTTTTATATTAAATCAGATTTTTTTGCGCGGAGAACCACTGGTTTAAATTTCAACTAAATAAGTTGTATGTTAAACAAATGAGAAAAATAAATAAATGTATGCTAATACCTTTTTTCTTTGTTTTTCCCTACTTTATGGAATTGCTTTTTTTTTTTTTTTACTTTTTTAAATTTGTGTGAGCTTGTAGATCTTCACTCTTGTAGATTTTCATTATTTTCTTTATGGAATTTCTTATTTAGCCTTTTCTTAAATTACATTCTTTTGAATGTTTCTGATTATTTTCGTGACATTGATCTTGTAGATCGGCTATTTTCACTTGTTATAATGTTTTTTGGACATCAACAATATTCCAATATGTCATATCTGCTCTATGCAGAACAAACCAATGTCAATTTCAAATGTATTTAATAAATTAATGTTCAATGAACTGTAATCCACGGGCCAATCACCTGCTGGAAGCTTTGATTGAATACTTAATAGGTTGGGGGGAGGGGTTATTTACTCATGACCCAAGAAAATGTGTCCACGACCCACTATTGAGTCCTGACCCATAACTTGGGAAACAGCGGACCAGGGTCCATTTGGTTCCATGTGTTGCCTTAAGTATGAGGTTCTTTTGAAAAATTAACTTTTTATTTCTGTAAATGTGTTTTTCTTTCTTTTTAATTGTAAGAAACTAAAAGGAAAGGGGAATATTTACTGACTGTAGCTGGTCTCAAAAACAAAGCAAAACTGGCAGAAATAAAGACTCACTCCACAAACTCCTTTGACAGAGACCAAGAAAATCTATTTTTGTTTTATTGGTTTCATGTTCATAAAGTGCTCCAAGTGCTCCAAGTGTAAAGTGCAGCAACACTCGTTAGTGCTATATCATCAGATCTTATCATTTGCGGTTAAAGCTTCATCACGTCAATCCACATCACATATGACCATAGTGTATGCGTGGTGTAGTGTAGTGTAGTATG
Source organism: Gymnoscopelus braueri (assembly GCF_963280865.1). Taxonomy (NCBI): domain Eukaryota; kingdom Metazoa; phylum Chordata; class Actinopteri; order Myctophiformes; family Myctophidae; genus Gymnoscopelus; species Gymnoscopelus braueri. The sequence continues at coordinate 2,009,920 of NC_137613.1, read as the reverse complement.
TGATGTGGATTTATGTCTCGTATCATTTTGTGTAATTTGATTTGCGTCTTGTCTTATCATTTCACATCACTTAAGTCATTTGCAGGTAAGTTCATGTCAGTCCACATCACATATGACCATAGAAACTGTATGTGATGTGGATTTATGTGTTGTCATTTGCGGGTAAAGCTTGATAATTCTCGGCGGTCAGTAGGCGAGGCACTGACGATGGTCCTTTGACCCAAACGTTTGCTGCTGCACTTTTCACTTTTAGCACTTGAAGCTCTTTATGAGCATGAAAAAATAAAACGCTAATGTATTTGCTTAGTCTCTGTTTAAGGAGTTTTTCTTAAGGTTTTTGTGGAGTGAGTCTTTTCTTCAACCGGTTTTCCTTTTGTATAAAGATGGTAACATGGCTACCAATTTATAGTCTGTAAATGATTACATTATTAAAATTTTCCACACAAAAAAATTGTTCGGAGGAGTCGAGATTTTATTTCACACTTGTAAGTTCTGTGGATATTCTTTTTTTTTTTATAACAAATATGATCTATATGTCGTTTACCCGATTAAAAGCATTATCAGGTTTTTATTAAAACAATGTCCACAGAGCTTTAAAAAAGTGAATAAAATATAGTTCCTCTAAAAATGATCTTAATTGTGAAACTTAATTACATGTTGCTCATGTACAGAGGGTTCATCCATAGGGTTATGTTTTCATCTGCCGTAGTTGTAGATCTTTAATTAAATGTTGCTCATGTACAGTGTTAATCCATAGGGTTATGCTTTCATCTGCTGTAGTTGTAGATCTTTGAAATGTGTAAATCAGTGTTTCTCAGCCTTATTCTGGATCTGACCACTTAACATGGCAGCCGTGTTAAGTGGACAGATGGGTGGGCCTTTTCAGAGCATGCTTTAAAGACCAATCAATCCATTGGAACTGACTTAGTACTAAGTCATTTATTTGGTTTCACTTTTTTATATTAAATCTTAATGTTTTTGCCAATTATTTAGGCGGAGAACCACTGGTTTAAATTTCAACTAAATGTAAGTTGTATGTTAAACAAATGAGAAAAATAAATAAATGTATGCTAATACCTTTTTTCTTAGTTTTTCACTACTTTATGTAATTGCTTCTTTTTTTTTAAATATACTTTATGAAATTTGTGTGAGCTTGTAGATCTTCACTCTTGTAGATTTTCATTATTTTCTTTTATGGAATTAGCATTTTCTTAAATTACATTCTTTTGAATGTTTTTGATTATTTTCGTGACATTGATCTTGTAGATCGGCTAGTTTCACTTTTTATAATGTTTTTTGGACGTCAACAATATTCCAATATGTCATATCTGCTCCGTGCAGAACAAACCAATGTCATTTTCAAATGTACTTACAACATTACAATGTTCAATGAACTGTAATCCACGGGCCAATCACCTGCTGGAAGCTTTGATTGAATACTTAATTAACAGGTTTGGGGATTTATTTATTCATGACGCAAGAAAATGTGTCCACGACCCACTATTGAGTTCCGACCCATAACTTGGGAAACAGTGGACCAGGGTCCATTTGGTTCCATTTGTTGCCTTAAAGGTTCCTTTGAAAAATAAACTTTTTAATTCTTTAAATATTTGTATCATTTGTTTTAATTGTAGGAAAATAAAAATAAAACAAAAACAAAGCAAAACTGGCTGAAAAAAAATACTCCCTCCACAAACTCCTTAGACGGAGACAAAGAAAATCAATTTTTGTTTTATTTGTTTCATGTTCATAAAGTGCTCCAAGTGCTCCAAGTGAAAAGTGCAGCAACACACGTTTAGGTCATAGGACCATCGTCAGTGCTATATCATCAAATATGATCATTTGTGGTTAAAGCTTCATTACGTCAGTCCACATCACATATGACCATAGTGTATGTGTGGTGTAGTGTAGTGTAGTGTAGTATGTGATGTGGACTTATGTCTAGTATCGTTTCGTGTAATTTGATTTGCTTTTCGTCTTATCATTTCACGTTACTTAAGTCATTTGCAGGTAAGTCTTCATCACGTCAGTCCACATCACATATGACCATAGGCCCTGTATGTGATGTGGATTTATGTGTTGTCATTTGCGGGTAAAGCTTCATTATTCACGCCGGTCAGTAGGCGAGGCACTGACGATGGTCTTTTGACCCAAACGTTTGCTGCTGCACTTTTACTTTTAGCACTTGGAGCACTTTATGAGCATGAACAAATAAAATGCAAATATATTTTCTTAGTCTCTGTCTAAGGAGTTTTCCTTAAGGTTTTTCTGGAGTGAAAACATGGCTACCTATTTATGGTCTGTTCATGAATTTTCTATGGAAAGTCATTTGGGATCAATATAAGTAGGGAAAAAAGGCTGTTATTCTAGTCTGGACTTGTCCTTTAACATGGCAGCCTTGTTAAGTGTATAAACTAAATTGGTAAATGGATGAACTGTGACGGTGAGTAGATGAGGGAGGTCAGCAAGAGTTTTTTTTGTGCAAATATTAATTTGAATATCTGTTAGTTTATTGTATGTATTATCTGTATTTTGTTTAGTTTTTCTCCTTTTTTATTTTTGTACTGTTAATTATTGACATGTATTTTTTGCTATTTTCCTGTTTTCTTCTTGGTCGTCATGACTTCATAGGCCTGTCAAAATGACATAATCGCATTAGTCTTTGATGGATAATATCATTGGAAATTATGTAATATTTTCACAAACAATATTTCAGTTGTAATGTATGTTTTGTTTTAACTTCCATTTATTGTATTTTAATGTTTTTTTTATTGTATTGTTTGTTTATTGCTTCTTTTTTAAATAAAGGGGCTATATCACTAAACATTACATTATCTAATATCAATAGGCTCATTATATGTAACTGTACCGCTGTGCTGCTTCAGGAATTCTATGTGACCAACAGCGTAACTCATCATTGTTGTAATGTGAAGAGACTCATCTTCAGACTCCACCTCAGCCTGTAGCACTTAGACGCATTTTGAGCTTGTAGATCTGTTATTTTCAAATAGTCAAAGTTTAAATAGGGTTAATGTTTGTATGTTTTGTAGTAATAATCAAAATCGACAAAGTAACTAAAGGTTTCAAATAATTGTAGTGGAGTAAAAGTACAATATTTGCCTCTGAGATGTGGTGGAGTAAAAGTACTGAAAATTTGAAATACTCCAGTAAAGTAAAAAATACCTCAGATGCTGGGTTCATTTGTTGACCTGGATCCCTATAGTTTCTATGTACAGATTATTCATTTATTATACTCTTTAGACTGCTAGGTTCTTGGTTTACCTGTGATCCTAGTTTACTTGAGACACTACACTGTCTCTGCATTCTATGTATGCGTTTACCTTGTTTATTGTAAGTCACTCTGGATAAAGAGTATAGATGAATATCTACATTGAAAATTGTGAAGTGACTTTACCGTTGAAATGTAAATGAATGAATGTTACCATGTGATTGTTTTAAATTAGTGAATGTTACCATGTGATTGTAAATAACAACACAAAAACAAAGGCTCTGGTGTGGTTCTCCTGGTTTACTGGGATGGGGTTCAATTCCCTGCAGTGCCCTACTCATAGTGTTGTATTTACCATTTATATGGTCTGTTTTATTTATGTACATAGTGTTGTATTTACCCTTTATATGGTTTTATCTTTTATTCTTTATGTTCATTGTGTTGTATTTACCCTTACATGGTTTGTTTTATTCTTTGTTCATAGTGTTGTATTTACCCTTATGTGGTTTATTTTATCTTTATGTTCATAATGTTGTATTTACCCTTACATGGTTTATGTTTTATTCTTTATGTTCATTGTGTTGTATTTACCCTTACATGGTTTATGTTTTATTCTTTATGTTCATTGTGTTGTATTTACCCTTACATGGTTTGTTTTATTATTTATGTTCATTGTGTTGTATTTACCTAGTTTATTCTTTATGTTCATTGTGTAGGGTTGGGATCCTTCATTATAATTGTTGATGACCAAATGGACCATTACAGGTCTGTAACTCTTTAGTGTACAAATGGAACCAAATGGACCCGTTATGGTGGTCCTTGGTCCAGTTTGAGGACCACTGGAATTGTAATGGTTTATCAGACGTGAAGTCCACACACCAGCTCTGACAGTGTGATGGATACGGTTCCAAATGCTAACGCAGCTACAAGCTCTTAGCCTGACTCAAAGTGGGGTCCGGGGACCCCCAGGGGTCCTTGGGGGGATTTCAGGGGGTTCCCAGCTAAAGTAGTTAAGGTAGCATCATAAACATTTTAACCACTGTATCCATTTATATTTTTGCTATTCAAAAATAGCAGATCTACAAGCTCACGCGCTGTGAGCTTGGACATCTGCTATTTTTGAACATTTTCGAAGGCCCACTCTTGTCCCCCGACGGCCAGGACGCGCTCGCGTCTTTCGCCGTTTCCACGCTATGATCCCTGCCGAGACAAAGGGAAGATCTCCCACCACCCAGCTGGGTCGAGGGTTTTCTGCAAAAAAGTCCGGAATTCTGTGTGCGATCGCTGTGCTGATGTCCAGAAGTGCTTGTCTGTCATATCTCCTTAGACACCTGACGGTGTAGGAAAAAAAGAAAAGGCTTAAAAATACTAAAAAGGAGAAACGCTGCCACGCTGAGGAGCGTGTACGGAAGCAGCCTTCCCACTCTATTGGCGCTCCCATATAATGATGTCACATGTGTACTTTTTATAGAATATCATATCAGAAGACAGAGCCTCGCAGCGTAAAGAATATTTATACCCTTCCAGTCAGAGCTCCTATGTCTTGTCCGTCCCGATAGAGCGAGCTCTGAAAGCACAGAGATGACCGAAAGGAGCCTTGCCTTTAGGGAAGTGTGTTAGGCTTATGTTCTAACATTAATCGAGTATTGATTCCAAGTCCTTGGAATCTATAAGCGAATAGTAGTTGCCCCTCCCTACCGGCGTCTATAAGGTATATGTTGCATTCTGACTTTGACTCTTGCCTTGAAGACGACTGTGTCCGCCGGGATATGACTCTTGTCTGGAAGGGTATAACTATTCTCTACGCTGCACGGCTCTGTCTTTTGATATTCTATGACATTCTAGTCATTAAATTCATGCAATAATCCTGAAGTCGTAAAGACTGCTAATTTGGGGTGTGGCGATAAAGCTCAGCGTAGCTTTACTTTACTTTATTTGTTTATTTAGACAGGACAGAGCATATTAATGAACGTCACATGAACGTAAATACACCGGATTTAGCAAAGATGCTAATTTTCATCCGCAGTCCTCACACAAAACAGAAAAACAGAAAAACAATAACATCAGAAAACAGACAAACGGTGAAATACAATTACATTACATCACATAGCCTAAAAAAACCTAAAATATGATCACAAATGGTTGCAGCTTTGGTTTTCACATTGAATTTAAAAGATGGAAATGTAGCACAATCCCTTATATGTAGAGGAAGGCCATTCCATGCTACACAACCCTGTACTGAGAGGACATTTTGACCGAAGGTTGTTTGCCGGTGCGGCACTTCACAATCTCCTCGAGTGGTTGCTCTGGTACTGATTCCTCTTTCAGGCTTCCTTTTAATGAATTCCCTTAGGGGGGGCGGGCACAGACCATGTAAGGTCTTGTATATGACCCCAACCTGTTTGAACTTTTTGAAATTGTCGAAGCTAAAAAAATTGAGCCTCCTGAGTATGTTACAATGATGATAAGAGTGAGGCTTCCTGTCAAACACCTTGAGCGCACTTTTGTAGAGCTGTTCGATGGGTTTTAGGATCGTCACGCCTGTGCAAGACCAGTTTGTAAAACAGTACTCAATGTTTGATAGGATCATACAGTGAAGATACGATCTGGCAGCTCCAACTGTCAGGAAGGGTCTAATTTGTTTAAAATTTTGAAGGTTGAATTTAATCGTATTTGTGACTTTCTTCACATGTTTTTTAAAAGTTAGGGTTGAGTCTAGTATGACTCCGAGGTACTTGAACTCTGGGACAAGTTCAAGTTCCTCCCCACCCAGAAACACAGCCATAGCACAAATATAATATTTGAGTTGATATAACAAATATATTAAATTAATTATGAATAAAAAGTACATGTAGTACTAACTACAATTATTTGAGTAAATCATGGTTATCGATTTACAGAAGTACAAGTAAGTAAAAGGTTTCAGTTCTGAATACATCTGACTTTTGAGTTTGGTAATCTATATATAGAAGTACAAAAGTACAAAAAGTTCAAGTTCTGATTTCTTAACTTTAATACAAACTTTTTAGGTAAATGATTGCCTGAAAAGTTTTGAGTATTGATACTTTTACCTTAAGTAAAACATTTGAGTACTGGAACACTGTATAAATGAAGCTGATAAATGGGTACTCTCTCTTGATTTGAGTTTTTGTCGCCTACCTGAACATGTTTATTAAAGAGCTGGAGACTAATTCCTGGAACTTTTTCCAGTTCCAGGAATTAGTCATGCCCAGAGTATGTAATGGTTCCAAAAAAAGCATTACATACTCGGGGCATGACTAATTCCTGGAACTGAAAAAAACTATAATACTCGGGGCATGACTAATTCCTGGAACTGAAAAAAAACATTAATACTCTGGGCATGACTAATTGCTGGAACTGGAAAAAGTTCCAGGAATTAGTCATGCCCCGAGTATGTAATGGTTTTTTTGGAACCATTACATACTCGGGGCATGACTAATTCCTGGAACTGGAAAAAGTTCCAGGAATTAGTCATGCCCCGAGTATGTAATGCTTTTTTCGGAACCATTACATACTCTGGGCATGACTAATTCCTGGAACTGGAAAAAAAACTATAAAACTCGGGGCATGACTAATTCCTGGAACTGGAAAAAGTTCCAGGAATTAGTCATGCCCAGAGTATGTAATGGTTCCAAAAAAAGCATTACATACTCGGGGCATGACTAATTCCTGGAACTGAAAAAAAAACTATAATACTCGGGGCATGACTAATTCCTGGAACTGGAAAAAGTTCCAGGAATTAGTCATGCCCCGAGTATGTAATGGTTCCAAAAAAACCATTACATACTCGGGGCATGACTAATTCCTGGAACTGAAAAAAACTATAATACTCGGGGCATGACTAATTCCTGGAACTGAAAAAAAAACATTAATACTCGGGGCATGACTAATTGCTGGAACTGGAAAAAGTTACAGGAATTAGTCATGCCCCGAGTATGTAATGGTTCCAAAAAAACCATTACATACTCGGGGCATGACTAATTCCTGGAACTGAAAAAAACTATAATACTCGGGGCATGACTAATTCCTGGAACTGAAAAAAAACATTAATACTCGGGGCATGACTAATTGCTGGAACTGGAAAAAGTTCCAGGAATTAGTCATGCCCCGAGTATGTAATGGTTCCAAAAAAACCATTACATACTCGGGGCATGACTAATTCCTGGAACTGGAAAAAAACTATAATACTCGGGGCAAGACTAATTCCTGGAACTGAAAAAAAAACATTAATACTCGGGGCATGACTAATTCCTGGAACTGGAAAAAGTTCCAGGAATTAGTCATGCCCCGAGTATGTAATGCTTTTTTCGGAACCATTACATACTCTGGGCATGACTAATTCCTGGAACTGGAAAAAAAACTATAAAACTCGGGGCATGACTAATTCCTGGAACTGGAAAAAGTTCCAGGAATTAGTCATGCCCCGAGTATGTAATGGTTCCAAAAAAAGCATTACATACTCGGGGCATGACTAATTCCTGGAACTGAAAAAAAAAAACCTATAATACTCGGGGCATGACTAATTCCTGGAACTGGAAAAAGTTCCAGGAATTAGTCATGCCCCGAGTATGTAATGGTTCCAAAAAAACCATTACATACTCGGGGCATGACTAATTCCTGGAACTGAAAAAAACTATAATACTCGGGGCATGACTAATTCCTGGAACTGAAAAAAAACATTAATACTCGGGGCATGACTAATTGCTGGAACTGGAAAAAGTTCCAGGAATTAGTCATGCCCCGAGTATGTAATGGTTCCAAAAAACCATTACATACTCGGGGCATGACTAATTCCTGGAACTGAAAAAAACTATAATACTCGGGGCATGACTAATTGCTGGAACTGGAAAAAGTTCCAGGAATTAGTCATGCCCCGAGTATGTAATGGTTCCAAAAAAACCATTACATACTCGGGGCATGACTAATTCCTGGAACTGGAAAAAAACTATAATACTCGGGGCAAGACTAATTCCTGGAACTGAAAAAAAAACATTAATACTCGGGGCATGACTAATTGCTGGAACTGGAAAAAGTTCCAGGAATTAGTCATGCCCAGAGTATGTAATGGATCCAAAAAAAACCATTACGTACTCGGGGCATGACTAATTCCTGGAACTGGAAAAAAAGAACTATAATACTCGGGGCAAGACTAATTCCTGGAACTGGAAACAAACTAATACCCCATCCCAGTAAACCAGGAGTTCCATACCAGCGTCTTTTGCTTCACTTATTTATAGGTTGAAGATAAAGTGTAAACAGACTATCTGCACATCTCTAAAGTGACAAGTTAAAGACTTTTAACATCTTTTTAATAGCTTTAAAAGGCTCACAAAAGAAGATGTGACAAATGTGGAATGTTTTGGAAGTATTTTAAATATACAAGGGGGAGAAAATGAGGGAAATAAAATGAACAGTCTGATAGGAATGATACTGTAGTTTGATACAGTAGTTTGTGGCAACAAACTACCGTAACAGACTACAACAGCAGACTACAACAACCTGCAATCAGCAGACACCGCAGGGAATTGAACCCCGTCCTAGTAAACCAGGAGTTCCATACCAGCGTCTTTTGCTTCTTGACTTATTTACAGGTTGAAGATAAAGTGTAGACAGACTATCTGCTCATTTTTTTAATTCTAAAGTGACAAGTTAAAGACTTTTAACATATTTGTAGTAGCTTAAAAAAAAGCTGTCATTTTAAAATAAATATCAAAGGGATATCAAAAACTGATATCAGATGGGGGTCTGTGGCCAAACACATATTAATCTTGGGGTGCTTGACATGAAAATGTTTGAGAAACTGGTTTAAACAACATTTAGGAAGGAGAGGCCCAAATAAGCAACTACAATTTAGAAACAAGCCCAAAAAACGACAACCACCACTATATATAAGCCACTTTGCAAACAAACAAGCCCAAAGTCACTTAAAATAAGCAGACATGGCAACAATGATCACAGGTTTTCCATTGTTGATGTTCTTCAGAATTTACTACAGACTAATACTACAATTACTTCACAATACAATGGTGGTTGCCTTCAACAACTATAATAAACCAGAAACAACAAATTAAGTCACTAGTCAGTGTGTTTGTCGACATCACTCAACTGCGGTGGAGCCAGCTAGCCAGACAGCCAACTCAACCCAACCAGGGAACCAGGGAGGCGTGTGAAGAGGTTAAATTGCGTGACTCTCACTCTCAAAGGGTGAGACTTGGCAGCAGGCTCCTGCCTGACAAGTAATAATCTGTCTGAAATTGGTCCGTGTTCATTGAAGATGTGCATTGTTGTGCCGTGCGTTCAGCTAGGTTTCCATTGTGTATATACTTCGTTTGGCGGGCGGTATCGCGCACCAAAAATAGCCGATCTACAAGCTCACAACGCCTCGCGTTGCGACGCGTTGTGAGCTTGTAAATCGGCTATAATTCTGCGCACGCACTGCACGGGGCTCACTAAGTAAACTTTACTGTCTGCAGGTACGGGCCAACGGATGCGCAAGGATTTCTACAGTTTACAGGCAGAGCAGAGGAGACTAGGGGGCATTCTTACAACATTAAAGGCTGCATTCCAGTTCAGGAGAGTAAGACAGGGCAATTCTCTTGAATGCTGCCTCAGTGCCTTCGAGTACAGCGTGGAGAAAGGGCATTTGTTGTTTTTTTCACCATTATAAATGCTGCATCCATGGTTTGGCGAGGGCACTTTTTACCGACAGACATAAAAGGGCAGGGGCTCAAGCCCCCTTTGATGTCTATGTGTGCACGTGCATGCTGTTAGTTCCAATATAAGTGCGTAGAATATATTTAATAAACAAGACACAATCAATTCTTTAGGGAAAATGTAGGCTGCCCTAGAGCCCGTCTGATATCTGGTCTAGAGGGGGCGCATTCAAAAGCTCCGGAGAAAACATCCGCTGGCTCCCATTGGTTCACCGATCTGTCCGTCAGCCCCACGTCCCTCCTCCTCCCAGAGCCCTGACGTCAGAACATTTGGAGCGACGCCCACTGCACTCTTGGGTTGTGTTGGGGAAATGAAAGGAACATAAAAGCCTGGAGATGGAGGCTAGGGACAATGTGAATGCAGTCCCTTACACCTCACAATGGTCCTGCTCCACTTTGTAAACCTGGTTTTAACGGAATGTGTTATTATTACACATGAATTCTACATCTACTTCTGGGGGGGTCCCTGGAACAACATATTTTGAGATGGGGGTCCGCGGCCAAATGCATGTCATTTTGGGGGTCCTTGACATGAAAAAAGAACCACTGATATTATAGCAACATAAGTTTTTTCAAAAAACTGATAGGATTTAGAAGACATTTGTAGAATCCCCAGAAAAAAAATCCCTAAAAAAAAAAGATTTGAGTTACAAATGTTAGCTTTAAAAATATATATATATTCAAAGATTTGCACAAAGATTTTCATGATTTAAAAAAAAAAATAGCAGATCTACAAGCTCATAGCGCGCCACTCGGTATTTTTGAATAGCCAAATAAATCTGAAAATGACCCAGATGCGTTCCCGGTCTTAATGGGGTATTTAGACGTATTTCATCCCGAGGGGGAAATGTGCTGCCATCTGGAGGACACAACGGGTATGGGAAGCCTTCTGCGGTCAGTTTGCCCTGAATGACCCCAAGTAGAAACTTAAAGATCTCTGCGCTGCTTACATTAACCTATTCAATCAGGGAACGCATCTCTGTCATTTTAAGATTTCTTGGGCTATTCAAAAATAGCAGATCTACAAGCTCATAGCGCGGCACCGATGAGCTATGAGCTTGTAGATCTGCTATTTTTTGTAAAATTTGGATTTTGTTTTGCAAATCTCTGAATATATATATATATATATATATATATATATATATATATATATATATATATATATATATATTTATTTTTTTAAGCAAACGTTTGTAACTCAAATCTTTGCTTCTGGGGGATTCTACAAATGTCTTCTAAATCTTAGTTTTTTTTAAAACGTATGTTGCTATAATATCAGTGGTTCTCAAACTTTTTCATGTCAAGGACCCCCAAAATTATACGTATTTGGCCGCGGACCCCCATCTCAAAATATGTTGTTCCAGGGACCCCCCCAGAAGCAAAGATTTGAGGTAAAAATGTTCGCTTTGAAATATATATATATTCAAAGATTTGAACACATTTTCACGATTTCTCAAAAATAGCAGATCTACAAGCTTATCATAGTGCGGCACTCTGTGCATAAAAATAGTCAAAGTATAAAATAATGGTTAAAGTGGTTACACAGTGGTTCCCGGTCTTAAACGGTTAAGTGCATCAACTGTCAAGATGACTGTCCATCATGAGGGCTGGTCCAATGTCCTTCTCTTCCCTGTGAATATACCATCAGATCAGGACGCACAGAAAGCAGCAGTGGTGGAAAGTAACTAAGTACTTTAACTCAAGTACTGTACTTAAATACAATGTTGAAGTACTTTTACTTTACTGTATTTCCAATTTGTTAAACTTTTACTTCTACTCCGCTACACCTCAGAGGCAAATATTGTACTTACTTTTGTACTTTTACTCAACTCAGTTTTGAATTCCCGACTTTTACTTGTAACTGAGTATTTCTCCATTGCAGTATTGATACTTTTACTTAAGTAAAAAAATTGAGTACTTTTTCCACCACTGGAAAGCAGTTGTTTTATCAGTCTGGTGGTGTCGATCTGTTTCTCTACAGTCCAATCACACAGCTCCAGGCTGACCTTCCCAGTAGTCTGACCATCACAAACGACACATAACTGACACCACATCTATCACAAGGACAAACACACTGACAAGCTCAAATTAAATAAGTACATTCACTACAGGGACACCACCCTGCAAATTTATTGCAAATTGACTCATTTGTGGGTGAATTTGTACATTGACCTTGATCTAAACACATGTTCATGAATTCTGGTGATCTCAAAAGTATCACTTTGTGATTTGACACTTTAATAAAAATCGATTTTTTTTTTATTGAATCACCAAATGAAAGGGCATCCCCCAATTTAGTTGGAAATAATACGTTCAATGTTTTTTCTACAGTGTTTGGTTCCAAATGTAAGTTGGACTAGCGGCCATTTTACAGAGACAAAATTCCTACTACTAGGACATAGGTGGAGGTGGGCTACCTACTACTAGGACATAGGTGGAGGTCACCCTGCAGAAACCCTGACAGACCTGGACTACGCTGACGACATCTGCCTGCTATCTGACCACGTAAAGCAGGCACAGGAGCTCTTGTCCAGAGTGGAGTTGGAGTGTGCTAGGGTTGGCCTCATGCTAAATGCAAAGAAAACCGAGGTCATGACCTCTAACATCCCCCAAGAACATCCGCCCCTAACAACAACAGAAGGCACTGTGCTAAAGGAGGTCAGTGACTTTAAATACCTGGGCGCATGGGTCGGCTCCACAGAAAAGGACCTTAAGGTGAGGAAAGCACTTGCCTGGAGAGCTCTTAATGGCATGACCAGTGTGTGGAAATCCAACCTCCCCCGACGCATCAAGATCAGTTTCTTCTCTGCAACTGTGGAGTCCGTTCTCCTCTACGGCTGTGAATGCTGGACACTAAAGCAAGCCCTACAGAAGTCCCTGGACGGGTGCTACACCAGAATGTTATGTGTGGTACTGAACATCAACCAGGACGAGCACATTACCAACAAAAGTCTGTACAGGGCACTACCAAGAGTATCAGAAAAGATAGCAGTCAGGAGGATGAGACTAGCCGGCCACTGCCACCGGCACAGAGAATTCCCGGTCAAAAAGCTCGTACTGTGGGAACCAACACACGGGCATCGATCAAAAGGACGTCCCATACCTACCTACGTGGATGTACTAAGGAAAGATGCTGGTGCAGAAAGCACAAAGGAGCTGGCCAGATGTATGGAGAACCGAGATGACTGGAGACTCCGATGGAGGGCTCCTCTGAGGACGACGTAGAGAGAGAGAGAGATAGTCATTGACAACAAAACACCTCCACTAATGAAATAAATCAGTACACATCAAATGGTCAGTATCATGTCAGCATCATGTGATTTGTGACTTGGTCAGTATCATGTCTGTATCATGTCAGCATCTTGGTCAGTATCATGTCTGTACCATGTCAGCATCTTGGTCAGTATCATGTCTGTACCATGTCAGCATCTTGGTCAATATCCTGGTCAGCATCATGTCAGTATGTCAGTATCATGTCAATGTCTTGGTCAATATCCTGGTCAGTATCATGTCAATATCTTAGTCAGTATCTTGGTCAATATCTTGGTCCTTATATTGGTCAGTATCATGTCAGTATCACAGTCAGTATCATGTCAGTATCACAACACAAATTAACGAATTATGAATGAATTATTTACAAATGAATAATTTTACTTTTAGCTATACTATAAATAATCCTTATTAACCTTTTATACACCATTTTAATATATTCCCCTTTTTAACCATTAATTTGCATCTCTAATTTATTTAAAATGTAAATTATAACCATCCAGGTACTTGTAGCTAAAACAAACCATTAGTGTCTGAAGACACTCAAACCAAATGGTTTTCATGTCACAAAATAAGCAGAATGACCCTTTAATGTTTCACTATGCTGCTGCCTCCCTAATAAACTACAGTGTTGACACTAAAGTACGTTTAAAACATTAACACACTAAAGTACGTTTAAAACATTAACACAACATTCTCACAACCCCTGTTTGTTTTTTTATCGAGAATCTGGACTCAAACAAGCAAATAAAGAGTGTTATGTTAGCATTAGCAACAGGCTAACGCCTAGTGGTTTCACAACAACACTAAACAGAATTATCTTTGGTCTGTGGACTCTAATAAGAGTGTCTCCTTAGCTCTGATGTATTATGGAAATAATGCACAATAAATGATGATTATTGTGTGTTTTCATACCAGTAAATAATCTATAATAAATGATGATTGTGTGTGTTTTACCTGTAGTTCTTCTTCACAGCAACCAAACAAACCCACCTGGCAGGAAGTGAAGATTACAGAACAGGAAGCAGTTCCTATATATATAGAGAGTATCAGTGTATTGCGCCCTCCAGTGGGAACAACATGCAACTACACCTCTAAATCACACATCTCTAGTAGCCCTATGACTCATAGGGTTAAACTAAGATACATTATGTTACACATAGCAATGATTACCAGTGGTGGAAAGTAACTAAGTACATTTACTCAAGTACAGTACTTAAGTACAATTTTGAGGTACTTTTACTTTACTGGAGTATTTCCAAGTGCCTATACTTTAAGTATTACTTCTACTCCACTACATCTCAGAGGCAAATATTGTACTTATACTCCATTACAATTATTTGAAAACTTTAGTTACTTTTGATTATCATCATTATTTATCTCATTATCAATAAATATTATATATCAATATCATAATTATTATTTGATTTGATCACTACAAAACATCTACAAGCTCACAATGCGTCATGATACATTGTGATCTTGTAGATCTGCTAATTTCAAATGATTTGTATACATTGTATACATTTGAAAACTTGTGAAATGGGACATTCTGCACAATGACTACTTTCTACTTTTGGTACTTTAAGTACATTTTGATACCAACACTTTTACTCAAGTACATTTTGAATTCCAGAGTTTTACTTGTAAGGGCGCGCTCCCACCGCACTTTTATTTTACCTCTGGAGCAGAATCTGCCAATGCTTTGTCAATGTAAATGCGTGGATTCACGCAAGAGCGGATCTTTCCGCTTGTCATGCAGACCGTGCGTTTATCCGCTCTACACGACTTGTCTATTTGAAGCATAAAACTGCTGGAGGCAGGAGCTGATTTTCCCCCTCTGTCCAATCGGGTGAGTTGAAGGCGGACCGTCCCAAGACTCAGGAAGCACCATGGTGCTCAAGGCAGAAGGTGATGCGGGCTACGGGGAGGGTCCTGAAAGTGAGTGACAGGTGCGTCACTCCCGTTTTTTAAAATCCGCTGGCTGCAAAAAAACTGTGGCCGCGCACAACCTGCGTTTACCGCTAGCCGACCATGTTTTGGTGGGAGCGCGCCCTAACAGAGTATTTCTACATTGCAGTATTGATACTTTTACTTAAGTAAGAAATGTTGAGTACTTTTTTTCACCACTGTTAAGTCTAGAGGGCAGACACATACTAAACTGTGTTGTGCTGTTTGGTCGTGTAGTATCCACTGTGAACCGCTAGATGGAGCCATTGCTCAACACACTGGGCACTGGAGCTCTCTGGTGAGGTGTTTCTCAACCTGTGGGTTTTTTGGGGGGGAGGAGGGGTCCCCAGATGCCAGTCAAGTGACAAGTTAAGGACTTTTAAGACCTTTTTAATACCTCATAAAAAAGACCATTACTGCAACAAAAGTAATCAACAAACTATAGCCTACTATGAAAAAATAATATAAACATTGGCAAAATTGTGAAATATAAGAAAGAGGCAAAAACGTCACAATATTTATCTGTGGAACCGAGTCAAACTAAATTGAATGCCATCAACTCCAAGTGCTTGTTAGGGTGGGGGGTCCCCAGTTCAAATATGAATAGTTTGGGGGGTCCCCAGTTCAAATATGAATAGTTTGGGGGGTCCCCAGTTCAAATATGAATAGTTTGGCGGGTCCCCAGTTCAAAGATTGAAACCCACTGTTATAGTGAAGTGTTTCCCCAAATGAAACTGCTTCCCTCTTTTTTTTTTACCTTTCCTAGAAAATAAACAAATTAATAATAACAATAATAATGACAAAGAAAGAAAGACCACAAAACGTATAGTAATGGGTAGTGAAAATAGCTGATCTACAAGCTCACAAGGCTCACAAAGCTTGAGAACCACTGATTTATAACAAACATTTTATATAAGAAAAAACAAAAGGTCTTAATTTATTTCATTGAAACTCTTTGGTTTATTGGTGTAAAAACAACAACAGCTTTATTGAAACACATCCCAGTAGTCATGTGATCAACATTACCCACTTGCAGTGGTGGACAAAGTACTCAACCCCACCCAGTACTTGAGTATAAATGGTCATTTAAAAAAAAGTATAAATACTCCTGGTCAAATATTACTCCACTAACCAAGTGAAGGTTTCTCTGTCAAAAGTATACCTGCGTTCCATAAATACTCGAGTATTCAAAAAGTATAAATTACAAAGAAGCATATAAAAAAAAAATTCTCCCTTTTATCAAGAGATTAAATCTTTTTTTTCTCAGAGAATTCAAACAAATGTCAGTTATTTTCAAAACAATTCCAAATGTAGTGATATAATAGCAGATCTGTAAGGTCACGACGCGTTGCGTCGTGAGCTTGCAGATCCGCTATTTTCACTACATTTGGAATAGGGCCTACTGTAGGTAATGTACTTTGCTAGAATTGTAGGATTCAAAAGTACAATATGTGACATTGAAATGCATAGCCCAGTGAAATTCATGAGAATAAAACTAAAAAAACAAATGCTCAACTAAAGTTCATAGCTCAAAAAGTAGAGTACAGTACTCGAGTAAATGTACTTACTGTAGGTGCTACTGTCCACCAAACTCACAGTGAGACAATGTCTCACTTCAGCCAATTAAATAGCTTTAGATTAATAAAACAGAAAATAAATTTTCAGGTGGGTCACAGATGTCATCCAATCACGAGAAAGAACCACATTTTCAGCTTTTCCAATGTTGTCAGCTAATGTTTTTTATTATTATTATTATTATTATTATAATTTTGTTGTTTCATCACTTCCAATATCATGTATTTGTCCTGTATCGTGCATGAGTTGTCTCTCCTGACTGGATCAAACTGGTATCCTGACCTGAACATGCATTTTCTGTTTTCTAAAGAGCTGGAGAGAGACGTGGAGAGACTCCTGTTACTGAACAAACGCTCTACAGCAATGATCTGAATATATTTTAACACACATATCACTTACAACATAGGCTGCACTAGCCTTCCTGCTTTCCTGTATAGAGGGGCGGAGAGAATGCGCCTGATCCCATTGGTTCACCGATCTGTCCGTCAGCCCCCGCCCCGTCAACACAGCATTACGAGCGACGCCCACTGCACTCTGATTGGTTGGGGAAATGAAACACTTCCTATACCGGGTAGACCGACGTGCTGGTCTAGGCTTTTATTTTTTAGCAAAACTAAACAATAAAAGCCTGGAGATCGAGGCTACTTACAGTACAACACCTTTAGGTGAGGTGGGTTGTTGTTGTTGTGTATGTTACTCATGTGATATGAGGCACTGCTTCTCAATGTGGGGTCCAGGGGCCCCCCAGGGGTCCTTGAGAGGGTCCCAGGGGGTCCCCCAGCCGAATGATGGATAGTAGGAACCGTTACGGGTCTGTAGCTCTGTGTGTACAAACGAATACACTCTCAGAGTTGAATAAATACTGAGGATTTGACACTGTTGATCTGGGGTTCAAAAGATGAACAAAATAAATCCTGTCATATAGGGTTCTGTGTCCTGATGCAGATTAAACTGGACATTAAAAAGGGTTCTAATCTTAGATGGTATTAACCCTTTAAGGCCGGGAAGGGAACACATGTGTGTCATTTTAAGATTTCTTTGGCAATTCAAAAAATAGCGGATCTACAAGCTCATATGAGCTTGTAGATTTTATTTTTTTAGAAAAATCATGAAAATGTGTGCAAATCTTTTATATACATTTTTAACTCACATCTTTGCCATTTTGGGTCCCTGGAACAAAATATTTTTAGATGGGAGGGGGTCCGCGGACAAATACATATTATTTTGGGGGTCCTTGACACGAGAAAAGTTTGAAAACCATTGATAATATAGCAACATAAGTTAAAAAAAAAATTATGATAATAAACTTTAGGGGAAAAAAACTGTTAGGATTTAGAAGACATTTGTAAAATCCCCAGAAGCAAAGATTTGAGTTAAAAACCTTCGCTTTAAAAAAGTATATATATATTCAAACTAAAGATTTGCACACATTTTCACGATTTTTCCAAAGAAATTGCAGATCTGGCACTCGGTGCCGCGCTATGACTTGTATATCTGCTATTTTTATATAGCCAAAGAAATCTTAAAATGACACAGATGCGGTCTTAAAGGGTTAAATGCTTTGTTGGATCCAAGAATATGTAAATAATGTCAGTTTAGGGTCATTGATTGATTGATTGATTGAAATTTTTATTAGGCAAAAAATTTTAAAACAACACAGTTACATTTATAATGCTTTTGTCTAAAAGGTCCGGCCAAAAAAGTCCTTGCGGACTTGTTTCCGTTGGGGTCCTTGAATTAATTTCATAGACAGTAGCAACCAAACAGTTCAAAAATCAACATGAAAATACAGATAATACAGAAAAAATCACATCCTGTGTGAAGTGGGCGGTGTCTTGATAGCTAATCACAATACTGAATGGAGTCAACCAATCATGTACAAAAGATAAATACATTTATTGAAACACTCTTTATGATGGACGAAACCATAACTTTAAAAAAACAAATTTATGTTTTTTTTAAAGTTATGGTTTCTTATATAGGGCTATGCACATGTGTCATGTGACACTGGCCAATCACAGTCCTGAATAGATTGTGATTGGCCAATCACAGCGCAGGATAATTGTACAAATTTCCAAACCTCACTTATAGGGGCGGTTTCACTGCCCAAGATAATTGTACAAATTTCCAAACCTCACTTATAGGGGCGGTTTCACCGCCCAAAAATACCACTATGTACAAAAAAAAAGCATGAAAAAATTAAAAAATATGTACAAAAAAATGGGGGGGGGGAAGCATGGAAAAATAAAAATTATATACAAAAAAAGTATGAGGAAATAAAAAATATGTACAATAAAAGGGGAGGGGGGGTCGTCTGTCTACAGGGAAACTGGTACTAGCTCCTCTTTTGGCCTTCAGAAAGATGGGTTTTTAGGGCTGTTTTGAATGAGCCCAGCGAACTGCATTTTTTGAGGGATGGGGTTAGACTATTCCATTCCTTGGTGGCTGTGCTATAGAAGGAGAATTTGCCCATGTTTGTTTTATGGGTGGGTGGTACCAGATTGTTGTTTACGCTCCCTCTAGTTTCGTGGCTGTGGGTGTCACTAACTTTTTCGAGGTATTTATACAGATATGCGGGTATAGGGGGCATTTCGGGCAAATCTGCATTTACAATTTTGAAGACCAGTCCCATTTTTTGTTGTTTAACCCTGTCTTCCACCCTGAGCCAGCCTAGGCTGGCAAAGTGAGTGGGAGAGAGGTGGGTCATGGGCCCCAGTCCGAGAAGTAGTCGAATCAGTTTGTTTTGGGAGGTTTGAAGCTTAGTCTTCAGTGACACTGAGGTGTTGGAGTACCAAGAGGAGCTAGCATAGTCAAAAAGGGGGCTGAATCAGGGCCCCTGAGAGGGTCCTGAGGGCCTGAGGGTTGACAAAAGAGGAAACTCTGCTCATAAATCTGGTTCTCTGGTTTACTCCTTTGACCACCTTTGTTGCCATGCTTTCACCTGTCAGGTATTTGTCAAGAATACATCCCAAATAGGTAATCTCTTCTTTGCTAGTGATGATTGTGTCATCGACTTTGACCTTGAAGTCATTTACCTTCATTTTACTGAGGGAATGTTTGGTCCCAAATAGAAAGGATTCAGTTTTCCCAAGGTGTAGTGACAGTTTGTTATCGGTAAGCCAGGTACAGATTTTTGAGAGTTCAGAGCTGAGAGCTTCCTCAACTTGCAACCTGTCCTCACCCGAGATCAGGAGTGCCGAGTCATCAGCGAACAGGAACTGTTTGCAGTTACAGGCAGCATTCATGTCGTTAATGTATAGAAGGAACAGTAACGGCCCTAGAATGCTGCCTTGAGGAACCCCGCAGCTCACCGGGAGGGATGAGGACATGTTTCCGTTGATGTCAACCACTTGTTCTCTACCCTCCAAGTAAGATCTCATCCAATTTAGTGATGTGCAATCAAAACCAATCGCCCTCAGCTTATCAGGTAGAATCGCGTGGTTTACAGTGTGTCAGTGGAGTGGGATGTTCTGACGCTCGATTGGAATTCAAACAACAGTTTACGCTCGCTGAGGTAGCTGTTGATTTGTTCTTGGATTGATCGCTCTATAACCTTTGAGATGGAACAAAGGATGGAAACAGGCCTATAGTTGCCAGGATCTAGTTTGCTTCCTTTTTTATATCGAGGGATTACTCTTGCCAACTTGAATTATTGTGGGACGTGACACTGACTGATGGATAAGTTTGTAATGTGGGCTACTATGGGAGCAACGGAGACCGCTGCGTCTCTGAGGAATCTGGTGGGGATGTTGTCAAGGCCGGTGTATTGTTGTCAATACAGGTTTAAAAAAGAAGGAATCTTTTTTAGCCCCTAGTTTCTCATAGTGAGCTTGAATGTGGTCGGGGCCATACAGACCTGAATGCTGAGGGAGTTTGCTTACCAACTGGTTTGCAACTGTGGTGAAGAAACTGTTAAAACAGTCCGCTACCAATTGCTTGTCGTTAGTGAGCGAGCCACTTGAAATAATGCAAATGTTTGTAAAATTTGTCTGAATTTTTCCGTTGCAGCCTAATTGTTTTAGTGCCTCCCACAGTTTTTGTGGGTGGCTTTTGTTTGCCTCTATGTTCTCATTTAAGAAATTATTTTTGGCATTTCTGATCAATTTAGTAACTACATTTCGTAGATTTCTGCACTTTTCAAGTAGCTGCTCACTTTTGTTTTTCCTGAACTCGGAGTAGCTTTTGTTCCTGAGTTTGATGGCATTCAAAATGTCACCCTTCATCCAAGGTTCTGTGCTAGCTTTGACCCTCACCACCTTTGTGGGTGCGATGTTATCAAGTACACACAAAAAAGCTTTTTTGAAACAGGACCAGGACTCCTCCACAGAGGTGCAATTTAGGACATGGGACCAGTCCATCTTTTCAAGAGCTGTTGTTAGAAGATCACTTGAGTAGTGTTTCATAGACCTGCAGCTGATTGTCCTGTGACAATAAGCTCCAGGTCCGTGAATCTTCCGAGTGCAGAAAATGATATTGTGATCACTTAAACTACACTCAATCACTCCACTCTTGGAAATTCTGGACTGGTCCGTTGTCAACACTTGGTCTATGATTGATTGAGAAGCAATGCCTACCCTTGTAAAATGCTTTATCAGCTGGGTAAAGCTGTGCAGGTCACAGAACTTTCTGAGGGACTTAAAGGTAGTCTTTCTTCAGAACACAGGTGTTAAAGTCACCAATTAGTACCGTCTCAGAGTTTCCTAAACCCGCCACATGATCCTCAATCAGGTCATAAAAAGCATTTTGATCTGGGGGTCTGTAAATGGCGCCAATTATCAGTGGTTTTGCATGTGGGTAATTTTTTTTGACCCAGACCGATTCAGTGGGGTTGTTATCCATATCTGGGATCACATCGTAAATAATGTCTGATCTCACATAAATGCAAACCCCACCCCCAGAGAGATTTCTGTCTTTTCTGATGACATTGTAGCCCTTTATTTCAATCTCAAAGTCTTTGATGGAATTATCCAACTTAGTTTCTGAGAATTAAATAATGTCTACCTTGCCACTTCCAAACATGGATCTCAGCTCAGACATTTTGTTTGAGTTTTTAAGACTGTTAACATTCAAGTGAACAATGTGAGTACCTCTAGTTGAAAAGATGGCATCCATGTCTTCAGTTGAGTAGTAACCATTGTCCCTTACAAGCTCTGGGGGGGTCAGTGGGGGGGGTCGGAGGTGTGGGTGGGGGAGGGGGGGACTTTGTGATGTCCACGGGGGGGGTGTGGAGGTGATTTGAGGCGATGTGGGGAAACCCTTGTGTCGATCTCGGCCAAATTCCCCCAGGCAAAGGACTGTTTGGGAAAATGGGAAACTCAGGGAGAAAAAAAATCTCTGTTTCCACGCCGATCCCACAGGGGAAAACCATGTAGATGTCCAGTGACCGCTTGGAAAACAGGGAAAAGAACTCCGTTTCCCAGCATTCCTCTCGGTGGGATACTATGCGGTTGTCCTGGTATCGACTGGTGGTGGTGGTGGTGGTGGAGGAGGAGGAGGGGTGAAGCTGTTGTCCCGCGTCGACGCCAAGCGGTGGTGCCAGGAGATGGAAGAAACATGGGAAAAAACACAGTTTTCCTGTGCTTCCCTCTGAGAGATATCCTGCGGTTGTCTTGCGCCCGTGTGGCGCATGAGGAAATCCTCTTGATGACGTTGCTGTTGGGGAAGCCCTTGTCTCGTCACCGGCCACATTCCTTCAGGCGGTGGTCTGCTTGAGAACGCAGGTCTTGGAACCAGCACGGACGTTAACCGGGACAAATAATCCATCCTTGTTTCTCCAGCTCTTTGCTGGGGTTCAGGTGATGTGGTCCGTTGCCAAACAAAGTTATTTGTCTGCATGTTGTGGACCGGCCCTTCTTGCACATTAGCTTAATGTGCAACATTAAGCTAATCATCAGTAAACCAACATACAGTATAAGCGTATACAGGAAATCTGCACGTTTCTAAAGTGACCATTTATGGACTTTTAAGATATTTTTTAAGACCAAATTGGCCAAATTGTCAAATATTATATGAGAAAGCAGCAAACATTGTGAAAACAGCCGCAGCTTTCTCGCAGTGTGAGACGTAGTGAGCTTGTAGATCGTCTGTTTTCCCAATATTTATCTGTGGAACCGAGTCAAACTAAATGTAAAATGGATTACAATTCCAAGTGCTTGTCAGGGTTGTCGGTTCAAATATGATTATTTTGGGGGGGTCCCCAGTACAAATATGATTATTTTGGGGGGGTCCCCAGTACAAATATGATTATTTTGGGGGGGGGTCCCCAGTACAAATATGATTATTTTGGGGGTCACGGCCTGAAAGGTTTAGGAACTCTTGCTGAGTATAATGAACACGATGCCAGTATAGAGAATGGAACATTGAACTGTCAGGTTTATGAAGTCATTATATAATGGAATTAAAAAATAATAATGTTTGTTGGATGATACGACGTATGGCCAACGTTTAGCCCATGAACCAATGTGAACAAAGCTTACATGGACAAAACTATGGAAAAAACAAAACAAAAAAATCTGAAAAAGTAGATTTCGTTTTTTTTGTAAATCAGATTTGAATCTCATTCCTTAGCCTTGTTCAGACGGCATACAACTCAAATATGGATATAAATCACATTAGAACTGGATCGTGTGTGTGTGTGTGTGTGTGTGTGTGTGTGTGTGTGTGTGTGTGTGTGTGTGTGTGTGTGTGTGTGTGGTGGAAAGTAACTAGGTACATGTACTCAGGTACTGTACTTAAGTACAATTTGAGGTACTTCAGGCCTATATATACTTTGGCCATTTGAAAATAGCAGATCTTCAAGCTAAAAAAGCAACGCAATGTGAGCTTGTAGATCTGCTATTTTCAAAATATTTTATACATAATGAACTTGTGAAATGGGACACTGTGCATAATGAGTACTTTTACTTTTAGTACTTAAGTATATTCTGATGCCAATACTGTTGTACTTTTACTCAAATAAATGTTGAATGCTGGTACTTTTACTTGTATTTTTACATTGTGGCACATTGGTACTTTTATAAGTACAAAATGTGAGTACTTCTTCCACCACTTGTGTGTGTGTGTGTGTGTCTGTGTGTGACAGTCTCTCTCTCTCTCTCTCTCTCTCTCTCTCTCTCTCTCTCTCTCTCTCTCTCTCTCACTGGGGTCTGGTGGGGCGGTTGAAGAAGGGCTTGCTCTCCCCGGGCGAGGCGGAGGGGTCCTCCCCCGCCCCCCCATCCTGAAGCCCCCCATCAGCTGACCCCTCTGCACCAACACCAGCACCCCGATGATCAGCCAGAAGAAGAAGTTCACCCACACCGCCGTCTGAGAGAGAGACATAGAGACATAGAGACATAGAGATAGAGAGAGAGAGAGAGAGAGAGAGAGAGAGAGAGAGAGAGAGAGAGAGAGAGAGAGACATAGACCAGTGTTTATCAACCTTTTTTGTGCCAAGGCACACCTGGCTTAGCCAAAAGATCCCAGGGCGCACACGCACACGCACACACACACACACACACACACACACACACACACACACACACACACACACACACACACACACATACATTATTGGGCAGGTATAAAGAAACCTTGACCATTACAAATATATAAATCTTTGGCCTAAAAATATATACACTTGGGTCAGTGCAATGAATGGAGGAGTCTGAAAACCTTCCCAGAGTAAAACTTCTTTGGTAAGTATATTTGGTACCCAATATACTTCTAATATCTGATAATAATATCTAATAATCTGATCCTGATAGCATTATTGCGGACGCATGCGCTGTTGCCCACTACAGACGAACACCAAAACCCTCACCCCAAAACAGTCACCCCCGGGGGAAATCCGGTGATATTCACCTGGTATTCCTAAACGTAACCTCATTAAACTATGCCTAAACCTAACCTTATTCCTAAACGTAACCTCAGTAAAACTAATAATATGGATAACCGTAAACTTATTTCTAACATTATCCTCAGTAAAACAAATACAGGAATGCAAGAACCGCTGGTCCGTGAAAAGAAATGGGGGCGAGCGTGTTTTGGGGCGAGTTTTCCGGTTATGTATCGACGGCACCACGGCTTGAAGTTCTCTCTGTGGAGGAGTAATTAAACTCTACAAACTACACAGATTTAGAAGCACTTTATAAGAAAACTAACAACTTAGGTAGTATTTTATTGTTGGACATTCATCATGGCAGGTTATAACATGGGCTTTTGGGACAGGACAGCCCCTCTTTAGCAGGTACGATGTTCAGGTCCGCCGTGTCGACCCGTTCCGACCCACTTGGTAATACTGAGTGCCAAAGCATGTAGGCCTACCCTGTGCCCTTTTTATACAGTACCAGGTAGGACAACATATTTGCATTCCTATGGGTGATGGTCGCTACACTGAATGGACTCGGCCGTGGCTGTGTGTGAAACGGATGATGGCCGTATCGATTGACGGACTATCGTTCGCCGCTATTGTTCTCGAGGGGCTGGGTTCACACTTTCTTCAAACGGCGCGGAACACCTCAGCAGTACTCGCGGACCAAAATTGGGACGTTTGCCAGGGTTGATAAACACTGACATAGAGAGAGAGAGAGAGAGAGAGAGACAGAGACAGAGACAGAGACAGAGACAGAGAGAGAGAGAGAGACAGAGACAGAGACAGAGACAGAGACAGAGACAGAGACAGAGACAGAGACAGAGACAGAGAGAGAGAGAGAGAGAGAGAGAGACAGAGACAGAGACAGAGAGACAGAGAGACAGAGACATAGAGAGAGTATCTGGACAGTCCCTTAAAGGGATAGTTCACCCAAACTAAATGACTTATTTTCTATCAATGACACACCCCATGAAGCCTTGCATTCATGGAGTTTATTTAGTTTTAGTCACATTCCTGAGACAATAATGTGATGAACAGAGTAAAGATGCTAATGTCTCTGGTAGGAGACTCAAAGTTGACTCTTTGTGTCTCATACCAGAAATACTAATGAATTCAAGGCTTCATGGGGTGTAAATGATGGAAAGGAAGTAATGTTTTGGGTGAACTACTCCTTTAATATACCAAAATGCAATGAATTGAGGACACGTTCCATAATGTATGCAGGATTGTCCATTAGACTGGATGGAACTCTCTGCACTGAACATGATGATGTACAAGTGGAGGAGTGGACCAAGTAGAGAGGCCTGGGTCACATATTATAAAGGTTTAAGTCACTGCTTTTCAACCTTTTTCACATCAAGGTCCATTATTTATTCTGCATTTGAGCCACAGAACCACCGTTTGATGAGGTTTAGACTCTCAGACACAAGACTTACAATATTTTGTTATCGTTGGAGAAGATTTTGTCCACAATTCCATCCATGTTGTATTGATGTTGGTTCCATAGGAGAGATAACAGCAACTTATTTTAATAATGTAATGTAATGCAGATGTTTAACAATAATTTAACTCTTGAGAGAGTAAAATGAAACCAAATGGACCCTTATGGGTCCATTTGGTTTCATTTTACACTCTCAATAGTTAAAGATCTATATAAGGGTCCATTTGGTTACCAACTCTCCAGCATTTAACTGGGGACCACCTGGAACCCCTTCAAGGACCACTAGTGGTCACCGGACCACTGGTTGAGAACCACTGGTTTAAGAGGTTAAGCTTTTGACGCAGCTGTTCACCGTCACTTCATCAGTGGGATTAAAATACCTGGTCAGATGGCGCCATCAAGTGGCCAACCTAGGCCGTATAAAGTGGTTAAAACCTTTAAAAAACACTAGTCATTTACCTGTGTTCATACTGGAGTGATCAAGGGTCCTATCCTGTCTTAACCCTTATCCCTAAACTTATTAGACATATTTTACAGATTTTTAAAAACATTTTAAAATAGTTCAACTAGCCGATCTACATCAACACGTTGTAAGCTTATAAATCGGCTATTTAAAAATGATTTTAAAAATAGTAAAACCATGGCAAAGAAGTTCAGGGATAAGGAGTAAGGCGGTGCTCTAAGAATATAGTTTCAGTCCAGCTGGTCCTCTTATGGAGCGTGAGGAATCCCCTGACTCAGGACAGGCTCATGATAACAAGTGTTGTTAAAGGATTTCAGGAATATTATTGAAAAGAGCAGATCTACAAGCTCACACTTCTGGAGTTGTTTGGAATACAACACACATCTTACAACGATTAAAAAACTAAATACATATCAAAATATGCAGTTATGTCTTTCTTTATGGTTTATTGTGCTGTTGCTTGTCTAGATGTTTGAATGTTTATGGAGCTCAATGGAAACAAGCCTCTGGCTTTTATGTGATGAATCCATTTGTCTTTTTGTTGTTCAGCAAGTACAACAGTTCACTGTGTTAACCCATTAAAGGAGAATTCCGGACAAATTAAGTGTTATGCAACTCGTGTTGCCAGATTCTGGAAACAAGCAACCAGTGTTAAATCGTTCGCCATTAACGGCAGGCTCGCAGGAATTTTCAGCGCATGTTTGACTATCATGAGACTCTACAATGAATCGTAGTAGAGAAAAAAATAACATTGCGTCGGTTATAATAGACGAACTTCACTAACCCACTTGCTCCCATTATAACAACGGAGGGTGTTTAAAAAATGACGACAGGGGAATATATGGAAAAAAAGAACGCCACTTTTTACGTCGCTAGGTGAGTAACGAGACATGAAAGATAACACTTAATTTGTCCGGAATTCTCCTTTAAGACCAGGAACGCATCTGTGACATTTTAACATTTATTTGGCTATTCAAAAAATAGCAGATCTACAAGCTCATAGCGCGGCACCGAGTGCCGCGCTATGAGCTTGTATATCTGCAATTTTTTTTAAATCGTGAAAAGTTGTGCAAATCTTTGAAATTTTTTTTTTTATATATATATATATATATATATATATATATATATATATATATATATATAAATATTTTAAAGCCAACATTTGTAAAATATGTTGTTCCAGGGACCTCCAGTCCGCGAGTGCCGCGCTATGAGCTTGTAGATCTGCTATTTTTTGAATAGCCAAAGTATCAAATAATATAGCTCAAATCTAAAATGACACAGAAGAAGATCTAAATTTTGAACATTCGTGGTTTTTGTTTGACAAATTCTGAATTATGTTTGAAAGTTTTAACACAAATCTTTTGTTGGGGCCCCCCTGGCACAACATCTATTCAGACGGGGGTCCGTGGCCAAATACATATCAATGTGGGGGTCCTTGACATGAAAATGTTTGAGAACCACTGTGATCAAAGAGACATCCATATAGGTGAATGGGTAGAGTGACTGTCTGGTGAGCAGAAGGTCACAGGTTCAAGACCCGACCCCAGCAGTGTGTCTGGGTGTCTCTTAGCAAGACACTTAACCTCTTAACTGCTCCTCTGTGGGCAGACATCAACTGGGTAAAGCTGAAAGCTGCTTTTACCCCACAAGATCAAATTGGTCTAATAATACGTGTGGGGTAATGGTGCAAAGGACATCATCTCAGTGGTGTAAAGTAACTAAGTACATTTACTCAAGTAATGTACGTAAGTAAAAATGTTAGGTATTTTTACTTTATTTTCAGTACTTCCACTCCACTACTGTACATCTCAAGTTTCACCGCGATCGGATGCTGTGTTCATGATTTGCTGCATTTTGTTCAAAACGGGACACTCCTGCAAACGTTGGATGTCAATCTTAGCCAAACAGGATGGAATCTGAAAAATCAAACAGATCCGTCTTGATCACATGACTATAGAGATCATGTGTACCGATAGGCGTGAAATTTGGATCAATTCTGAAGGCTTAATATCATTTTTTTTTTTACATAAGTCAGCCTCCTGGTGCCTGGTGGCGCTATAAAAGGCAGATGTGAGAAATGCAGGGCAGAGGTTTGTCCTTGTTCTCTAGGGAGTGCGCATACAAAGTTTTACACAGATCGGTGCATTTATTGGTAAAAACACGAATTGGCCTGTTATAGCGCCACCATGAGGCTGATTGACTAGTGGGAATGTGCGTGCAAAATTTCACTGAATTTGCACGCTGTGTTCATGATTTGAGGCATTTTGTTAAAAACGGAACATTCCTGCAAAGCCGATTTTAGAGAAAGAGATCAGAGATTAGCTGTTCACAGACACAATGACACACGGACGGACGGACGGACAGGGTGCAAAACATACTCTCTCGCCATGCCTTTCGGCCTAATTATTATAATAAGGGTAATAATAATAATAATAATAATAATAATAATAATAATAAGGGTAATAATAATAATAATAATAATAATAATAATAATAATAATAATAATGATAATAATAATAATAATAATTAGAGGATGAATAGTTGCTATTGGGCAGAAACTTCGTTTTTTCCGTAAATTTATGTCACACTTTAAAGCACAAATTTCTGAAAATAGCCGATCTACAAGCCCACATGCTTGTGGATCGGCTATTATCAATATTTTATTAATTTAGTTTTTAATAATAAAAAAGGAATGGTTTTGGACACCGCAACAATATTTTATGTAACGCTGCCTCGGTGCTGATGACCTTAAAGGGACACTTCACCCAAAAAAAACTTTGTTTCAATGGATTAGTCACCCCATGGAGACTTGAATTCGTGGATATTTTTTTATTTTTTTGTCTCATTCCTAAGACAATAATTTGATGACCGGCAGCGGTTCCGGTAGGAGACACAACGACTCGTTGTGTCTCCTACCGGAACCGCTGCCTACCGGTCTGCTGGTCATCAAATTATTGTCTTAGGAATGAGACAAAAACTAAAAAATATCCATGAATTCAAGTCTCCATGGGGTGAAATCCATTGAACAAGCAGCCGAAGCAAATGCAAACAAATATTTCTATTTTTCTGTATTCAGACATGCACATTTGTAGCTTTTCAGCTACAATAGCCGTTTTGAATCCAAATAGGGCAATAGTGTGATACCTGACCCGAAAAAAAACCAACATGCCTGATTATTATGATTGTAAAAAAAAAAAAAACATAAACATGAACTAAATAACCTTGTTGCAGGCCTGATCAACGCTGGTGTTCAGTCAGTGTGAACAGAATGGAGACGCCTCTTCACTCAACGTGAGCCCAGAGTCAATGGGTTAACTCATTGGTTCTCAAAGTGGGGTCCGGGGACCCCCAGGGGTCCTTGAGGGAGTTCCAGGGGGTCCCCAGTTAAATAATGGATAGTTAGGAACCAAATGGTACTTTTAAAAGGACATGGTTCCGAACTTGGTTCCTAACTTTTGTAACTCAGAGTGTGTACAAATGGAACCAAATGGACCCTAACGGGTCCATTTGGTTCCATTTTTACACTCTCCGAGTTAAATTAACATAGCTTTTACAATATAAATTGGGGTCCCAGGGATAGAAATTACATTAAATGGGGGTCCATAGTCTAATGCATGTCAAAACTGGGGGGTCCTTGAAATGAAAATGGTTGAGAATCACTGCTAGAGCCATAAAAAAATCTTCTCTTATCTTGTCCCTGACATATCTTTTCAAAATGGGGGTCCGCGGGCTAATAAGTGTCAATGTGGGGGTCCTTGACATGAACAAGTGTGAGAACCACTGGGTTAACTCACCCAACGATCACAGTTCAGTGTCTCTTCCTGACGTTCCCAACACAGAGCGTTCCAGTGGAATAGATGACTGCTCTCTCCCATCATGACACCAGAGGTGCACCCAGCTTGTCCTGCAGCAGGGGGCGCTATATCTGGTTCTCTGTAGACGAGTCTTAATGTCTCCACAAAGGAACGCAGAGGGTCCTAAAGTCTTTTATATGGGCTCTATGTACAGCAGCCATATTATCACTTCCTTCACAGGTCTTACCAATGATACTAATGAAGGCTCTGTTCCATTTAGTGTAGCACAGTGGTTCTCAAGACTTTTTAATTTACACGACCACCACAACTCTGAGAGTGTACAAATGGAGCCAAATGGACCCGTAAGGGTCCATTTGGCTCCATTTGTACACTCTCAGAGTTACACACCCGTAAGAGGCCATGTGGAACCCCCTCAAGGAACCATATGAGGGTCCCTGGACCACACTTTGAGACCCACGGGTGTAGCAGAGTGTTTCCAGTGAGCCAACATGAACAACATGAACACCCTGACTCTGTTTGAGCAGAATGGAACAGAGCCTTCATTAGAATCATAGGTAACACCTGTGAATGTCTTCACAATATGTCTGCTGTGCATAGAGCCTATTCTAAAACCACCCCCGGTGTAGCTGTTCACACTGGACGTTA
Organism: Gymnoscopelus braueri; assembly: GCF_963280865.1. Taxonomy (NCBI): domain Eukaryota; kingdom Metazoa; phylum Chordata; class Actinopteri; order Myctophiformes; family Myctophidae; genus Gymnoscopelus; species Gymnoscopelus braueri. The sequence continues at coordinate 1,978,946 of NC_137613.1, read as the reverse complement.
GCTCAGCTAGCATGAGGCTGTCGTATATTATGAGGCATAAACTGCAGGTTAGCAGGCTTTAGATGTAATAAAATGGAGGAGAATAGACAGAGACGGACGTCAGGGTTTCCAGGTTCTAGAATCTCCAGTGTGTTTATTCAGCATCAAACAGCCAGCATTCAGAGGAGCAGCCAGGAGCAGAGCCCCTGTCCACCCTCCAGCCTCACGGCTTGTGAGAGTGTCCTCCTAAAGTCACATTACAGTTTACTTTTATGCCCTGTATTTCACATTTACATTTAGAACACAGACTGTGGGGTGGGGGAGAGCCCCCACCACCTGTTGATTAACTTCTTTGAACATTAGGTGACATGATTTGCAAGTGCATGGAGGAAGGGAGTGGAGACCTTTTGTCTCCCCAATTGGGAATGCTAATTCCACCCCCACCTGGCTAGGCCCATCAGCCACCTCTGAATAAGCTCTCCTGTGTACAGGCCAAAGTGGACTTGTGATCCCAGTACTGCTAACATATGGTTTTAGATTTGTACATTATGTTATGAGGAGTTTTACTTGCATACTGTTCAGATACCACACAACTATTCCCCCCACGGAAGAATTTAACTTCTTCCGCAACCAGGTATATTAAATAGAACAGTTTGCAAGAGAAAACATCAAAAAACAACATCCTGCTACACCCCCCAAGACCAATCAATGGCTGAAACCTAAACAAAGAAGACATTCAGGAGAATTAACACAAACAACACATCAGACAAAACAACTTAGATACAAGCATCAAAATTACATAATGGTCATACAGTGATTTACCTTAAATTTCAAAATAAAAATAAACAAACTGTTTCACAAAATCAAGCAAGAATATCAATATTTAGTAACGGATCGGCTAACATTGGACGCGTGCGTCATGGATCACATGACTTTCGACTGACACCAAAGGCAAAGACTGGAACTATTTAAAAATAAAACAAGCTTAAAAATAAAACAACTCAGAAAACCTTATTCACAGAAAATACATCAATACGGTGCTGAACTTTCTCCTTATACCACTTCTTCAATTCATCATACCCATGTCTCGAAAATAAAAACACCAGTCAAAATGCATTCTCATTCAATAGTGCGCAGGTCTCTCTGTTTTCTTAAACTCTCACACTAAAGATAACCCTTCCCCCTACCAATGTCCCCCCACGCCGAGTCACCAAACTTGTAACCAAAGATAGAACCTTTCGAGTACTCCTATTAACTACACATGCTAACTACCAACGGAGGTGCCGACATTGAACAGAAGAAAGTGTTTCTTCAATGAAATAGACCAGAGAGTGTAACAACAAAAATCCTCACTTCACACTTTTACGCACGGCAACAAAAATAACGCTCCGTGTTTTAAATCACTTTATCACTAAAATATAACCTCTTGTCCCGAATGTTCAGTGTTCCATCCGATAATGCTCTTCTGTCGTCTCTACCTTAATGTCCACGCACCCAGCAGAAAAGCTGAGCGCAGTTCCAGGTGATATCATTGTTCCAGCCAAAAAGATAGCCTCCATGCTCACCACCTCCCCCCACGGACAACTTCGACAGAAAGTTTTCCGCACCGCCGTCTCCATGAGAAGAGTAGAGTAGTCAGTTGTGTAGCCATCTGAGCGGCCGCGCAGTCATCACAACGTCGCCGTCGCAAGGCATTCATCGTAGGTCGCCCTGAAGTCTCCATGGTCTGCTCCGCGGTGGTCCACCTCGCCGTAGGAAGACACCCACGGGTCCGATCCTCCGCACAGGCCCGCATCACGGCCACCTCAAAATACACAGGTTCTTCTCTAAAGCGCCTTCGGAAAGGAAAGCAACAATAGCCGCTGGTTCGCCAAATGTCGTATATTATGAGGCATAAACTGCAGGTTAGCAGGCTTTAGATGTAATAAAATGGAGGAGAATAGACAGAGACGGACGTCAGGGTTTCCAGGTTCTAGAATCTCCAGTGTGTTTATTCAGCATCAAACAGCCAGCATTCAGAGGAGCAGCCAGGAGCAGAGCCCCTGTCCACCCTCCAGCCTCACGGCTTGTGAGAGTGTCCTCCTAAAGTCACATTACAGTTTACTTTTATGCCCTGTATTTCACATTTACATTTAGAACACAGACTGTGGGGTGGGGGAGAGCCCCCACCACCTGTTGATTAACTTCTTTGAACATTAGGTGACATGATTTGCAAGTGCATGGAGGAAGGGAGTGGAGACCTTTTGTCTCCCCAATTGGGAATGCTAATTCCACCCCCACCTGGCTAGGCCCATCAGCCACCTCTGAATAAGCTCTCCTGTGTACAGGCCAAAGTGGACTTGTGATCCCAGTACTGCTAACATATGGTTTTAGATTTGTACATTATGTTATGAGGAGTTTTACTTGCATACTGTTCAGATACCACAAGGCTAACAACAGTGTGACTCTAGCCGCCTGCTTACTGCAGTAAAATGTTAAAACCAGGACTCGCCTCGACTCCAAACAGGACAAATATTAAACACTGTCAATACAGATGAGTAAACTCATTCAACACTTAAACAGTAAAGGCGGTTACACACCGGCGAATGTGCGAATATACGCAAAATTCGGACTCGTTCCGAATAATTAAAAGACGCTTTTTCGCTTCGCTTTTCCGCTTTTTCGCGCCATGTACGCTTGCATTGACTTTATAAGGTTTTTAAAAAAAGCGTATTATTCGCACGAAAAAATCGCCCCGGTGTGTAAGGACCTTAAGTGTTAATATTGTCACGTAATGCTCCTGTTTTGATTCACATTTGAGTTCTTCAGACACACCAAAAACCTCTCCCTCCTAAGCTGGCTAAGCACACGCCGCACATCCTAGCTCGTCCCGCCCCCCAACCAATCATACGCTTGGAAAAGTGATGGACCGTCATAATGACCAATCAGAGGTAGTTAAAAGGAACACAGTCTAAGAACACACTCAGTTCAAACGTGCAGATCTCCATAATGTCCAGCAGATGGCAGTGAAAGACCACATGCCAGATGTATTAAGCAGAATATATTTTCAATAGATCAATGGAGAAATTGATTGATTATTTCACAGTCGATACAGAACAAAGACACAATGAATCATACATCATTATAAATAATTGTGGAGATTAATAGAATGTATATTATACACCAGTGGCTCTCAGGGGGGTCCCCAGCAAAAGTATTTAACATAGCATCACAATCATTTTAACCACATTATTCATTTATTTGTTGGCTATCAAAAATAGCAGATCTACAAGCTTGCAGAAAATATTTGAAGAAATATCTAAGATGTTTGGACATTTTCCTTTGAATATAATTATATATAGATTTTGTAAACAAATCTTCTCTTCTGGGGGTCCCTGGCACAACATATTCTCAGGTGGGGGTCCGTGGCCAAATACATTTCAATGTGGGGGTCCTTGGCATGAAAAAGGTTTGAAAAGCACCGTCTATAGACAGAGGAAACGCCCATAAGATGAAGAGTGTTGGTTCACTAATGCAGGAACCATCAAAGGTTCTCTTTGGATCCAATCATTAATAAGAGCAGAAATATATACATATATAATATATACCCTCCTATTAAATATATACATATATAATATAAACCCTTATTATAAATATATACATATATAATATAAACCTCCTAAACAAATACACAACAAAAAGAAAGACAACAAAGTTCAGTGTTAATTTATCCATCTGTATCTCAGAGTTAAATGAACCAACATGTTACTGTAAACACTGTTTATAAAACATTTTATTCTAAATTAGATAAATTAAAGCCTGGGAGTTTCTTAGCGTCTAAATCACAGTTTCTCAACATTGGGCCTGGGGACCACCAGGGGTCACTAATGGACCCTTTTTGTTGCTTTGGTCTTTGTTTTTTAAAGCAGTGAGAGTTGGCTTTATTTTTTATTTTTTATATTTTTTTTAGGGTTATGACTTATTAATCACAAAGTAAAGCAGCCTATAAGTCTAAGCTCTCTCTATAGTTTAATCCAATGGTTTTCAAAATTTTTCATGCCAAGGACCCCTAAATTAATATACTGTGTCATTTTAAGATTTCTTTGGCTATTAAAAAACAGCAGATCTACAAGCTCATAGCGCGGCACCGGGTGCCGCGCTATGAGCTTGTAGATCTGCTGTTTTCCAAATCCTTACAGTTTGTTGCTCGGTGGTGATCCAACTTTTCCATGTCAAGGACCCCCAAAATCATATGTATTTTGCCTTGGACCCTGCAAATAAAAGGTGTGAGAACCACTAGTACTAGTGGACTCATAATGTGTCATATAGTGTCGTAGTAAATCAGTGTCATACATATTCTGAAGAAAACCTGGAGACTGACGTTCAGTAATTGGTTCTTATGATCAAAATAAGAACAATAATGTTATGTAAAACAGAGAATCTAAGTCTTTACCACGGACACATTGATGAGCCCTGCTGCATGGCCATGGGCAGAAAGATGAAGAGGGGAGTGTTGGGCGGGAGGAGTGGGACGAAGGCCCTACGTCCTGCCGGTGGGGGCTCCTCACTGGCAGGTGAGCCAATAGGAGACAACACAGAGATGTGTGTGGGGAGGAATTCATTGGCATGACGACTAAACTGGGGAGAAACTTTGAAAAATCACACCCAGTGTGAAGTGAGCGGTGCTATTTATGAGTTATTAATTTCATCATGCATCTCGGTAGCCAATCAGAGCACGTCCTGCGAAGTGACGTGCTTACATTTTTTACATTATTATTAATTTCATCATGCCCTCGCTAGCCAATCACAGTGCGTCTGCGAAGTTTGAAGTTAATTTCATCATGTGTCTCGCTAGCCAATCACAGCACACCCTGGAAAGCTTAGCCTATGGGCGTGTTTTCCACAGCATGGCGTCACAGCGAAAGACAAATGTTCACGACGGAAAGAAAAACTTTCACCACAGATGGGTCCTAAACCCTCTTATAGGAAAAAAGATGCAACTAAGTTAAAAACATGTAATACAAATAATGAACACTGAACACTGCTCACAATGTGTCGCTTTGTGACGTAGATCTTAGATATTAGAGGGGGGGGGGGGGGGATGGACCAATTACAAAATCCTGTGGGACTCCAGTCAATAAAGTATACAGAGTTAACTGGTTAAGTATAAAGGTTTATATACAATAAACAGTATTGATACTGTGAGAATTACATGATCAAATATACAGTTTTCCTCAGTCTATTCTTGTGTAAAAATATCAAAAATGAAATATACATAAAATGAGTTTGTATCATAAGAGACACAATATGACACTGATATTTACATCATCATCATCAGTGTTGATGGACAGTATTTATGATACATATTTATAAATGTATGGAGTGGAGGTTTGTTCACTTCTATCTAATCTAATCTAAGATCTAAAGCTCCCTGTGGTGATGACTCATTTTATACCATAGAGTTTGACATTAATATGGATTTGACCAGGGACCCCCATTTGAACACATTTGTGTCAGGGACCCCCATTTGTACATATTTGTGCCAGGGACCCCCATTTGATCATATTTGTGCCAGGGACCCCCATTTGAACACATTTGTGCCACGGACCCCCGAACAACATTTTGTTACAATTATCAAAAATAATATATAAAAAATCCAATGTTTTTCTTTTTTAAATAGCCAATGTATAAAGGGGGTTAACGTGTTTAAACTGATTTTGAGACCACTGGTTATCAAAGTAGGGTCTAGGGGCCCCCGGGGGGTCCTTGAGGGGATACCAGGGGGTCCTAAGCTAAATTATTAAATATGCATTAATAGCATCAAACTCAGTGTAACTACTGTAACCGTGTATTACTTTGGTATTGGAAAATAGCAGATCTACAAGCTCACAGTGTGTCATAATCTAATGTGTTGCGAGCTTCTTGTCTTATGGGTCAGGGGTCAAAGGTAAAAACTCTACAGGAGCTTTAATGTGTGACTGTCACTGTGCTGCTTATTACATCATCATGATGATGTCACCGTGATGTCATGATGAGTCACTCATGCCCAAATATGGAGTCCATGACGTCAGACTCATCTAGTCTCAAAGTATCCTGGCAACAGTGGTAACCATGACAACCTGCACTCACTCAAACATGTTGAGTAACCATGGTGACCTGATGTCATCCTCACATAGAGACTCTATCTCTGCTCACACAGACACACTGAGGAGGGGGGGTAGGGTAACCTGAACCCAGCATAGAGAGGTTCAGAGAATGTGTTCTGGAAGGTGTACAGGTGTGCCAGTGAGTCAGAGGACCCTTTATAGAAGGACAGAGTCCCTGCAGGCCAGTCCAGATACACTGCTACTCTGTTAGAGTCAGAGGGACTGACAGGGAGGACAGTCTCCTTACTATTGTGTCTGACAGTGTAACTGTTACCATGGAGACCACCACCACCACAGTGCAGACTCCAGGACTTGTCATTGTATCCAAGCCTACAGTCACCACCACCTTCTTTCCTGCTGATCCCTCTGTAAGTCACTGCTATATAAACCCCTTCACTCCACTCTACCTCCCAGTAACAGAGTCCAGTCAGACCCTCTGTACACAGAACCTGAGCCTTTCCATCAAACCTGTCAGGATGTTCAGGATATAATTGATGTCTCACTGTCACCTTTCTGTTGTTCTCAGACAGAGAGAGGTATCTGCATGCTGTGTTTGTGTCCAGTGTGAGAGGATGGAAATCTGATGAGAAAAACAACACAGTAAACATTACATACATCATTCACTGACTGACACACACACACACACACACACACACGCGCGCACGCACACGCACACGCACACGCACACACACATAATATCAATAAAGCTATCAACGCTAGGTGTTGTAAGCTTGTAGATCAGATTGTTTTATGTTGCTGATCTACAAACTCACACCCTGTTTGTTTGTTTGTTTGTTTTCACATCCAAGATGGCTGACAGTGCTGCAGTGCTGTGAAACTGTCTGTCTATCTGTCTAAAAATCTAAGAAATCCTTAGTATTTCACCAACCAAAAGGTTACCAGTGGATTTTAGGTTCTTTATTTAGTTACTCTTCTTTAAAATTGCAACCAAAAGTGAAATTGCTGATTGAAAGGGGAGCGTGCTGCAGGTCAGCTAACACCAGGCCAACTACCACAAGCCAGGCCTGGTTCCATTGCAGAAGTGGATGCCCAGCTACCCAGCTACCCAGGGCAGCTGGACACCATCCTGGCCAGGCCCAGGCCTCTGGAGCAGCTCAGCTAACCAGCCAAGGGATCTCCACTCCAGCTACCATCCTAGCCAGGCCCAGGCCTCTGGAGCAGCTCAGCTGACCAGCCAAGCTACCTCCACTACAGCTTCATTTCACCCACTTCTTTACCTTGTAAACCTGTGATGTGACAATAAAACTGATTCTGATTCTGACTTCAGCTACAGTACCATCCAAGCCAGGCCCAGGCCTCTGGAGCTGCCCAGCTAATCAGCAAAGCTACCTCCACTCCAGCTACCACCCGAGCAGGCCTAGACCTTTGGAGAAGCCCAGCTGACCAGCCAAGCTACCTCCACTACAGCTACCATCCAAACAAGGCAAAGGCCTGTTCAGCTGGAGGTCACCACCAGATAAGCTATACTTAACTTTTAAGATTGCTTTGCTCAGTGTGGCTCGTTTTTAGCCTAGAGCTGAGTAGGCTGGTTGTGGATTTCTAACCCTCTGCTGTTATATAAGTACCATATACAGTAGATCTGCTACAATGACTCTGAAACAACTCCATGTGGAGGTGAATGAATTGAAGGAGACTATTAGTCTACTCTCAAATACTATTGATAAAATATCTAATCAACAAGAGGTCATAAATAGCTTGGTTAAAGAGATGGCAAAAGTGAAAACCCGGAATGCTGAACAAAATGACAGGATTGACACACTGGAAAATAGGGTTGATGAGCTAGAGCAGTACTCGAGACTTAATGATATTATTGTCTCAGGACTGAACATTAAACCAAAGACCTATGCCAAGGCTGCTGCCCAGGCCATGGGTCATGAAATGGAGCCTAGTGAGGAGGAGAGAGTCACAGTGGAGGAGGAGGTGGTGGCGTTTCTCCACTCTAGGAACATTATCATTGACAAAAATAAGATTGAGGCTTGTCATCCCCTGCCTCGCAGGAAGCAAACAGATGTGGAAGGGCAATCCAGACGAGTCAATCAAATGGATAATCCATCTGTCATCCTGAGGTTCTACAGCAGGAAGCACAAGATGGAACTGTTGCGACAGGGAAAAAACCTTAAAGGATCCCAGGTATACCTGAATGAGCACCTGACAAAGAAAAATGGTGAGATTGCTAGGAAAGCAAGATTCCTCAAAAAGAAAGGCAAGATCCAGGGAACCTGGACTGCAAATTGTAGAGTATTTATTAAATTGAATGGCCAGTCCCCAGAGCAAGCCAAGATGGTAGTAGTTCGGAACCTGGATGAACTGAAAAAGTTTGAGTAAGGGAATATATTTCCTGGTTTAATTCACTAATCACTTCTATACCCTTTCATGGACTACAGCTCTCACTGTCGTCACTGCCATGATATCCTCTCTAACCCAACTGTTTGTTGTACTTGCTGTACAAAGGTTTACCATCTGAGATGCTCACCTATAAATGAATATGAAATGAATAAATGGAGCTCTTGGACTTGTTCTGAGTGTGTCTCCATATTCCCATATCATGATATTGATGATGATGGCTTGGTTGAGGATATAAAATGCAAGTTTAGGTTAACAACTGACTCAAATCTTATGCATTTTAATCCCTTTGATTGGAGCCTACGTAGCGACTCTAAATTTATGGGCTCTCTTGATCCTGATTCAAATTTCTTTAGCTCTTTAATTCCTGAGTCACTATCCTGTGACTACTTTAGTATAGATCAATTTCATAGTCTACTACTTGATATTCCAAAGCCCCAACGGCTTAAAAGGGGGCGGCCATAGCTGAGTGGTTAGTGAGCCCGCCTAGGGAACCAGCTGGCCCTGGTTGCCCCAGGTTCGATTCCAGGCTATCCCAGCATATGTGCCGATGATATGAAATTTGTCCCTGAGCAAGACTCTTAACCCCAATTGCTCACAGGTTCTCATTGGAAACAAGACCGCAAGGACTTTCATGAACGACCTGTTAAAAAGGAATTATCCTTATCCTTAATTATCCAACCTAAGCTATTTTCTAATTTTCATTTAAACATCCGTAGTTTCTCAAAGAATTATGAGACACTTAATCATTTTTTGTCTTTGTTAAATCATGAATTTTCGGTCTTAGCATTTTCTGAAACTTGGTTGACTGATGGGTTGACATCTCTTTTTGACATCCCAAATTATAATGCTATACACCATTGTAGAATGGCAAGATCTGGTGGAGGTGTATCTATATACCTGCACAATGAATATCAATTCAAACATAGAGATGATCTTGCTCTAAACTCTGAGGGTTATGATGTTGAATCGCTGTTTCTTGAAATACCCTCTTGTGACATTTTTAATGGTAAATGTGTTGTCATAGGTTGCATTTATAGGCCCCCTGACTCAAACATTGAACATTTCAATGCTAGTCTCGCTTGTGTCTTGGACAAAATTAACCGAGAAGGTAAAGTATGTTTCCTCTTGGGTGACTATAACATCAATCTATTTAACAGTGAGTCCTCTTCACTCACAGCTGAATTTTTGAATACTCTCTATGCAAATTCCATATACCCCTTAATTACTAAACCTACTCGAGTGACTGCCTCATCTGCAACCCTTATTGACAATATATTTACCAACTCTCTCAATAATGTATGGAAATCTGGTGTCTTTCACTCTGATATATCTGATCATTATCCTGTATTTCACTTCACATCAATAACCTCAGCAAACTATCAGGAGACTGACAAAGTTATAAGGTTTAGAGTGTTTAACAAAAGAAACATTGACCGGTTTGAGGAGCTGATTGATGACATCCTCTGGGATGATGTATACACTCATGATGATGCTGAACAAGCATATCAGTCATTTTTAAAGTATTTTAACTCTGTATTCAATAGGTGCTTTCCTCTTGTTAATAAGCAAGCAAATAAGGTCAGTGCATTCAGAAAACCCTGGTTTACACCAGATCTCAATAAATCTTTGAAAGCTAAGAATAGGTTGTATAAGAAATATATCTGTAATCCAACCCCAATAAATATAGCAAATTATAAGAAATATCGTAATAAATACAATCATGTTATTAGAATTGCTAAGAAAAAGTACTTTTCAGACAAGTTCAATGAGGCTTCAAATAACATCAAAACCACCTGGGGAGTCATCAACCAGCTTCTAAATAGGAAAAAGGCTTCAGCCACTCTTCCATCCCAATTTATCGATGAAAATAGAGTTTACTCTGATCCATCTGACATTGCATGTGCTTTTAACAATGATTTTGTCAATATTGGTTCAGTTCTATCAGAGAAGATAAGTCCTATGGCCGGGTCTCCATCTGCGTTTCTGACAGATTGCCATCCTTCTGTTCAGACCTTCAAGCCTCCTACTGAGAAGGAAATCATAGATATAATTATGTGTCTGAAAGATTCAGCTGCTGGTCATGATGAGGTCAGGTCTAACCTAATCATCAAAACTAGTCATTCAATTATTAAGCCTTTGACCCACATCTTCACCAAATCATTAGAAACTGGAATAATACCCAATGACCTTAAAATTGCTGGAGACCGTAGTGTATTTAGCAACTACCGCCCTATTTATGTTCTCCCATGTTTCTCTAAGATCCTGGAGAAGTTGGTCTATAACAGAATGATGGAACATCTGCAGGAGTGTAACATTCTGTATGAACACCAATATGGATTTAGGAAAAAACATTCTACTGAAATGGCCATACTTCAATTGGTTGATAAAATTCATACTGCATTCAATAATAATGAATATGCTTTGGGAATTTTTCTTGACTTATCCAAAGCATTCGACACTGTTAATTATGACATCTTACTTCAAAAGCTGTTACATTATGGATTTGCTGGAATCACTCATACATGGTTTTACAATTATATTCATAACCGACAACAATTTGTTATCATTAATGGAAGGTCATCAGATAGTGCCACTTTAACATGTGGGGTCCCACAGGGATCTATACTAGGTCCACTCTTATTCCTTATTTATATCAATGACAATGTCCTCCTTGTTTCCTGTACTTTTTGCAGATGATACAAATTTATTTATTTCACATCCTGATTTTTCTGTTCTTATGGCAAAAGCTAATCACGATTTAGAAAATATTTCAAAATGGTTCACATTAAACAAATTATCTCTCAATATTAAAAAATCAAATTTTATTATATTTACATCAAAAAACAAAAAATATTGTAAATCTAACACCTGTCTGTCTATAGGAGATAACCCAGTCACTCAGGTTTCATCAACAACTTTCCTTGGAGTAATTATCCATGAAAGACTAAGCTGGAAAAGCCACATTAGCCATGTCTGTAAAAAAATATCTAAATCTGTCGGCATTATTGGCAAATTCCGTAGTTGTGTTCATCATAAGTGTCTCCTAACCCTTTATTATAGTTTAATTTATCCGTATCTTATATATTGCAATATCATTTGGGGAGCTACTTATCCTTCACATCTAAACAAACTCCATATGTTGCAAAAAAGATTCTGCAGGATTGCTACGTGTAGTGATTGGTCTGCTAATTCTGCCCCACTTTTCAAACAACTTAATATTTTATCCATTTTTAATTTACATAAATACCAAACCTGTAACTTTATTTTCAAAATACTGCTTCAGCCAGATTCATTTTCTTTGCCCTGTAAAGCCTTCTTCCAGTTCAACAGTGATGTACACCATTTTAATACAAGACAGGCAAATCATTTACATATCCCAAAGTTCCGTACTGGTCTGTGTCAATTTTCCATCAGGTATAGGGGGGCTCAGCTATGGAACAGCTATATTAAAATCTCATCGAAGGCTGCTTTGCCAAATCATTTTAAATATAAGCTAAAAGCCCATTTGATTAATCAAATTTAACAACTCCCAGAGACATCCACTCTTACGCCCACCCACTCACACACTTGCACCTACCATTTTATACTAAAATGTGTTTTCTCTAGTATTCATACTGTGTATCTATTGTTGTATTTGTATTTTTGTATAATTGTATGTATGTTGCCAAATAATTTATTTTTGGTTTCTATTACTTTGTATTTCTTTCTTGTATTTCTCAAGTGAGGTGAGATTAACCACACACACACACACACACACACACACACACACACACACACACACACACACACACACACACACGCGAACAGACAGGCTGCAGATGATCATGTTGCCATGTCCGCTTATTATAAGCGACTTGGGCTCCGTTTGTTAGGGCTTGTTTTCATAGACCTGGTTGCTTGTTTCTCTCACGAAACCTGGCAACCCTGTATTGGGCATGTGCAGTAACGGCGCAAACTGCGGTCTTAAGGTCCTTACACACCGGCGAATATGCGAATATACGCAAAATTCTGACTCGTTCCGAATAATTAAAAGACGCTTTTTCGCTTCGCGAAACTGATGTGGACGCTTGCATTGACTTTATAAGGTTTAAAAAAAAAACGTATTATTCGCATGAAAAAAATCGCCCCGGTGTGTAAGGACCTTAAGAGTTAGACAGCGTTTCCATAAAAGGCTGATAAACAGCTTGAATTTTGATAAAGTGAAAAACAGACTTCCTCACAGTGGGCATTTACTAATGATGAATGGCCACGTGCTTCAGCCACTGAGGAGGACCAAGAACTTCAGACAGACAGACAGACAGACAGACAGACAGACAGACAGACAGACAGACAGACAGACAGACAGACAGACAGACAGACATTCCTTAAATGATATGTAGGATTGAGGTCTGAGGAAGATCCAGCAGGCTTTAAACATCACATTCATGATGGTAATAAACCATTTAACTTATGGATCATAATTATTCCAGTGCAGAGTTCTGCTCTGCATCTGGCTTTTTAAATTACTTTGGATGAGCGTGATCTTCTACTGTGAGCTTGTAGATCGGCTGTTTTTGAAATATAGCCGATCTAACAACTCATAGCGCATCATATGCATGCATATCATGCGAGCTTGTAGATCTGCTATTTTTGCCCATTCTTGTAATATAGCCGATGTAATTAAAGACTCACAACCCAACATGATGTGAGCTTGTAGATCGGCAATTTGTATTTATTTGTAATAGTCTATCTAAAAGCTCACCACACGTCATGACAGATATAATATTTAATTGGCCGTTAATTATAAACATAATCAGGCTATTTTATGTCTGTGTGTCTGCAATGGATAAAGTGGTGAAAGTTGGTGACACACATACATTACAGACAAGTTATGAACCTTCCTTGTGCCATCATTCATGATGACATAATTAACATTAAAGGGATAGTTCACCCCCAAAATGACCTTTTTCTATCAATTAGTCACCCCATGGAGACTTGAATTCATGGACATTTTTTAGTTTTTGTCTCATTCCTAAAACAATAATTTGATGACCAGCAGCGGTTCCGGTAGGAGACACAAAGAGTCTCCTTTGTGTCTCCTACCAGAACTGCCTACCGGTCCGCTGGTCATCAAATTATTGTCATATCATAGGAATGAGACAAAAACTAAAAAATATCCATGAATTCAGGTCTCCATGGGGTGACTAATCAATAGAAAAAAAGAAATGTTTTGGGTGAACTATCCCTTTAACAAAACAAAACAAAAAGCTGTAGGTTTTGCATATTAAGGTTGAATGAGATGTAAAGCCCAAAACATTTATTAACACTAGCATGACTGGGGTTTCATTATCCCACACACTGCCTGATTTGGGGGGATTTGGGGGTCAAAAAGACAGTTTTTCCAGCTATTCTATTGGTCACTGTCTCCCCTCTGTGCTCCAGACGAGCTCACACCTTCTCCCCCACACAGTGGGGGTTCCATTGTCTTCTAAATAGCTATTAACATTTCAATTGCACTCTGCTCAGTCAGTGAGCTCACATATGTTGTTGTTGTAGGCAGGCAGAAACATTATAAACTAGGCTAACTTGTAATGGTAACTGCAGATTCTGTATGTAAAATCTTTATAAAAAAAAGCGTATAAAACAGCGCGATCTGTAGCGTCACATTAAACTCTTGAATGAAACATGGAGCCTATATGAACGCTGAAGCCACTGTCTAATTACGTGACTATCTCCATTGTCCAAAACACATGGATATCTCTTGACAAACCAATATTATTATTTTTCATAATAATAATATTCACATTATTGTCTGAGCGTAAAGCTCTCATTCTATCAGCTGTCCACGTCGCTGACAAACGCGTCTCCTCTCCTCCTCAGTCGCTGCCTGACAAGCCCTATGCTTGTAGATCAGATCTGTTGGCACAGCATTAGAAAATAGCGCGATCTGTAGCGAACACATCGGTATGCTTCACACATGTGCTCAATCCTGCGCAAAATATCTGATCTTCAAGCATAAAACAGTTGCTGCGTGACAAACTGTATGCTTGTAGATCCGATCTTTTTCCACCGCTTTGCAGTGAAGTGGGTTGCCAAATTTTGCGAGAGAAATAATCAGTCAGGTCTATGAAAATGTTACTGCATGCGTCGTTGTGCCCTGAGAAAACAGTGAGGCATGAATGGGGTTTATAGCCGAGGCTAATTTGCAACCCCAGTCCCTGGTTAGACCTTTCTATATAAATATTTACCTAATAAAAAATCATTTACAAAAGGATATGCATGAAGCTCTAATCTAAACAAGTATGAAAATATATTTATATCTGCAAAGTAACTAAAGTTTTCAAATAATTGTAGTGGAGTAAAAGTACAAGATTTGCCTCTGAGCTGTAGTGGAGTAGAAAATTATTACCATTATAATGTAATTATATGGGTAATTATAATACTAATAATAATAATAATAATAATAGAAAGACGTGAGAAACAAGCCCAAAGTCGCTTATAATAAGCAGACATGGCAACATAGACTCGCTGAAAAAAACAGAGATGATTTGAAACAAATAGTTAGGAAAAGTCATGAAAGGGGAACTTTCTCAGAGCTTCATGAGAGAAGATAATCCACTTTAAATTCTCAAAATCGGTCAGATTGATGGCTTAGTCACGCAAGTGTTAATGTGTTTATACTGTGCGACATAGGGTCGAAATGTGACACGTGAGCTTGTAGATCGGCTTTATTCTAAATATTGCAGATCTACAAGCACACAATGTGTCACAATGCGAGGCGTTGTGAGGAGTTGTGAGGCATTGGGTCTCATTCACTAAGCTCAGGTCCTCACATATTTTGTACTTATGTGCATATACGTGACTTCACACGTTCAGTATTCATTCATCTTTTTTTGACCGTGAATTTGGGCGGACACTCAAACTCACGTCTGCTCAGGAACAGACTTATATGCCTCAAACCTTTCGTATAATGTTATTAGAATGCCTTATTCTTCATGAAAAATCCATGACAATAGTGCCAAACCTCAAATAATGTTTTCATGTGCCCAGAATGTGTCAACACATTAAAAAAACATATGTCAAAGATCTATTGCTTGGATGCATATGGTAGACATGATGCAAATTCAACCGATTTGTATTTCTTTTCAGTTGACACATTTAGAGCTGAATTATTAGGTCCCTCTGTGTGTTTTCCATTTCTGCAAATGTGGCCACAGTTTCACATATTGGACTTTCATGCCAACATGTTGTGCTATTAATTTATAATATTGACCATAGGGTTGTTACGATACCAATACCAGTATCGGTACTCGGGCCCGATACGCTACTTGTGTACTCGAATCGGTACTCGGTAAAGCTCCCGATACTTTTACCCGATACCAAAACAATGACGGCCGCTGGTATTAACATCGCATTGTTAACAGCTGTGCCTCAAAGTTATAACCACTTTGAGTTTCTAACTTGTGGTCATAGTCGCGATACTTTTCAGTTGTGTGGTGGTACTTTTAGATGGATTTTACTGTAACCGAAAGTTCTGTCCACCGTCCAGTCAGAGAGCATGGTTCACACTCACAGACCGGAGCCGGCTCTGTTATTCACAGACGGAGCTAGCGTTATTATTAGCCGTAGCCAGTAGTGTTGCCAGATTCTATTGGAGAGAAACAAGCAGCCAGGTCTATAAAAATAAGGCCAAAATAAGCAACTAAGGCAGGTCAGTCAAACTGTAATGTCTAATATTGTTTTATGTTTTCTCAAACATTTTCATGCCAAGAGGAAGGACCCCTCAATATGTACAATCTACTTTACAGAAAAACAATACCAAAGTCGCTTATAATAAACGGATTTGGCAACACTGGTCAGAATGGAACGGTACAGCAGCTAGTAGCCACAAACACACTGTCTATCTTCTCCTCCGAATAATTTTGACTAATTTAAATATTTTTGATTCTGCTTCTACAGAAATATGCTCTTAACCTAGCTCTGCTCCATAGCGTGTCTGACAAAAGCCTCATTTATGCTCGTTATGCACGACGGTGTCGCACGCTGAAAACAGCAGATCTACAAGCGTAGAGTATGAGTCGGCGCTAATACATGGAAAGAGGACAGGACAGCTGATTAGCGTTAGAAGGAGTTCTCCTTAACGTTGCTGCTCGTCCTTAGTAAAACAAATAAAAAATACACTTTCGCTACTGACCAAAACAAAGAGGGTTTTGTGGAGTTGAAAGCCTTCTTTCCTTAGTGGGGACACTCTGAGCCCCCCACCTCACGTCTAAAATACACTTTCGCTACTGACCAAAACAAAGAGGGTTTTGTGGAGTTGAAAGCCTTCTTTCCTTAGTGGGGACACTCTGAGCCCCCCACCTCGCGTCTAAAATACACTTTTTGGCCAGAAAATAAAATATTTCATCAGAAGGAAAAAAAAATGTTGGTGCCCTGTACAGCATTGGTCCTCAAAGTGGTGTCCGGGGACCCCCAGGGGGTCCCCAGCTAAATGATGGATAGTTATGAACCAAATGGACCCTTATGGGTCTGTAACTCTGAGAGTGTAAAAATGGAACCAAATGGACCCGTTGTACACTCTCAGAGTTAAATTACCATGGATTTCACAATATAAATTGGGGTCCCATGAGATAAAAATGCCATTAAATGGGGGTCCGTAGCCCTAATGCATGTCAAACTGGGGGTCCTTGAAATTAAAATGGTTGGGAATTGACTGCTAGAGCCATAATATTCTTCTCTTATGGGGTCCCTGGCATATATTTTCAAATAGGGGTCAATTTGGGGGTCCTTGACATGTAACAGTTTGAGAACCACTGCTCTACAGATCTGTTTTAATTGTTCTATTGACCAGATTTTTTCTTCCAGTGAAATATCTTCTTTTCTGGCCAAAAAGTGACCAGAGCCAGAGAGTGACCAGAGCTACTATTAACCAGGTAAACAGACAGTTATTAACGCAATTTTAACAATAATTATTATTAAAATAACAAGTACAAGGCATAAGAATGAAATGAAATTGGAGAAAAAGGGGGTAAAATAAGTGGTTACTCAAAAGAAACATAAAGTACTCGTATCGGTACTCGGTATCGGCGAGTACTGAAAATTGAGTACTCGTACTCGGTCTGAAAAAAATGGTATCGGAACATCCCTAATTGACCACATCACATCACGCTTATGTCTTATCATCTGATGAGGATATAGTATGGATGAAATCTAGCTGTGTCCATAATATCCATTCACCATTCTGACGTAGGACAGGATATGTTGTTAATCCTAAAGATTTATCCTCAGTAATCAATAAAGTGTGATCTGTGATCGGATCTCTGTTTCCTCAATCAAATGCAAGCATTATTTAAAAGAAAACGCTTCTATAATATCCTTTCCACGTTTTATCAACCTATTATTTGGTGGTGGGGTTAAACATTGTAACTTCTTATTCTCATTATGAGAGCATTACTTTATTAACGTTCAGCTGATCCATCGTGCGATCGAGGGACTCACTTCCAGACAGAACAGATGTACAAGTTGTCAATGTGGTGCGACTTGACGCGTTTTTTTTTCTTCATGTGGGTTATTTCTGGTTGCCTTTTATGGTGTTAAATGGGGCGTGGAACAATACAAAGGATCTACACGGGAGAACACTAGTGACTTTAGAACACAAATGTGATACACCTGTGATCCACACAAATCACGTCTCTGAACCCTCTTTCATGAATCACACGTCAGAATTGACTTATCCCAATATACATATGTTATTTATGACCAGGATATACACCTTATTTATGACCAGGAAATACACCTTATTTATGACCAGGATATACACCTTATTCATGACCAGGATATACACCTTATTCATGACCAGGATATACACCTTATTTATGACCAGGATATACACCTTATTTATGACCAGGTTAGTGAATGAGGCCCATTGTTTCTGTCAACCCACATGAACTTAGTTTTCTGAAAAACTTAAATGTTTTTTTCAAAATAAATAAAAAGATTCATGTTAATATATACATAGAAACATGTAAAATGACACAGACGCTTTCCCGGTTTTAAAGGTATAACAACGTATAGGCTTTCCAGGTCTTAATGGGTTAAGGACCGGGCCAAGAGCAGAGAAACCTCCTGAATTCCCTGGAAGCTCTACTGAAGAGTTTTCAGGACAGTATCTGGGGAGGGGCCAACCCACTATAAAACAGCAGTGGTGGAAAAAGTACTCACATTTTTTACTTAAGTAAAAGTATCAATACTGCAGTGTAGAAATACTCTGTTACAAGTAAAAGTCAGGTAATCAAAATTTACTTGAGTAAAAGTACAAAAGTATAAGCATCAAAATATACTCAAATTAACGAAAGTAAAAGTACTCTATTATTTTCAAATGGCCGAAATATATATAGGGCTGAAGTGGTTCATGCATGTGTTGTAATAATAATCTAAATCTGCAAAGTAACTAGTAACTAAAGCTGCCAAATAATTGTAGTGGAGTAAAAGTACAATATGTGCCTCTGAGATGTAATGGAGTAGAAGTAAAAGTATTGAAAATGGTAAATACTTCGGTAAATAAAAAAATCCTCAAAAGTATACACATTGAATGCCAGAGTTATTTCAGATTTTTTTAGCTGTTTTATGCCAGAGATTTTTCATTGAGAAAAAAAAAGTACTCAGGAGCCGAGATACAGAATTTTTAAGTTTTAAGTTAACAAGGAAGTGGATGGGAGTATAAATCTTCAAAAAATCATATCTCCTTGGTCTTTGGGTCAAATCAAATTAAAAAAAAATATATATATATATATATATTTTTTTTTTATTTTTTTTGAAAAAACGCATCAATGCGTTCTTGGCACACAAGTGATGGATTCAAAAGAACGCAAAGAACGCAAGTATGCGTTCTTGGCACTCAATGTGTTAAGGACAGTACTTGAGTAAATGTACTGAGTTACTTTACACCACTGTAAAACAGTGTATAAAATGTTAATGTGTGATATAGAGTACAGAAGTCCTGACGTCACTCGTTCATCCCCTGGGTCGTAAAGTAATTTCTCTATGGAGAATAACAATGGGTCATCTTAGAATCGTCTCATATAAGAATTGTGGTCCAAAAAAAAGGCTCTGTATCGTTTATGATAGTCAGTCACTCATATTTGATACAGGCTGTTTCTGGCGAGAATTAAAACTAATTCGGCGGAAGTATAACATTAGTTACTATTTTTGGAACGCAGTTCTTATTTGACACGATATTAAACACGTCTATGGGAATTCAGAACGGGGGGGAGGGGGGGGAGGAACGCGACCCAGGTAGGATGTGTAAATTAGGTCAGACTTCGGTGCTCTATTGACACAGACAGACAGATACTCACATTTTGTACTGAGTTGAGTAATGAGTCGAGAATTAAGACATTCTTCTCCTCCATGTTTCACACTGTAGGAAATAGAACAACAATGCATCAATGTCTAACTGTCTAACACAACGTCTCCACTACCTGACACTACAGTGTTTCTCCTATCATTATCTTGGCCCTGCAGCCCATCCAGACATACTCACTGCTGCCCAGTTTGGATCTCATCACCTCCTCAGACTCCACCTTAACCCCTAGCACTCCACTCTCCTTTATCCCTTCTTAATGCAAGTTTACTATGCAGATATATCTTGTTCTTAATGCAAGTTTACTATGCAGATATATCTTGTTCTTAATGCAAGTTTACTATGCAGATATATCTTGTTCTTAATGCAAGTTTACTATGCAGATATATCTTGATATGTCTTATTTCTCAACCACAAATGTACAGAATGTTATTTATTTATTTATTTTTAGGGGAAAAAAAAAAAATTGTTATAACGATACTCCGTTTGTACCTCTGCCGTTGGTGAAGAAAACACTTGCGCAACAGCGCCAGCCGGGGCCAGTAGTACACACACACACACGGCGCAGCCTGACTGGAACGCAATGCATGCAGGCTGCAGCCCCTCCCCTCTCCACTCTGTCTCTCTAGCCATGTGAGTGTGCTACTGCTCTGGTGCGAGTATAAAGTTAATGGTGTACGAGTCGCTTTTCTATTCTTAAAATGGCATGTGCAGATGCAGGACCTTCGCTGCCCGTTTTAATTGACAAAAAGAACGCCAGAAGTGTAGTTTGGAACTACTTCGGATTCGAACCCGATGCACACGGACAGCCAAAGGACACGAGCAAACCGAGGTGCAAGCGATGCAAACGCATTGTGCCGAGCAAGGGAGCCAACACGAGCAACCTTGCATCACACCTCCAGGACAAACACAAAGACCTATACAAGGAGTTCAGAGAGGTTTGTACCATAAATGAGTCATTAAAATCGGCCCGCGAGGCCAGTAAACGTGTTTGTTGTTGTTAGTGATAGCGATGATGGCTAAAGCTAACTGCAGTGCATATCCGTTCTAGAGAGAGGATACGGAAACGATTCTCAGTTTGTGTGTGTGTGGGTGGGGGAGTGGAAATGAACAGAAATAGTTTGAGTAGGCGTGCCTTAGACCGGATGCATTAGTTATCATATCAATAGAAACCCTCAAACCAATGCAGGAGTAGACTGGTAAAAAAGAAACGAACAACTTAGATGATGTTGTGTGAGTCTGACACACACTACTTTTGTATACTTTGGTTTATTTTAAGATTAATTGATAAGATACGTTATTATAAAGGCCATTGAAAGAGAATAACTTAAAGGGATATTTCACTTTCAAATAAAATAAACATTAAAAATAAATAGTTAAAAAATGAAAAAAGTTATGGCAAAATCACGGCCCCCTCACACATTAGTAGGACACTCTAATGCGTGAGGGGGCCGTGATTTTTCCATTACTTTTTTCATTTATTTTTTATATATTTTTTAAATGTTTATTTTATTTGAAAGTGAAATATCCCTTTAAATGCTGTAACCTGCTCCTGCTAAGCACAAATCTAATCATTTATTTTTTACCACCATAGTCAACTAACTGCTTCATCATGGTTTCTATTCATATCAACCAATGCTGTTGTGTGAGACACACACAACAGCATCTAAGTTATTCTATTTGAATCAGGCATTCAATATAAGTTATAACTTTGTTATCTTATCAAATTAATCTCCTAAGAAATAAATCAAAGAAAGTACATACACAAATAAAGTATTGTAGGTAAGCACAATAGCACATCACTACTTTAGTTTAATGTATACTTACTTTGTTTTTCATTCAAGATTAATTGATAAGAATAAGATAGATAATAGTATTAAATAGTTAGTTTTTTATAAAAGCCTGATTAAAAGCAAAAAACAGTTTTTATAAAACTTCTAAAGATAGATTGTTATATTTCTTTCAGCGCAAGAGAGATGCTGAGCTTCAATCTGAAACTCAACGTGCAGCCAGTCACTGTCCACTGGCACAGCCGAGTGTTGGAGAGACCTGGGATCGACAAAAAAAGTATGATGAAGACTCGCAAGAGGCCAAGAAGATCAACAGAGCTGTAGCGACTTACATTTGCATGGACCAGGTCCCTATTTACACTGTAGAGAAGCCTGGGTTCAAACAGCTTCTTCGGCAGTTAAACAATAAATATTCCCTTCCATCACGTAATTATTTCATGGACACTGAAATCCCAGCCCTGTACAATGAAATAAAAAATACTGTCACAGACAGTTTTGTGGGGAATCGCTTCTTCTCCTGCACCACTGACCTGTGGACCAGCAGGGCCAACTCCTGTTTCATGGCAGTAACTATACAGTTCATAACAGAGTCCTGGAAGATGAAGAGCTGGTGTCTGGGCTGTGCTGGGATGCACTCGGATCACACAGGGGACAGCTTGAAGGAGGCATTGGAGGAGATGGTACACGAAACATGGAAGCTGGACATGTCAGATATGGCCGGTATTACTACTGATAATGCCTCAAACAATAAGAAGGCATTTGCCTCCTTCACATGGGTTCCCTGTTTTGGCCACAACCTCCACCTTGCCGTGGGCAGGGGCCTGAATGTAGGCCGTGTGCCTGAAGTACTGTCGAGATTAAGAAAGACTATTTCTGCGTTCAGCAGGTCTCCAAAGATGTATCGAAACTTAAAGACAAAACAATTACCTCTGAACCTAAAAGAGCACAAATTGATCCACGATGAGCCCACACGCTGGGACTCAACATACCAAATGGTAAACAGATACTTAGAGCAGCAGCAAGCAGTCTGTGCCGTTCTAGCCGAGGACCGGAAGAAATGGCACCTCATGCCCAGAGACACGGACATTGTAGCTCTTCAGTATGTGCAGGAGGTATTGAGCCCCCTCAGTGGTTACACTGATGCACTTAGTGGTGAAAAACATACCACACTCTCCTCTGTCCTTCCCCTATGTTGGAAAATATTCAAAAATTTGACAGTTGAGGAAAGTGACAGCAACCTAAAACGTCAAATTAAAGAAGCTATTGGAGGGGATCTCAAACAAAGATATGAGAACCAGAGTCTGCAGCTACTACTGAACACAGCCACGTTTCTTGACCCAAGGTTCAAGGACAGTTTTGTTACTATGAAAGAAGAGGTAAAACAAAGTCTTGGCAATTCAGTAGAAACAGCACAACCTCCTCCAGAACCAGAAGCCCCACAGCCAGCAAAGAAAAAGAAAACGGATCTGAAGGGACTGCTATTCAGCATACAGGGGGAAAAAAAGAGTCAAAATATCGAAGACGAGGAGGAAGCTGCTGTAGGACTCACAAAAGAGTTCATGATATATGACAGAATCTGTGAAGAAAAAACAAAGGACCCACTCGAATGGTGGGGAGAAAACGACAAATTGTTACCTTACCTTGCCCACTTTGCCAAAAAGTATTTGTGTATCTCTGCTTCAAGTGTAGCATCAGAGCGTGTATTTAGTACATCAGGGCTCATTGTCAGTCCAAGAAGGGCACGACTTACAGAGGAGCACATTGACATGTTGGTGTTCCTAGCAAAAAATCTGAGAGGGCCAGAGGAAGAAAAGAATAAGATGATAAACCTACCTAGCTAAGCTAGCTACAGAGAAGTTTTTGTACTTCTTAAGCAATAAGCAGTTGCACTGTTTCCCTTTTCCTTGTTTTTTTTTTTTCAATTTCAGTAAAATGTTTCTAGTGCTGCCAAGTGCCTTAACTACCTTTTGAATGTGTTTGAATTGTTTCACACAGTTGATCATTTGTTGTAGTAGTACAGTACTATTGCTCTTGACTGTTTTGTGCTGCCTTTATTTCTACTTGAAATGCCTGCCTTTAAATGTGTCACTCAGGCTTATTATTTTTTTTATTTGAGCATTGTTACTGATTGCACCTCTTTTAATTGATTTGTTGTATTTGTACTAAGCACTAACTAGACTCAGACTGTCTAAAATGTGAAAATGCACTACCTCCTAGGGCTCCTAGTTCCTATGACCGTTTTGTGCTGCCTTTATTTTGACTTGAAATGCCTGCTTTTTAATGTGTCACTCAGGCTTATTTTTTTATTTTTTATTTGGGCATTGTTACTGATTGCACCAGACTGTCTAAAATGTGAAAATGCACTACCTCCTAGTTCCTAGTTTTTCTTTAAATAAAAAGAAAACATTTTGCACTCTGAATTCCTGTGGTTGCGTGGTATCGAGTATCGTATCGAATATCGTATCGAATATCGTATCGAATATCGTATCGAATATCGTATCGTATCGAATTGTATCGTACAATTATTTTTGTATTGAATTGTATTGAATTGTATCGTATCGTATCGAATATTGATATTTTTCAAAATATCGATATCGAAGTTAGAAATCCAGTATCGTGACAACACTAGTCTGGTCAGTTAAGCACAGTAATACCATGGTCAGTAACTTTACTAGTAGTTTTGACACTGTGGGCAGGAGCCGAGTCCTGATGGAAAATGAAATCAGCATCTCCATAAAGCTTGTCAACATACTGAAGCACAACGTCCTCTAACATCTCCTGATAGATGCTGTGTTGACTCTGGACTTGATAAAACACAGTGGATCAACACCAGATGACATGGCACCCAAAATCATCACTGACAGTGAAAGCTTCACACTGGAGTCAACACAGTATCTACCAGGAGATTTTAGGCAGGACTTTGCATCTGCCCACTGTGTCAAAACTACTAGTAACTGGTGTACTGACCATGGTATTACTGTGCTTAACTGACCAGACAACTGACCTGACCTGAACCCCACAGATATTACTTGTTAGTTGGTTAAAGTATTAACTAAATATACATACATATTTGCATCTATTTATGACAGAGTGAATACACCGTTAAGGGACACATGAGGGGAACACTGGACATTCACTGTACTATCCAACATGGACACAGTCCAAGTCTACTCACATGCAGTTCTCCAGAACTGAATCATTCACCATGTTGAGGCTCAGGTCCAACTCTCTTAGGGAGGGATGAGAGTTTACGGCTGAGGCCAGAACTTCACAGCATCTCTCTGACAACCAGCAGTGAGCCAGTCTGAATGAAGAATGAAACACCAGATGAAAAAAAAAGAAAAAGAAATAAAACACGTTACAATATACATTATTCCTGGATTGAGAACCTGGACCTGACCGTGATGGACTGTCAGGGTTTTGGACTAGTGACCCAAGAGGTGGAAAGGAAAAAAGAAAGAAAGAAAATACTACAAGAATACAATAAAATAAGAAAGAAAACAAAGACAGATTCTTAAGATTCTGAAGTTCAGCTCACACACACATACAAGGCTGTTACTACCATCAAACACTCAATATAGATCATAATATACTGAAGACATTAGGGATCCCCTTATATGGGCATAAAAGGGACAAGTACAGACAGGTACATATATCTCCATATATGGGCACAAAATACATGCACAAAATCTCTGTACGTATGTATGTATTTACTTTAAGTACGTCTGTAGTTCAGGTATCTTGAGAACTGTCCAACAGACCAACGTCAAACTTGGCAAATGACCTGAGTGTATTCTTATGTCAAAAGGCCCTAAAAGGCCGATTTGAATGACTTCCTGACATAATCAAGAACTTGTGCATAAATATGAATCTTGATTTCATTCACCTGTGTGATCCCCATAGCTGCATGTTCCTCCAAACACACCTGATTTAAATGATACAGCGCTACGCCATTTTGAATCTCATTCAAGATGACGTCCAGACAGTGTATTACTCATTTTAAACTTAAAGAGTACACTAAAATATTTATCTGAAAACATTTTAGTTTAGAAATAAGAAATGTAGTTACATTAACAGTACAGTTACTCAAGTACTGTACTTAAGTAAAATTCTACTTGTGATTAGTTGAGACACAAATAGGCTTCGGTTTCAGACTGATCCTTCTAAATAAAATGAGAAATGTCTTTAAGTACATTGCAAGATCATCTGAAAATTGCTACAAATGAACAAGGCTGTCCTAATGTTTCTCATGAATGTCATTTTAAATGTTTGAGGATGTTCCTGCTCTCTGTGTCTCATAGGTCTATGTCAGGTCTTGAGTTATTTAAACTTTAGACCAAATAATAAACTATATCAATGAGAAGTTCAACAACCACAAATGTTTTCTCCATCACAATGGTGAATATTAGGAATTCAGATATACAGAAAGTTCAGAAAGATGTTTCATAGGAAGGAGAAAAATACCACATGCTTATAGGGAGGAAATCCAGATCACCTTTGTACCTGCTTTTTAACTTTTTAAGGGTGGTCATCTAGTGAAATCCCTATTCCTGAAATGGACACTTGCACCCATTAATATCAATATAAACTAGAAAAAGTGCTCCTCGGAGCACAGGTCTCCGCCAGGTCAGGTAAGTTATTGTGGCCTCCTGGTGGCGCTATAATAGGCCAATGTGAAAAGGTAGCCATTTCTTCTTAGGCCTTGCACGGCAATCGGACACGGCATTTTGTTCAAAACAATTGTTTTGCTAAATTAGACCTGCTGGTGGCGCTATAAAAGGCTAATGTTAAAAGGGTGGCATTTGCTCCTCAACATATTGTGAATGTGCGTGCAAAGTTTGACCGCAATCGGACGCTGCGCTCATGATTTGCGGCATTTTGTTCAAAACAAGCCACTACTGAAAACTTTAGATGTAAATCTTAGCCAATCAGGATGGAATATGAAAAATCTAACATATCCGTCTTGATCACATGACTATAGAGATCATGTGTAGCGCTTTGCGTGAAATGTGGATAAAATCGGAAGGAGTAATATAAAACTAGAAAATGTGCTCCTCGGAGCACAAGTCTCCGCCAGCAGACCTGTGCTATTTTAATAGCACGGGTCGTCTTGGTAGAACGGGTCGTCTTGGTAGAATGCGCGTGGTTTTTGGTGTTCTGCAGGGGCGACTGAATATGTAGTGTCTGCATCTAAAAAATGTTCTTCTTGAAGCAATGTGTCATATGGGAGTCGTCGTAATTGACTGGTTTGTTCAAATGCTTGTCTGTCTTCTTCATCTTCATTGTCTTGAACAGTTTCAGCAGTTGATTGGTGTGTTTGATCTATGTCAGTTTTCTCTAGTGCTACATAATGTATTTGATCAAGGTGTCCAATTGTTACAGTATTAAGACTTTGGCCTTGTTGTGGGATCAATTCAACTCTATAGTCCTCTTCTGTGTTACTGTTGTAGATGAGTATGCTTTCTTAGCTTTGGCCTTCTGCGCCTTTGCTTGACCAATGTTAGGTGTTCTCAGAGGGACACACACACACGCACGGACGGGTGGTTTGTACTGGAAGGTACTGTTCCAATCAAGACTGATTGATCCTGTCTTACCTCACTTCAAAAAACATAAATGGCTTTTTGAAGTGACACACCTATTTATAGGATTGTATTTCGTCATGCGTCCCTCTAGCCAATCAAAGGCATTGGTGTCAACATATTGACACGTGTCACGTGGAGCTTGACCAATGTTAGCTTGGCTAGGAGGGAGGTGAACACACGGCGGGACGAAGCGAAAACATACTCTCCGCCTCCGGCGGAAACAAAAAACATGTTTTACATAAGTTGGCCTCCTGGTGGCGCTATAAAAGGCAGATGTGAAAAATGCAGGGCAAGGGTTTTTCCTTGACGTCTAGGGAGTGCGCTTACAAAGTTGTACACAGATCGGTGCAGTTATAGGTAAAAACACGAATCGGCCTGTTATAGCGCCACCATGAGGCTGATTTGAAAATATTCAATTGGCATTTCTTCCTCGGCATAGTGGAAATGTACGTGCAAAATTTCAAGGTAATTGCATGCTGTGTTGATGATTTGAGGCATTTTGTTCAAAACGGAGCACTACTGCAAACTTTGGAAGCCATTTTTAGCCAATCAAGATGGAATATAAAAAATCTGAAAAAACAGTTTCGTTAAATGACTATAGAGATACTGTGTACCGATTTGTGCGATTTTTGGACACAATCTGTAGGAGTACTGTCAAAAAATATGTTTTGCACAAATCGGCCTCCTGGTTGCGCTATAAAAGACCCATGTGAAAAAATTTGGGCAGAGGTACTTCTGTGGCATCCAGGGAGTGTGTGTGCACAGTTTCACTGTGAGCAAGCCAACGGTACCGGAGATTAGCTGTACACAGACAGAATGACACACGGACACACATACGGACGGACGGACACACGGACGGACGGACGGACGGACGGACGGACAGACAGGGGGCAAAACATACTCTCTCGCCATGCCTTTTGGCCTGGCGGAGACAATAATCAAAACTAGAGGATGATCTGACAAAAGACCTCCAACAACGATGTTTTGTAATTTTGTATCTCAGCATGGCAGGACATGGAGGTAGGCTTGGGTTCCCATGATATCATTCTTATTAATACATTCTCACCACAGCATTCATATTATATTCACATAATACAGTACCTAATAACACAGAATTGATCAAAATAAATAGGGTGAATTCATCTTACTTTAGAATTTCACCCACTTTTACTTGTAAATGTGATATGACAATACATTTTATTCTGATTCTGGATGAGTCCAATCGTCGAATGTTTTTATTAGGCGATTATGTTTTGGACGATATGTGTCATTTTATTTTGCAAAATAAATGTATCCTAATGGTCTGCCTCCTCGAGAATTATACTCTTCAAATATAGCCAAATTAAATGCAAATCGCAATACAAAGCGTGCACGAAATGTTAATCAATTTGGGCCATTCTAATAATGATTGATGATGATGATGATGATGATGATGATGAAGGCACACTCTTGTTGCGCTTATTATCGACGAGTCTAGGCTACAAAACTCAGCCCCCTCCCCGGTAGGTAGGTAGGTAGGTAGGTAGGTAGGTAGGTAGGCTACTGAATGGAGCGGAGGAGAGCATTGCTTTCCTAGTTTTCTGTTTATCAGCTACTGTACGTCTGATGATGTCTGTATATATATATTTATATAAAAACTAAATTGAAACTACAGCTCTAGTTTCTGTAAATCCTCGCTGTGCATTTGTAAGCTTGATGACACAGGAACTCATGTCCCCCCGGTCTCACAAGATCCAGCACTTGATTCTGAACTTTTATTGTCAAGTCTGGATATTAAAACTTGTGTCAGCTTATGTTTATATCACCTGTCAATCAAAGCCATTTGAAATGTGAGTTCACTCACGACCCAACGCACGTTACGAGTCCCTTTAGTTACAGGGGAGGGGGGGCGGGGCGGGTGATTTATCCCACAGCAGCACAAGTTATTATTTGTCAGAATATAAAAAGTGAACCTGGATGGTGTGTTTCACCACATCGTTGTTGTAAACTGAGGTAGGCTTCTCTGCTTCAACTTCACTTCATCTCCTAGCCTGTGATCTTAGCTTAGTCCTAAAAGAACAGTGGTGGAAAGTAACTAAGTACATTTACTCAAGTACTGTGTCAATACAGTACTCAAGTACTGTGTCCAGTGGTGGAAAAAGTACTCAAATTCTTTACTTAAGTAAAAGTACCAATACTGCAATATAAAAATACTCTGTTACGTTTAACAGAGTAAATACTCTGTTATGTGACTTTTAAGTAAAAGTCCAGAATTAAAAATGTACTTGAGTAAAAGTTATGGTGGCATAAATGTATAGATTGCCAAGTATATATATTGTGTATTTGTTGGTTATCTCATTGAAGCAAGGTTTCACATAAATGGGCTAATTCCAACTCAGCTACAGCTGTCCATCTAACAGCTGAGCTGACTCTCTCATGCTACTCTTACTCTGTCAGCTATGTGTATATGTGTACCTCGCTCTTATCTTTAGTACATACCTTATATGACCATTTAGAATAGCATCTCTGGTACAATGTGGACTATAAGAACTGTGTTAGATGGGTGCTCAAGAAGCTTGTGCCCCGAGGGGCTGCAGGAGCTTTTCATGATCTGTATGCTGATGCTCTGCTGAAATATTCCTAATAAATGGTCTAAACTTCACCCAACTGGATATAATATTTTCCATAATAAAGTAAAGTATTGGCATCAAAATGTACTTAAAGTACCAAAAAAAAAAAGTTCACAACGCGTCACAATGCGACGCGCTGTGAGCTTGTAGATCGGCTATTTTCAAATAGCCTAGGTATAAAATAGGGTTAAAGTGGTTAATGTATGTTTCATTATATCATCATTTATATCTGAAAAGTAACGAAGATTTTCAAATAAATGTAGTGGAGTAAAAGTACAATATTTGCCTCTGAGATGCAGTGGAGTAGAAGTAAAGGTATTGGAAATTGGAAATACTCAAGTACAGTACTTAAGTAAATGTACTTAGTTGCTTTCCACCACTGACTGTGTCAACACCTTGCGATGTGACGCGTTGTGAGCTTGTAGATCTGCTATTTTCAAACATTTTAATACATTGTATACATACCATGTCAAACGGGACATTCTGCATGATGAGTATTCTACTTTTGGTACTTTAAGTACATTTTGATACTAATACTAGGAGTATTTCTACATTGCAGTATTGAACTTTGTGTACTTTTTCCACCACTGTAAAATAATATCCTATGGAAGTGGTATGTTTTACTATTCTTTGTTGTCTAAACAAGGTTTGGTCAGTGAGAGAGTGAGACAGGTGCATGGCAGTGAGAGAGTGAGACAGGTGCATGGCAGTGAGAGAGTGAGACAGGTGCATGGCAGTGAGAGAGTGAGACAGGTGCATGGCAGCAGAAATACATGTCGTCTCATCTTGGTTTGTTCATTGACAGCGTCACGTTACTATAGTAACCCGACACTGCACGCGTTACAGCCCAATGTATACTCTGTCGTACGACGAAAATAGTACATCTACAAGCTCACAATGCGTTGCGTCAGCGACGCATTGTGAGCTTGAGTATATATCTCAATTAAACATATATTAAATACAATAACCAAATATTATTTTGAAACAATAAATCAGTATCTTACCTTAGGATTTCCAGTCTACAGTGCAGACTCTTCAGTCCAGCTAAGAGCAGATCCAGTAGTCCTGATTCCTGCAGGTTGTTTTTGCTGAGGTCCAATTCTCTCAAATGGGAAGGATTAGAGCTGAGAGCTGAAGCCACAACTTCAACCTCTGTCTGTCTGAGGTTACAGCCAACAAGTCTGTAAATACAGATTAAATAAGAGACTATAAAAACAAATTATGCCTAGTTCACTGTCATGGAAGTTAACTAAGAGATCTCCTACTGTATCTAGTTATACAGACATAAACAGTTTAAGTATGATCAGAGAACAGGGAAGTAAACAACAGATGAAAAGTTAATGTAATGTAAGTAAATCTGAGTAACCAAGCTCACTGTTGAAAAAGCCATCCTCTGTACACCCCTTCACTAATGGTATGGTCCATTTCTCATATGGTATGGTCTGTTTTCATGGTAGAATAACTCATAAGGAGGACACATATGAATAGTTTGAGGACTTGAGTTCTCCTGTTGTTCTGTGTGTACTAAGGTTGGGGTCGTCTGTCGGCGATTGGATGAGTCCAATTAATGCTGGTTACCTTCATGTTACATGTGTGCACTTCACCTACAGTATGCTGAGTATACTAATATAGTTTTTAGGGCTGGGACTCGATTAAAAAAAATAATCTAATTAATTAGAGGCTTTGTAATTAATTAATCGCAATTAATCGCATTTTAATCGCATATCAATATTTGACCTGAGAACAGTGAAAAGCATTTTTTTCAAATGGATTTTGGCATACGTCTTTAAGTACATGTGCTCAAGAACTGTAATATAACTTTGAGGTATTTGCACTTGACTCTCGAGTATTTCCAATTTCTAATACTTTTACTTCTACTCCAGTAACTCCACTATATCTCAGAGGCAAATATTGTACTTTTTACTCCACTACAATTATTTGAAAACTTTAGTTACTAGTTACTTTGTAGATTTAGATTATTATAAAACATTACAGTAACCATGTGAAAATAGCAGATCTACAAGCGCAAGGCATTGTGAGCTTGTAGATATGCTATTTTCCACCAATGAGGCTGGTAGAGTGTGTTGTTGTTACTGATGTTTTATAGTAGTTTAATTAATTATTAATAAAAATCGCGCGCATGTGATCCGCACCGCATCGTGGACCCCCCCCCCCCCACCAGCGCACCGCCGCCCCCCCCCTAAACGGGACAAACGCGCGCGTAGGGGGGGGGGGGAGCATCCATTACAGATTCTGATTTGCCCAGCCAACATTATCAAGCAGGCATCATGTTTTCATGCACTGTGCTGGCTGCAGCACGCAGTAACTTTGTTGTCATGTCTGAGAAGTGAGAACCACCGTCTGTTGGTGCGCTGCTATTCTCGGTCCGTCTGAAACTCGTCCAGTGAGAAACGTTCCGCGCTGCAAAAATAGGTGCGATTAAAATGCGTTAATTTTTTTTACGCGATAATTTTTCTATAATTAATTGATAGAAATTAACGCGATAAAGTCCCGGCCCTAATAGTTTTGTCTTCCATTAAAGGAATATTTCACCCAAAAAGACTGTTTCCCTATCAATTAAACCTTGAATTCATGGATATTTGAGTTTTTTAGTATTTGTGACATTCCTGAACCTAAATCCAATATCCTACTACTTTAATTAAAATGCCCACGCTGTGCTGTACGTCCCGGGTTGGCCAGCACACGAGGTCTCCACTTGCCTCCAAACTTGCCACAGACTATTGATCAGTGCTCTGGCTAATGCCTAGGCTTCTTTCCCCACCTTCAATGTACTTACATATTGTACAGTTAATATAAAACTACATTCTTTTTATTCAGGCACATTTTAGCCACTTTCTTTTTGGCCGCTAGGCCCACCCTACTGCACATGTGTGACATAGGCACAGTGTACCATAAAAAGGACAAGGACTGACAGATAGAGATCTCCATATATGGCCATATCAGTTGGATCACTGGTGCACCGTAGATGTGAGGGCCACGAAGCGGCCCCAACCTTTAGTTTGACTAAATGACATTAATAGGAAACCAATCTTAACAAGAGCAAAACTATATTTAAAACATTTTCTTTAAACCTGGATCATCAGTAGGCTCATAGTGATTACACTGTGAGAGTTGTTTTGGAGTTTATATACTTTTCTTTAATATAGTTTTGCATTGGTTTTCTACCACAGCAGACAATGCAAATATTCTATTTTGGCTCAGGAATGCAACCAAAACAAAAAAGTTCTGAGGTGGGGGGAGGGGCAGAGTGGAGTGTGGAACGGTCAACACCACTAGACGTCACAGAAAGACTGAACAGAGGAAGAGAGCAATGTTCAACCAGCCAACCCGATCTCCAGAGGAAACGTTCTCTTTGAACGTTTTTGAAGTTTTTGAAATTCCGTGAATAGACACGGAAAAACCCGAAATTCCGTGAATAGCCGCCTCCATCTCCCCCATTGTGACTAAACCATGACGGAGGCGCGCAGTCACAGGCGAACTGTCACCCCGTGAAGGACCACCGAGGGAGCTAAGGCGACCGAGTTGCCGTCCTGAACGGTGTGACGTTCGCCTGTGCCTACTCAGCGCCGTTTGAGTTATGTACCGATAGGCACAGAATCGTACATTTTGTTGTGGGGACTGCTTGCGACTGGTTACGCCCACCGTGGGACTCGCCGTACATATGCACGCAATTTCGGGGTTTCTAGGCGACTATCCACGGAATGAAGTGCACTGTTCCGTGCAATGTTACGGAGATCTCTGGAGATCAGGCTGAACCAGCAGTTGAAGGTATGAAATGAATAAAGTGAGAATGAGCAAATATATGGCATATTTACTATTTGGTGGAATTTATCATCTGATACACCTGAGTCACGCACAAATCAAGGCTTTACACATAGCCTTTCATGAATCAGACGTGGCTCTTTATTTACAAGCAAACCTACAATAAAGAATATAGCAGAAATGTTAAGAGCTGTGTGAATGAGGACCATTAAAAATAACAATTATCTTGTCCTTTTTATTTTAATTACGGAGAGGATGGCAATTTCAGTGGGTTCAAACCACTAGTCTGGTGGGGGTAACCAGCAGGGCTTTTAGACTCTTAGTTTAGTTTTTACCTTAGTTTAGTTTTTACCCTGCTTTATTGTGGTCTGGCCTTTATTTGCACTATACACACAATACCACTAGTCACTATTTGAGACACAGACAGTTTTATTGGAACCTTTATGTCAACCTTAATTTCTAATTATAGTGCTAACTGTAATGTCAGATTGACTCTAGGATGTTTCTATTCACTTGACTACTAACCGAGCCTTTCTGCAGTTCCTCACAGCTGGGATCAGTCTCCTTCGCCCCCCCTCTGATGTGTTGTATTTGTCCAGGTCCAACTCTTCCAGAACCTCCTCAGACATCAGCAGCATGGCAGCCAGAGCTGAACACTGGCTGTCAGACAGTTTCTCCTTTGATCCGTTCAGGTACCGTTTGATCTCCTGATGTAATGAGTGGTCGTTCATCTCCATCAAACAGTGGAAGATATTGATACATCTGTCAGGAGAGATATCATCAGTGTTTATCATGCTCTTTAGGTTCGTGATGGCTTTCTGGATGCTCACTGGACTGTTCTTTGTCTGACCCAGTAGGCCTCCTAACAGACTCGTGTTGGACTCCAGTGAGAGGCCATGAAGAAACCGAACAAGTAAGTCCAGGTGGCCATTTTTACTCTTCAGGGCTTTTTTCATAGCGGCTTTCAGGAAGTCGGAGAGGGAGATGGAGAAATAATGACGTTCCAGGAATGTCTTCAGTACCTTCATGTTCTTCTCTGATAAACAATGGAGCAGGTAGACTGCGGCTAGAAACTCCTGGATGCTCAGATGAACAAAGCTGTAGACCGTTTTCTGGAAGAGCACACCCTCTCTTTTGAAGATCTCTGTGCACACTCCTGAGTACAGTGAGGCATCTTTCACATCAAGACCACACTCTTCCAGGTCTTCTTGGTAGAACAGGATGCTACCTTTCTCCAGATGTTCAAATGCCAGCCTGCCCAGCTTCAGGAGAACATCCCTGTCAGTCTCCATGAGCTGCTGTTGATTCACCTCATGTGTCTCATCATACTTCTTCTTCTTCCTCTTTGTCTGAACCAAAAGGAAGTGGCAGCACATCTCAGTCAGGGTCTTGGGCAGCTGTCCTATCGTGTGTGTCCTCAACATGTCCAGCAGAACGGTAGCAATGATCCAACATAATAGTGGGATGTGACACAGGATGTGGAGGCTCCTTGATGTCTTCATGTGTGAGATGACTGTGCTGGCCTGTTTCTCATCACTGAATCTGTTCCTAAAGTACTTCTCCTTCTGTGGGTCTGTGAACCCTCGCACTTCTGTCACCATGTCAACACATGCAGGAGGGATCTGATTGGCTGCTGCAGGTCTGGTGGTTATCCAGAGGAGAGCTGAGGGGAGCAGATTCCCCTTGATTAGGTTTGTTAACAGAGCATCCACTGATGATGTCACTGTGACATCAGAAACAATGTCATTGTTTTTTTTGTTTGTTTTTTGGAACAATGGAAATCTGCTTTCATCCAGACCATCAAAGATGAAGCCAACTTTCCAGACAGCGAGCTGCTCTGCTGTGACCTTCTTTAATGTCGGGTGGAAATCATGGATCAGTGTGAGAAGACTGTACTGCTCATCTCTGACCAAGTTCAGCTCCCGGAATGAAAAGGGAACCAGGAGATTTATATCTTGATTTTCCAAACCCTTTGCCCAGTCCAGAGTGAACTTACGCACAGAGAATGTTTTTCCAATGCCAGCGATGCCCTTGGTCAGAACTCTTCTGATGGGTGTCTTTCTGCCAGGGACGGGTTTAAAGATGTCACAGCAGTTGATTGGTGTGTCATGGAAGGTCTTCATGTTGGAAGCTGTCTCAAGCTGTATCACCTCATGTTGGCTATTAACCCCTTCACTCTCTCCCTCTGTGATGTAGAGCTCTGTGTAGGTGCTGGTGAGGGAGGTTCCAGACTCTTCTGTCATGTGGTCTTTCACATCATCAAGACTGTTCAAACTGATCTTATAATCATTCAAATCATCCTGCAGACTGACATCTGAAATGAGAAGAAAATGTATGTTTTAAACATTCCGGTTATTTCATAACTTTACATATTTATGGCACACATTTTTTTTTAAACAGCCAAAAGTAATAACACAAGATGTGTTGTTTTTGTCGAGTTGATAATTGTTTAGCTTCATTATTTGCACTTAGATATTGATACAGACACTAATTTGAACATTTAGTCTGACTATGATTTCTGGAATTTAGAATTTTTTATTTTAATTAGTCCAAATTCTGTCCAGTCTTACCTTGTCCAGGTGTGGTTTGACTTGGTGTCTTCAGTCCAGGTGTGGATCTGGATCTCTTTCCACACTGGGGACAGCCATAGTGTCCTGTTGGAGCAGACTGGTCCCAGTATGAGGTGATGCACTGTCTGCAGAACCAGTGTCCACAGCTGGTAGAGACTGGATCTGTCAGAACCTCCTCACACACTGAACACCTGGACGCCTGCTCTGTCACAACACAATCACTCCTCTTCCTCTCTCTGTGGAGATGAAGACAATGTATATTTATTTGGCTGCAGATCCCCATCTGAAAATATGTTCTGCCAGGGATCCCAAAAGAGAAAATTTGTGTTTGATCATTGTTCAATTTTTTGTGAAATTATTCCACATTTTTCAAACCTTTTCAAGATTCAACTAAATGTTTCAAAAAGTACAGATCTACAAGCTCAAAATTGGCCGCAATGTGATATGTACATCAGGTATTTTGGAATATCCCAAGTATGAAAATTACTGTTCATCAGTTTGCTGGGGTAACCCCCTAAAGGACCTCTGGACGTCCGCAGACCCACCAAAGAGGACAATTACTAAAATAAATATATTAATAACTGCCCACAAAAAGTTCTGAAACTTAACTTCAGTCAATTAATAATTCTCCCCTTCAATAACACCGATTGGCATTGTATTGTATTTTATATCATTTTTATCGTTAATTAGTCACCTTTACAACAAGGTATAACTTCCAAAGATTGTGCTATCATGGAATGAGCAACACTGCTAAACGTGTAGGTAGTGCCCCCCAAAAACAGAACAAATCAGCAAAATTATATTAGTAATAATAGCTACAGTAACATTTTACACACAATACGTACAATAACAGTTGATAGACACAGTAGTCTATACATAGTATACATAGTTTGTTACATAGATAGCACATGTGCACAAGCAGCCAGTCTGTATTGTTCAGCTTCACCACTGAACACCACATTGTGATTTGTACGACTTCATTACTATCTGTAGATAAACTTTGAACATCTCTTAATAAAATGCTGCAGGGCGAGGTGTGGCACCAACCAATCAATATTCATTAATTTTCAACCTCCTGGGTGGGGACGTGAGGGGGGTATCCGCCCAGCCAGCACCCCTAGTTCCCATGGCTATGGTCATTGTTTTAAAATCTCGTAGTATGTGCATGGTCAAGATAATCCCATAATCATGTAGTGTGTGATGCTACCGGAATTCCAAATTGTTTAAGATTTAAAAAATCCTGTAAAGTGAGTGCAGCTTTATAGTGTTGTGTATATTGTATAGGAGGATTCACATACTTTGTGTGTGGAGGTCCAGGTTCATTACTGAAGTTAGGAACTCCTCCTTTAGACTTGTCACTCTTCAAAGACACACAGCTGGGTGTTGGAGACTCTGGTCTGTGGTACAGACTTCTGGAATCATATAAATGTTTCTATAATTATCATGTGAATTCAATGTGTTAAATATGTGTTATTGTTAGTCCCATTTTACAACTACATGTATTAAAGTTCTCAGTCGCCACAACTGATTTCTTTCATTTGGAAGCATATCGCACACCGAAAATAGCTGATCTACAAGCTCAACAACACGTCACAGCGCAATGTGTTGTGAGCCTGAAGATCAGCTATTTCCGCTTATTAGTTATGATTTGTACAACTTCATTTACAAACTGAACAAACATAGTAACTTACAATCTATAGATACACTTTGACCAGGGAGGATATAACGTTAATAGATGCTATGTCTACTTCTTGAATTTGCATTGGCATTGAGATCCACAGAGGGGGGGCATTCCGTACCACAGCCTAGATCCAGAGCAAATGTCAGGCATGATTATCGT
Organism: Gymnoscopelus braueri; assembly: GCF_963280865.1. Lineage (NCBI taxonomy): Eukaryota > Metazoa > Chordata > Actinopteri > Myctophiformes > Myctophidae > Gymnoscopelus > Gymnoscopelus braueri. The sequence goes on along the minus strand of NC_137613.1, from coordinate 1,940,960 downwards.
CTAGTGTGAGCGGTTCAAAGATCCTTTCTTAAGCCTCCCGGTTTGCTCTCAGTCATTCGAGACCGTCAAGACAATTTTTAAACATGGTTTATATTTATCTGGATCGCTACTGACCGTTATGCTTTATATTGTTGTGTATATTGTATAGGAGGATTCACATACTCTGTGTGTGGAGGTCCAGGTTGAATACTGAAGTTAGGAAACCATCCTTTAGACCGGTCACTCTTCATAGACACATAGCTGGGTGTTGGAGACTCTGGTCTGTGGTACGGCCATCTGGAATCATGAAAATGTTTCTATAATTATCATGTGAATGAAGAAGTAAATTGATTCAATATTTGTTATAATTATAGAAACATTCATAAGATTTGCACAGGAGTCGCACGCAAATCATATAAATGTTTCTATAATTATCATGTGAATGAAGAGGTCAATCTGTTATTGTTACGTCCCATTTTACATCTTAAAGGGAAATGTTTTGAGTTTCGTCTTTGCAGCAACAAGAAAACAGAACAAAATAGCAAAATAATATTATTATTAATAATAGAAACTGTAACATTTGACAAACAATACGTACAATAACAGTTGATAGACACAGTAGTCTATACATAGTTTACATAGTTTGTTGCATAGATAGCACAGGCACACAAGCAGTCAGTCTGTATTGTTCAGCTTCACCACTGAACTCCACATTGTGATTTGTACGACTTCATACACAAACTGCTCACACAGTAATTTATGATCTATAGATAAACTTTGAACATCTCTTAATAAAATGCTGCAGGGTGAGGTGCGGTACTAACCAATCAATATTCATTCATTTTCAACTTCCTGGGTGGGGACGTGAGGGGGGGTGTCCACCCACCCAGCACCCCTAGTTCCCACGGCTATGGTCACTGTTTTAAAATCTCGTAGTATGTGCATGTTCAAGATAATCCCATAATCCTGTAGTGTGTGATGCTACCAGAATTCCAAATTGTTTAATACATACAGTGCCAAGATCGCATCGATACGTTCTTTCAAATCCATCGCTTGAGTGCCAGGATTCCAAAGAACGCATTGATGCGTTCTTTTGAATTTTCATTGTTTAATCTGTTGTCGTATATGATGAGGCATTAAACTGCGTGTTAGTAGGCTTGTAGTTGTAATGAAGAAGAGGAGAAGAAGAGACGTCAGGTTTCCAGGTTCCAGAATCATTTATTCAGCAACAAACAGCATAACAGAGAACCAGGGAGCCAGGCGCAGAGCCCTGAGCTCCACACAGCCTCACGTCGTGTGAGACAATCTATAGATACACTTTGACCTCGGAGGATATAACCTATAGAGAGGAGATCAACTCACTGGCACTCTGGTGCCGGGAGAACAACCTCGCTCTTAACGTCGACAAGACCAAAGAACTGATCGTGGACTTCAGGAGGCCGCGGAGAGACCATGCGCCCATCCTCATCGACGGTGCTGCAGTGGAAAGGGTCAGCGAGTTCAAGTTCCTCGGAGTACACATCGAGGAGGACCTCAAATGGGAGACGCACACCACACACGTGAGGAAAAAGGCTCAGCAGCGACTGTACTGGCTCCGCCGCCTGAAGAAGCTCGGAGTAGGACATCGCATCCTCAGGCTGTATTACAACAGTTCTGTTGAAGACATCCTAACAGGCTGTGTCACGGCCTGGTACGGGAACTGCACTGCCCGAGAAAAGATCAGCCTACAGCGAGTAGTGCGATCGGCAGAGCGGATAATGGGAGGCGAGCTCCCAGCGCTCCAGGAACTGTACAAAAAGCGGTGCGTGGTCAAAGCCAAGCGCATCATCAAGGACAAGCACCACCCAAGTCACAAACTTTTCAAACCCCTACAACGACCGCGACCGGGCAAGGGGCTCTACCGCAGTATCAAGAGTTCCACCACCAGGTCCTGGTGCAGTTTTAATCCGGCTGCTGTCAGAATGCTGAATGAGGCTTAAGCCTTGTTCAGCAGCCTGACAACAGGCGGTACTGTCCAGCTGGTCGCAGACTTTTCTGGCTCTTCCTGAACACACCTGTGGATTATACCAGGGACAAATGACTTGGACTTAGCTCCCCCTCGGACATACCTGTGGACTACACCAGGTACAAATGACTTTTTGTTGCACTCCCTCATGGAGCTACTTGCGGAGTATACTAGGGTTAGTCCACCCTAGGTGGACACGCACTGACCTTTTGCACCTTTATCCCATGTATAACGCACTGACTTTTTTTTGTCTTTTTTTATTGTGCTCTTTTTGGGCGGTGAAACCGCCCCTATAAGTGAGGTTTGGATATTTGTACAACAAATCCTGTGCTGTGATTGGCCAAAATTGTACCCCGCCTAACCCTGCACCGTGATTGGCCAATCACAGTCTATTCAGGACTGTGATTGGCCAGTGTCACATGACACATGTGCATAGCCCTATATAAGAAACCATAACTTAAAAAAACCCATAAATTTGTTTTTTTTAAGTTATGGTTTCTTCCATCATAAAGAGTGTTTCAATAAATGTATTTATTTTTTGTACATGATTGGTTGACTCCATTCAGTATTGTGATTAGCTAGCAAGACACCGCCCACTTCACACAGGGTGTGATTTTTTTTCTCTAAGCACCTTAACGTCCATAAGTATATCATGCACAGTATAAGTATATCATGCACAGTATACATACTGTGAAAAATTGTAGTTTTTTAAGAGAGGACTGTATGTTCATAGGGGTTGAAGCTATTCCCACCACAGGGCTCCGGTCATAGAGCATGTATTCAAAGATGACACTTGATGGCAGTTTATGGGTTTTTATGTAGAATGGTAGTTGGCAGATACAAACATACACAGTGATGAATGGTATCTGAAATAATGGAAATCATGACATAAATTTACAGAAATGGAAACAGTGAACTAATATCCTATGCAAACTAGGATACAGCACATAGCACATCACTGCAGTGAGCCATGAACCATGAAGCCATTAGCTTAGACCTACTTAGCCTGCTCACACACACACAGAATAGGCCCTGTTGTTAGCTTAGCCACTGAACTTTAGCTAGAACATACTGTTACAAAAACGATCTTTTTAAACCACACACAGATCAATTCTGATACAATGAACATGTTACCACATGAACCAATATTGCACTATATAGACAAAAACAAACTCACTTCGTCAAGAACGCATTCTTAAGTGCATATGTTTGTGTGTAGCTGCATATGGGAAGCACAACTGTAAACAACTGGGGTCCTCTTTTACTGGGAGTGCCCAAACAGGAGCCTCAATTAATTGGGGCCTCAGAAAACTACAGGGCGCCTGAAGCACTCCTGCACTAAATTAATTAGGACAATAAATGTGGGTATAGGGAATTTTGTACACATACATTGCTGCTATGCTCAGGCACCTTAGTTTTTTATTATCTCAGGTACTTTGTAAATATGTAGATAACTTGTCTGGCCTTCTGTTGTTCTCTTGTTTTTGATCTCCTTCCCACTTGCCCCCCACCCCTCTTCTTCTCCCCCCCCCCCCCCCCCCCTCTTCTTTCTATGGAAATTAACGTTGCGATGGGAACGATGTACAAAAATGAATTTCACCCACTTTTTTACCTTGTAAATCTATGATGTGACAATAAACCTGATTCTGATTCTATATGCCTGATTTACCTATATTTGTTTAGACTAAAAGGGAGTCTGTAATGTGTCTTTACTTTACCTCCAATTACTTAACTTAACTCCATTAATTATGGTATTCATCTCTTATGATTGAACAATGTTTTACAAGGTCTTATCTACATTTAATTACATGAGATGGATTTATCGAGAGTCCAAACACACACACACACACACACACACACACACACACACACACACACACACACACACACACACACACACACACACACACTTTGTATCTATCTTTAACTGTATAGCCAATATGTTGTGTGTTTATAGGTCATTTTAGTTTGTCCAAATACCTCGACAAGTTCAAATACAGTTTGCTACTACGACATTCCTAATTCCATAATTATCATGTGAATGAAGAGGTCAATTCGTTCAAGATTTGTTATTGTTACGTCCCATTTTACATCTAAAAGGGAAAATGTTTTGAGTTTCGCAGCAACAAGACAACAGAACAAAACAGCAAAATAATAATATTATTAATAATAGAAACACTAACATTTCACAAACAATAGCGTACAATAACAGTTGATAGACACAGTAGTCTAAACATAGTTTACATAGTTTGTTACATAGATAGCACATGCACACAAGCAGCCAGTCTGTATAGTTCAGCTTCACCACTGAACTCCACATTGTGATTTGTACGACTTCATTCACAAACTGCACACAGAGTAACTTATGATCTATAGATAAACTTTGAACATCTCTTAATAAAATGCTGCAGGGTGAGGTGCAGAACCTGGGTGGGGACGTGAGGAGGGTGTCCACCCACCTAGCACCCCTAGTTCCCACGGCTATGGTCATTGTTTTAAAATCTCGTAGTGTGTGCATGTTCAAGATAATCCCATAATCAAGTAGTGTGTGATGCTACCAGAATTCCAAATTGTTTAAGATTTTAAAAATCCTGTAGTGTAAGTGCAGCTTTATAGTGTTGTGTATATTGTATAAGAGGATTCACATACTGTGTGTGTGGAGATCCAGGTTCATTACTGAAGTTAGGAGGGTCAAGTTTAGACCAGTCACTCTTCAAAGACACACAGCTGGGTGTTGGAGACTCTGGTCTGTGGTACAGACTTCTGGAATCATATAAATGTTTCTATAATTATCATGTGAATTCAATTTGTTCAATATGTGTTATTGTTAGTTCCATTTTACATCTACATGGATTAAAGTTCTCAGTCGCCACAACTGATTTAATTCATTCTGAAGCATGTCATTTACAAACTGAACAAACATAGTAACTTACAATCTATAGATACACTTTGACCAGGGAGGATATAACGTTAATAGATGCTATGTCTACTTCTTGAATTTGCATTGGCATTGAGATCCACAGAGGGGGGGCATTCCATACCACAGCCTAGATCCAGAGCAAATGTCAGGCATGATTATCGTCTAGTGCAGGGGTGTCAAACTCATTTTGGGGTTGGGGCCAGATTGGTCAAGTGGTGACTTGAGGTGGGCCGGATCCAGTTGCGGACGCACTTGCGCGCTCACACACACTCAGACACTGCTACTAACTATGCATATCACTTTTAAAAAATGTATTAAGAAGAATAGCTACTTTAATTATTGACATTAAAAACAAACAATGCAATTTGTAATAATAATAATAATAATAATAATAATAATAATAATAATAATAATGATAATGATAATAATAATAATAAACCATTTTAAGTAGAATAATTCAATTTGAAGTTAAACAATACCTGGTAATGTGTGTGGGTGGTTAAATAATTAGATTCATAGAACAACAGTGGTGTAAAGTAACTAATTAAATGTACTCAAGTACTGTACCTAAGTAAAGATTTGACGTATTTTTACTTCACAAGAGTATTTCCAATTTCCAGTACTTTTACTTCTACTCCACTACATCTCAGTCACTGCTGTGACATAACGGTATATCACTTTAACCCTCGTAGGGTCCTCGGGTCCTTTTAACCCGGTTTAACATTTTCAACATGAATTAAAAGTATGTAAACAAATTTGAAACTTCTTCTATTTGCCTTATTTACTGTACTAAACATGTGATATGAAAATGAAATTTTTCATTTTCATGAAAATGAAAATTTTCACCCAGGGCCTTCGGGTCAAAGTGACCCGAAGGCCCTGGGTGTGACTAAAACACGAAGACCCTACGAGGGTTAAAAATGTTTTATGAAGATTAGCTACTTTAATTATTGACATTAAAAACAAACAATGCAATTTGTGATAATAATAATAATAATAATAATAATAATAATAAACCATTTTAAGTAGAATAATTCAATTTGAAGTTAAACAATACCTGGTAATGTGTGTGGGTGGTTAAATTAGATTTATAGAACAACAGTGGTGTAAAGTAACTAATTACATTTACTCAAGTACTGTACCTATTTCCAGTACTTTTACTTCTACTCCACTACATCTCACTTATCATAACTATAATCCATATTTAGATCAGTTATTTAAAACATGTTTATTTATTGTGTAGAATTATTTATTTACTATTGTGTAGTAATATAATACAATATGTCTCAAAACATTAGCATGCCATACAGTTGAATTATTGCAAATTAAATAAATATGATTTCAAGAAATTAAAACTAATATTGAATAGCCTAACAAAAGGCAACACACACACACACACACACACACACACACACACGCACACACACACACACACACACACAGAAAGACTGGTGACGCGAGGTTACACACACACACACACACACACACACACACACACACACACACACACACACACACACACACACACACACACACACACACACACACACACACACACACACACACACACACACATTGTGATTTGTACCACTTCATTCACAACACACAGTAATTTATGATCTATAGATAAACTTTGAACATCTCTTAATAAAATGCTGCAGGGCGAGGTGCAGAACCAACCAACCAATAGATATTCATTCATTTTCAACCTCCTGGGTGGGGACGTGAGGGGGGTGTCCACCCACCCAGCACCCCTAGTTCCCACGGCTATGGTCATTGTTTTAAAATCTCGTAGTGTGTGCATGTTCAAGATAATCCCATAAGATAATCTTATAAGATTCTCCTGTAGTGTGTGATGCTACCAGAATTCCAAATTGTTTAAGAAGATAAAAAAAAAACTGTAGTGTTGAGTACAGCTTTATAGTGTTGTGTATATTGTATAGGAGGATTCACATACTTTGTGTGTGGAGGTCCAGGTTCATTACTGAAGTTAGGAGGGTTAAGTTTAGACCAGTCACTCTTCAAAGACACACAGCTGGGTGTTGGAGACTCTGGTCTGTGGTACAGACTTCTGGAATCATATAAATGTTTCTATAATTATCATGTGAATTCAATTTGTTCAATATGTGTTATTGTTAGTTCCATTTTACATCTACATGGATTAAAGTTCTCAGTCGCCACAACTGATTTCATTCATCCTGAAGCATGTCATTCACCGAAAATAGCTGACCTACAAGCTCAACAACACGTCACAGCGCAATGTGTTGTGAGCCTGTAGATTAGCTTTTCCGGTTATTAGTTATGATTTGTACGACTTCATTTACAAACTGAACAAACATAGTAACTTACAATCTATAGATACACTTTGACCAGGGAGGATATAACGTTAATAGATGCTATGTCTACTTCTTGAATTTGCATTGGCATTGAGATCCACAGAGGGGAGGGGGCATTCCATACCCCAGCATAGATCCAGAGCAAATGTCAGGCATGATTATCGTCTAGTGTGAGCGGTTCAAAGATCCATTCTTAAGCCTCCCAGTTTGCTCTCAGTCATTCGAGACCGTCAATACAATTTTCAAACATGGTTTATATTTATCTGGATCGCTACTGTCCGTTATGCTTTATATTGTTGTGTATATTGTATAGGAGGATTCACATACTCTGTGTGTGGAGGTCCAGGTTCATTACTGAAGTTAGGAGGGATTCTTCTAGACCAGTCACTCTTCATAGACACATAGCTGGGTGTTGGAGACTCTGGTCTGTGGTACGGCCATCTGGAATCATGAAAATGTTTCTATAATTATCATGTAAATGAAGAAGTAAATTGATTCAATATTTGTTATAATTATATAAATATTTATAAGATTTGCACGGGAGTCGCACGCAAATCATATAAATGTTTCTATAATTATCATGTGAATGAAGAGGTCAATTTGTTCAAGATTTGTTATTGTTACGTCCCATTTTTTTTACATCTTAAAGGAAAAATGTTTTGAGTTTTGTCTTTGCAGCAGCAAGACAACAAAACAAAATAGCAAAATGATAATATTATTAATAATAGAAACTAACATTTTACAAACAATATGTACAATAATAGTTTATAGACACAGTAGTCTATACATAGTTTACATAGTTTGTTACATAGATAGCACATGCACACAAGCAGCCAGTCTGTATAGTTCAGCTTCACCACTGAACACCACATTGTGATTTGTACCACTTCATTCACAAACTGCACACACAGTAACTTATGATCTATAGATAAACTTTGAACATCTCTTAATAAAATGCTGCAGGGTGAGGTGTAGAACCAACCAATCAATATTCATTCATTTTCAACCTCCTGGGTGGGGACGTGAGGGGGGTGTCTGCCCCCCCAGCACCCCTAGTTCCCACGGCTATGGTCATTGTTTTAAAATCTCGTAGTGTGTGCATGGTCAAGATAATCCCATAAAATAATCTTATAAGATTCTCCTGTAGTGTGTGATGCTACCAGCATTCCAAATTGTTTAAGATTTAAAAAAAAAACTGTAGGGTGCAGTTTATAGTGTTGTGTATAATGTATAGGAGGATTCAATTCACATACTGTGTGTGTGGAGGTCCAGGTTCATTACTGAAGTCAGGAGGTCTTCTTCTAGACCAGTCACTCTTCAAAGACACACAGCTGGGTGTTGGAGACTCTGGTCTGTGGTACAGACTTCTGGAATCATATAAATGTTTCTATAATTATCATGTGAATTCAATTTGTTCAATATGTGTTATTGTTAGTCCCATTTTACATCTACATGGATTAAAGTTCTCAGTCGCCACAACTGATTTCATTCATTTGGAAGCATGTCTTTCACCGAAAATAGCTGATCTACAAGCTCAACAACACGTCACAGCGCAATGTGTTGTGAGCCTGTAGATTAGCTATTTCCGGTTATTAGTTATGATTTGTACGACTTCATTTACAAACTGAACAAACATAGTAACTTACAATCTATAGATACACTTTGACCAGGGAGCATATAACGTTAATAGATGCTAAATCTACTTCTTTAATTTGCATTGGCATTGAGATCCACAGAGGGGGGGCATTCCATACCCCAGCCTAGATCCAGAGCAAAAGTCAGGCATGATAATCGTCTAGTGTGAGCGGTTCAAAGATACATTCTTAAGCCTCCCAGTTTGCTCTCAGTCATTCGAGACCATCAAGACAATTTTCAAACATGGTTTATCTTTATCTGGATCGCTACTGTCCTTTATGCTTTATATTGTTGTGTATATTGTATAGGAGGATTCATATACTCTGTGTGTGGAGGTCCAGGTTGATTACTGAAGTTAGGAAACCATCCTTTAGACCGGTCACTCTTCATAGACACATAGCTGGGTGTTGGAGACTCTGGTCTGTGGTACAGCCATCTGGAATCATGAAAATGTTTCTATAAGTATCATGTAAATGAAGAAGTAAATTGATTCAACATTTGTTATAATTATAGAAATATTTATAAAATTTGCACGGGAGTCGCACGCAAATCATATAAATGTTTCTATAATTATCATGTGAATGAAGAGGTCAATTTGTTCAAGGTTTGTTATTGTTACGTCCCATTTTACATCTTAAGGGAAAATATTTTTAGTTTCGTCTTTGCATCAACAAGAAAACAGAACAAAATAGCAAAATGATATTATTAATAATAGAAACTAACATTTGACAAACATTACGTACAATAACAGTTCATTGACACAGTAGTCTATACATAGTTTGTTACATAGATAGCACATGCACACAAGCAGCCAGCCTGTATAGTTCAGCTTCACCACTGAACACCACATTGTGATTTGTACCACTTCATTCACAAACTGCACACATAGTAACTTATGATCTATAGATAAACTTTGAACATCTCTTAATAAAATGCTGCAGGGTGAGGTGCAGAACCAACCAATCAATATTCATTCATTTTCAACCTCCTGGTTGGGGACGTGAGGGGGGAGTCCACCCACCCAGCACCCCTAGTTCCCACGGCTATGGTCATTGTTTTAAAATCTCGTAGTGTGTGCATGGTCAAGATAATCCCATAAAATAATCTTATAAGATATATAGTATATTATAACGTATTTCTTCCTTCCATGCACTATAGCTGTGGTGTAAGACAATGTAATTTGATGTAATATTACTTGTTGTATTTTATATTTTCATGAAAATGTTCATATTAATCTACAAGTTCACACAAGTTTTAGAGTTTTAGAATATGTTGTCTATGACAGAACGGTTTGTCATTTTCCTCCCAGATGCTATTCATGTTGACCATTCATTTGTACTGCATTGGTTTACCTGGGTGCTGACGATTGTAAATAAAACACAATTTAATATGATTTTTCTCCCCATCAATGTGTTTCTACCTTTTCTAACTTGGCCTAGAATAGCATTCTAAACCATTCTAACCTGTCACTTTAACAAGAATGCTATTCTAGGCAAAGTTAGAAAAGGTAGAAACACTTGATTGATTGAAAAATCACATTATATTGTATTTATTTACAACCATATGGCAGCACAGAGGTAAACCAATGCAGTGCAAATACATCGTCAACATGACCAGCATCTGGGAGGAAAATGACAAACTGTTCTGTTACAGTGCAAGACTTGGTAATCGTATTGATATAAAAACACTGGCCTACATGTTTTGGCTTGAGTAGGTTACTGTTTGTTATAAAGTCTCAGAGACACCATCAGGCACGCTCCCAAAGCGCGTGCATGAGCGCGCCCCGCAGGCACGTAACGGGAGCGAGGACGCACCTGTCAATCATTAGTGACTCTTTGAAGACGAGCTGTGTCACCGTGCCCAGAGGAGTTTGTTCACCGCGACGGACTATTTCTGTTATTTGTATACTCCTTTCTACCTTCCATCCTTTAACCTGTGTGCGTCATTGAACAACTGTAAGTTGTGCTTTATGTCTGCTATATGTTTCAACGTTATTATGGCTGGTGTATTCTGCTTGGGGTAATTTTGTGCCACTGTTTGATATGCCGTTCTACTGTGGACTGACGGTATTTTGGTTGATTGCTTGGTTAAGTCCTGTTATTATAGTTATATCTACATAATACCTAATCTACCTATATGCCTGATTTACCTATATTTGTCTGGACTAAAAGGGAGTCTGTAATGTGTCTTTACTTTACCTCCAATTACAATTATGTTATTCATCTCTTATGGTTGAACAATGTTTTACGGTCTTTTTAAGGTCTTATCTACATTTAATTACATGAGATGGATTTATCATGAGTACACACACACACACACACACACACACACACACACACACACACACACACACCACACACACACACACACACACACACACACACACACACACACACACACACACACACACACACACACGTGTTGTGTTTATAGGTCATTTTAGTTTGTCCAAATACCTGGACAAGTTCAAATACAGTTTACTACTACGAAATTCCTAATTCCATAATTATCATGTGAATGAAGAGGTCAATTTGTTCAAGATTTGTTATTGTTACGTCCCATTTTTACAAATGTTTTGAGTTTCGCAGCAACAAGACAACAGAACAAAACAACAAAATAATAATATTATTAATAATAGAAACACTAACATTTCACAAACAATAGCGTACAATAACAGTTGATAGACACAGTAGTCTATACATCGTTTATAGATTGTTACATAGATAGCACATGCACACAAGCAGCCAGTCTGTATAGTTCAGCTGCACCACTGAACACCACATTGTGATTTGTACCACTTCATTCACAAACTGCACACATAGTAACTTATGATCTATAGATAAACTTTGAACATCTCTTAATAAAATGCTGCAGGGTGAGGTGTAGAACCAACCAATCAATATTAATTCATTTTCAACCTCCTGGGTGGGGACGTGAGGGGGGTGTCCGCCCCCCCAGCACCCCTAGTTCCCACGGCTATGGTCATTGTTTTAAAATCTCGTAGTGTGTGCATGTTCAAGATAATCCCATAAAATAATCTTATAAGATTCTCCTGTAGTGTGTGATGCTACCAACATTCCAAATTGTTTAAGATTTAAAAAAAAACTGTAGGGTGCAGTTTATAGTGTTGTGTATATTGTATAGGAGGATTCACATACTGTGTGTGTGGAGGTCCAGGTTCATTACTGAAGTCAGGAGGTCTTCTTCTAGACCAGTCACTCTTCAAAGACACACAGCTGGGTGTTGGAGACTCTGGTCTGTGGTACAGACTTCTGGAATCATATAAATGTTTCTATAATTATCATGTGAATTCAATTTGTTCAATATGTGTTATTGTTAGTCCCATTTTACATCTACATGGATTAAAGTTCTCAGTCGCCACAACTGATTTCATTCATTTGGAAGCATGTCTTTCACCGAAAATAGCTGATCTACAATCTCAACAACACGTCACAGCGCAATGTGTTGTGAGCCTGTAGATTAGCTATTTCCGGTTATTAGTTATGATTTGTACGACTTCATTTACAAACTGAACAAACATAGTAACTTACAATCTATAGATACACTTTGACCAGGGAGCATATAACGTTAATAGATGCTATGTCTACTTCTTGAATTTGCATTGGCATTGAGATCCACAGAGGGGGGGGGGGGACATTCCATACCCCAGCCTAGATCCAGAGCAAATGTCAGGCATGATTATAGTCTAGTGTGAGCGGTTCAAAGATCCATTCTTAAGCCTCCCGGTTTGCTCTCAGTCATTCGAGACCGTCAAGACAATTTTCAAACATGGTTTATCTTTATCTGGATCGCTACTGTCCGTTATGCTTTATATTGTTGTGTATATTGTATAGGAGGATTCACATACTCTGTGTGTGGAGGTCCAGGTTCATTACTGAAGTTAGGAACCCATCCTTTAGACTGGTCACTCTTCATAGACACATAGCTGGGTGTTGGAGACTCTGGTCTGTGGTACGGCCATCTGGAATCATGAAAATGTTTCTATAATTATCATGTAAATGAAGAAGTAAATTGATTCAATATTTGTTATAATTATAGAAATATTTATAAGATTTGCACGAGAGTCCCACGCAAATCATATAAATGTTTCTATAATTATCATGTGAATGAAGAGGTCAATTTGTTCAAGATTTTTTAAAGTTACGTCCCATTTTACATCTTAACTCATTGAGTGCCATAGTTATTAATATCTATTTCTGGCCATTACAATTTGTATTCAAATTTAAAATTTAGTAAAACAAAAGTGCTTAGGAAGCGAGATACAGCCTTTTTCAGTTATAAGTTAAACAAGGAGTGGATGGAGATGCATATCTTCAGATAATGATATCTTGAGTTCAGGAAGAAAAAAATGTAAATTTAAAAATGTTTAAAAAGCAGCCAGTCCGTATAGTTCAGCTTCACCACTGAACACCACATTGTGATTTGTACCACTTCATTCACAAACTGCACACACAGTAACTTATGATCTATAAATAAACTTTGAACATCTCTTAATAAAATGCTGCAGGTTGAGGTGCAGAACCAACAAATCAATATTCATTCATTTTCAACCTCCTGGGTGGGGACCTGAGGGGGGTGTCCACCCACCCAGCACCCCTAGTTCCCACGGCAATGGTCATTGTTTTAAAATCTCGTAGTGTGTGCATGGTCAAGATAATCCCATAAAATAATCTTATAAGATTCTCCTGTAGTGTGTGATGCTACCAGAATTCCAAATTGTTTAAGATTGAAAAAAAACCTGTAGTGTGCAGTTTATAGTGTTGTGTATATTGTATAGGAGGATTCACATACTGTGTGTGTGGAGGTCCAGGTTCATTACTGAAGTCAGGAGGGCTTCTTCTAGACCAGTCACTCTTCACAGACACACAGCTTGGTGTTGGAGACTCTGGTCTGTGGTACAGACTTCTGGAATCATATACATGTTTGTGTGAATGAAAAAGACCATTTGTTTTTTTCATTGTCACATTCCATTTTACTTCTAAAAGGGTAACATCTTTTAGTTTCCTCACACAACATTGCAGCAACAAGAATAATAATAATAATAAAATAGCAATAAATATACAGTACAATAACAGGTGATAGACATAATTTACATAGATTGTTGCATACTGTACATGCACACAAGCAGCCATCCTGTCTAGTGCAGCATCACCACTGAACACCACTCTGTGATTTGTACCACTTCATTCACAAACTGCACACATAGTAACTAACAACATATTTGTGACTGGGTACAATGGTTTATGCCGCAAGTGATCATTTTCCATTTTATAATATAAGCTTTCATATGATGTATCATTCATTGAAATTGAACAATATTTAAAGAAGATGTGGTCATTTGAATCTTGTTGAACCTTAAACCTCAAAGCAGAGAAATTGCCCTGCAAAGATCCTAGAGATTTTAACACCTCAGTGGCCCAGAAATGGGTGTGACAATGGGAGGGACAATAGGTACTCAACCCCACCCCTAATCACTCCCCCACCCCTAACCACTCCCCTACAGGAGTGACAGTAGGTTAGCTGTCAACACTATAAACACACTTGACAAGACAGACCTGCTTTTAAATGTCTAAATGTACAGTGAAACAGTACATTAAAAGTAAAGCTCCCGATACTTTTACCCGATACCAAAACAATGACGGCCGCTGGTATTAACATTGCATTGTTAACAGCTGTGCCTCAAAGTTATAACCACTTTGAGTTTCTAACTTGTGGTCATAGTCGCGATACTTTTCAGTTGTGTGGTGGTACTTTTAGATGGATTTTACTGTAACAGAAAGTTCTGTCCACCGTCCAGTCAGAGGGCATGGTTCAGACCGGAGCAGGCTCTGTTATCACAGACGGAGCTAGCGTTATTATTAGCCGTAGCCAGTGTTGCCAGATTCTGCTGGAGAGAAACAAGCAGCCAGGTCTATAAAAATAAGGCCAAAATAAGCAACTAGGGCAGGTCAATCAAACTGTCTAATATTAAATACTGTCTAATATTGTTTTATGTTTTCCCAAAGATTTTCATGCCAAGAGGACCCCTCTTGCCCCTCAATATGTACAATCTACTTTACAGAAAAACAATACCAAAGTCGCTTATAATAAACGGATTTGGCAACACTGGTCAAAGCCTCATTTATGCTCCTTATGCACGACGGTGTCGCACGCTGAAAACAGCAGATCTACAAGCTCACAACGCGTCCAGACGTGACCCGTTGTGATCTGCTGTTTTTTGGAGTATGAGTCGGTGCTAATACAGGGAAAGAGGACAGGAGAGCTGATTAGCGTTAGAAGGAGTTCTCCTTAACGTTATGGTACTGTCGTTCCTTTCTCCTCACACCCGCGGTAGCGCAGGCTGCTCGTCTTTAGTAAAAAAAATAAAAAATAATACACTTTCGCTACTGACCAAAACAAAGACGGTTTTGTGGAGTTGAAAGCCTTGCTGTGTGTTTACTAACAGAAACACGTTGTACTTATGGGGGCTGTACTAGAGAGAGAAACCGGAGAACAAAGCCTAGCCAGGACCAATCGAAACCACTCTATGCAAATCTCGGCAGAGTATCTCTCCACCCCCCTCTCCACACGCAAAGTAACACAGAGACTTGCTCTAAGCTGCCTAGTAGAGCATACTTTGCCCTACAAATGTAACCATTTAATGATTCTCCCACGACTATATTTTGCAATAGAAACCTTCTTTAACATTCGAACTGTTTTAATATGAAAAAAAAACGAAAAACACACAAAAAAAAAAGAGCTAAATTCTCATTTTTACTCTGTTTCCACAAAAGCGACTTGGGGAAGGTTTCATTGTATTCAGTCACATTTATAGATATAACAGGGATGATACAACATGATTAGATGCTATGTTTTGTTTTTGTAATTAATGTAACTTAGCATGAGATCACGTTGTTGTGTTAGTGTTGTGTATATATAGTAAAGGAGGATTGACATACTTTGTATGTGGAGGTCCAGGTTCATCACTCTTAGACACAGATGGAGGCTCTGGTCTGTGGATGAGCTGTTTGTCAGTTCCCTCCTCCTCTCTCTCCTCACAATGACTCATCTTTGGTCTTTATTAAACCTGTCAAGATTACAGTGAAAATAGACCAGAAAACAGTAAATGTTTGCTTCATATACACAAAGTGCACGCACGCGCACGCACACACACACACACACACACACACACACACACACACACACACACACACACACACACACACACACACACACACACACACACACACACACACACACACACACACACACACACACACACACACACACACACACAGGGAAGTGCAGAGAATGTTAGAGGGACAGAGGTTGACATTTCTAAAAGGGCACTTGTGGTGAAAATAGCCAATCTAGAAGCTCACAACGCATCACACTGCGACGCGCTGTGAGCTTGTAGATCGGCTATTTTTGGTGTCTGACACACCGCTCTCAACTAAGTATAATCAAGCCTTTACTGGAGATGCAGTGCACAGCGTTGATTTATACACTGAGGACAAACCATTTAATTGAATAAAATGCTGCATTAAAGAGAGTTCAGAAAAGGCAATCATCTTGAGCATCAGTCTGGCAATGCCAGGCTAGCCTTCTGGTACAGTAATGGAGAAAGGTAGCCTGGGATCCAGCCTGCTTCACTACGTTCTCACTTGGTTTCTCAGTCTGGAAAGCCTCCAAGGGAGGCGGGACATGCCATACTGCTGGAATCGAGCCGTGGCTTCTGATTGGTCTGTGGTGCGGGGCGGGACAAAAAAAAAAACAGTGTGATTCGTGCTTCGTTTGAACAACATCCAATCAGCAACGACGTTGCCTACGTAACATATGTAGTTCCAGTGTAGTTCTGCAAAACCAGTCAAATAGGAGCTTCTTTCCAGACTGAGAAACGTAGTGAAGCAGCTAGATCCCAGGCTAGGAGAAAGGAGACATTTAGCATTTCTTTCACCCTAGTAAAAGCTACATTTATGGTCTGGAGAGAGAGGACACTTTTTACAGAGAGGTAAAAGGGGAGGGGCTAAAGCCCCCTTTGATGTCCATGTGTGCACGTGCCTGCACAGCTACACACACAGTCACGTGCACAGACTGTGCACTATGCTTTACTCTCCTACTGTTCCTACACCACCCCTACTGCTAATATACATGTGGTTCCTCTGGTTTCCTGTCAATCAGCAGGTGATTGGTCCTGAACACTCACAGTACTGATGCTTTTTATTGTATTCATCTAAACCAGAAATGAACATAGAGCTGGGATACCAGCTCAATGCAGTTAACTAGCGCACACACACACACACACACAAACACACGAATAATTGGGATCAACATTATAAATGACCCACAGCCCTGGAAGACCCTCTGGGCCAGCAGAACGCATCTTCCACTTGGGCCAGGCAACTTAAAGTATAATTTAAAAATAAGCCACTTAAATTCCTTAGCTGTCAGTTTGCCCCCGGTGTTCCAAAATGGACATTAGAGCCAACAGAAGCATCATGTGACTGTCAACAACACTACTGCTCTGATACCAGCATGTAGGCTACCGTTAGCTTGTTAGCTTAAATAAACACTGTTCAACAACACTACTGCTCTGACAGCAGCATGCAAGCTACCGTTAGCTTAAATAAACACTGTTCAACAACACTACTGCTCTGACAGCAGCATGTAGGCTACCATTAGCTTGTTAGCTTAAATAAACACTGTTCAACAACACTACTGCTCTGACAGCAGCATGCAGGCTACCGTTAGCTTAAATAAACACTGTTCAACAACACTACTGCTCTGACAGCAGCATGCAGGCTACCGTTAGCTTAAATAAACACTGTTCAACAACACTACTGCTCTGACAGCAGCATGTAGGCTACCGTTAGCTTGTTAGCTTAAATAAACACTGTTCAACAACACTACTGCTCTGACAGCAGCATGTAGGCTACCGTTAGCTTGTTAGCTTAAACACTGTTCAACAGCACTACTGCTCTGACAGCAGCAGGTAGGCTACCGTTAGCTTGTTAGCTTAAATAAACACTGTTCAACAACACTACTGTTCTGACAGCAGCATTTAGGCTACCGTTAGCTTGTTAGCTTAAACACTGTTCAACAACACTACTGCTCTGACAGCAGCATGTAGGCTACCGTTAGCTTGTTAGCTTAAACACTGTTCAACAACACTACTGCTCTGACAGCAGCATGTAGGCTACCGTTAGCTTGTTAGCTTAAACACTGTTCAACAACACTACTGCTCTGACAGCAGCATGTAGGCTACCGTTAGCTTGTTAGCTTAAACACTGTTCAACAACACTACTGCTCTGACAGCAGCATGCAGGCTACCGTTAGCTTGTTAGCTTAAACACTGTTCAACAACACTACTGCTCTGACAGCAGCATGTAGGCTACCGTTAGCTTGTTAGCTTAAACACTGTTCAAACATGTTTATGTGGCTCTATTTCAATTGAAAGGATTCTAATGCTGGAACATTGAGGGCCCTATTTTGCACTTCTTATGTACCAGGTCTTCTGACTTAACTTAAGACCTAGAGGCGTTGCCAATGCTGTTTAGCCACTCAAAATAGAGTCACAGCATTGGCCACGCCTCCAGGTCTTAAGTCAGAAGACCTTGTACTTAAAGGGATATTTCACTTTACCAAATAAAATGGGTAATTGTATTGTCTAGTCAGGCTTTTGGCTGTTGGGAGTTTTACGTGATTCACCATTTAGATATTTTATATTCATTTTATCAGACAAGCCCCTTCCTATACAAACCCATTGTAACTTTTTCACTTTTTGATGAATGTAACATGTTAAAATTGTTTGAAGTTACAAAGGGTTTGTATAGGAAGGGGGCGTGTCTGATAAAATTTATATCAAATATCTAAATAGTGAATCAAGCAACTTAAAACTGTCTGGGGGCCTCACTAAAGCTTAAGTAGACGATAAAATGACCCAAATATTTTTTTGAATGTGAAATATCCCTCTAATACACGCAAAATATGTCACATGTAATGCAGCTTCCGAACAAATATTTATATAAATGATTTTAAGCCTGGAACCAAGCCATCCAGGCTCCTGGTGAATCATGACCATAAAGCATTTGATTCTGTAAAAAATATATTTAAAAACCAAAAAAATACATAGGCCTACTATTAAATATAAATACTATAAAATAATAAAACTCGGCTGATATTTAGTACATCAGTGCTGCTCAAACCTTTTCATGTCAACGACCCCCAAATTGTATTTGGCCACAGACCCCCATCTCAAAATATGTTGTTCCAGGGACCCCCCAGAAGCAAAAAAGTTAGTTGAAAATGTTTGTTTTAAAATATATATATAAATTCAAAGATTTGCAAAAATGTTCATAATTTTTCAAAAACAGCAGATCTACAGGCTCATATGAGCTATGAGCTTGTAGATCAGCTTTTTATGAAAAATCCTGACACACACATTCGTGTATCATCATAGCTAAAATGTCAAGGAGACCAAACGTCTTGAGTAATGTAAGTAACTGTGGAAATCATGTCCGGAGGGTTAGGGTGATGAAACACCTAACTGTGTCGGCAGCACCCAGCACCCAGCACCCATCACCCATCACCCCGCTGAGGAAGAGAACATTTACAGCAGCACCCCATCACCCCCCATTATCACCCCCCACCAAGCCTGGGGGGGGGGCAAACATTTTCAGCCCCAAGCGCACCAGGAAACCACAAACGGTTAAACCCCATCACCCCCCCCCCCATCACAGCCAAACATTTCCAGCAGCCCCAAGCGCACCTAAAACCCAGGAAACCACAAACGGTTAATTCGGCCTTTAACAAGATCTGTCTGATACATGTTGGTGTTGATATGATGAGAGAGAGAGAAGAGGAGAGAGAGAGAGAGAGATAGATACACTTACCCTATATTAATCTTTAGGGTTTAACACGATGTCACAAATCAAAATGGAGTCCATGCTGTTCAGCTCTCTGTGATGTTGTGTCAAAATGGTTGACGGTGCATTAACACATAAAGTTCTATCATAGTGGGAGTGTCTACAGTTACAGCGTACATGGCGTGTGACATGGGGACACACGTACACACACACACACGCACACACACACACACACACATACAATCTAATACTTGTTTGTGATAACATACAAAGCAAAATCACACTAATGTGAGGTGGATCTAAAATAAATGATCAAAGCTTTAAAAAGTTAGCAGATTAAATCTCTTATAAACATGGATTATTAGAAGAACTGGATGAGGTGTGGGAAATGGCAGCCTATTGATTTCAATGAAATGTGCTTGCCTTCATATTGTAGATCTATTTTCCTTTCAATGTGCATCAGATTGATGCATTTATCTTTATATTGTGCTACAGTCTCACAAAAGCCAGACTGAAACACTAAAAGGGCAGAGAATCATGTCATTAGCTTATATCAATACAAAGGCAGGTGATAAAGTCACTGAATATAAACTATAGTGAATGCAGGAAGCTTTGCTCTTGTTCTATGTTTCCTAAAGATGGAGATAACAGCAGTACTGGTGCTTCAGAGCCCAGTGCACAGAGCTACTGGCAGCTACAGAGAAAACTGTCTGCAGTAAAAACTCATTGCTATAAGATCAATTTATTTGCATATTCCTAGAGAGTTCATTATTAAGCAGTAAATTGTATTCATTATTATTAACAGCCTCTGTGGGTTCAGAGAAAACTAATGGAGACTGAACCTCCTAAATCTAGGTGGTTTAGTCAAATGATCTTCCAATTGATTTGTAAAGTATTCAATATGTTGCCTTTTATAGACAGCCTTACAGAAACACAGTAAATAAATAGTACTATAAATACAGTAAAATACCAGTTACACAGTTATAATGACATTCCATAGTTTGTTGCATTCAAGGATCAACATTATAAATGGCCTAAAGCCCTGGAGGTCCTATTTAAACCCTCTGGGCTGACAAAATGTACAGTATCTTGCTTGGGCCAGGCACCAAAACAAATCATAACACTGATCATTTGAATGCTATTCACATTCCTGATTTGTCAGTTTGCCCCCGGTGTTCCAACATGGACATTACAACCAACAGAAGCATGACTGTCAACAACACTACTGCTCTGACAGCAGCATGCAGGCTACCGTTAGCTTGTTAGCTTAAACACTGTTCAACAATACTACTGCTCTGACAGCAGCATGCAGGCTACCGTTAGCTTGTTAGCTTAAACACTGTGCAACAACACTACTGCTCTGACAGCAGCATGTAGGCTACCGCTAGCTTGTTAGCTTAAACACTGTTCAACAACACTAAACTCTGACAGCAGCAGGGAGGCTACTGTTAGCTTATTAGCTTAAACAATGTTTAACAACACTACTACTCTGACAGCAGCATGTAGGCTATCTTTAGCTTGTTAGCTTAAACACTGTTCAACAACACTACTGCTCTGACAGCAGCATGTAGGCTACCATTAGCTTGTTAGCTTAAACACTGTTCAACAACACTACTGCTTTAACAGCAGCATTTAGGCTACCGTTAGCTTGTTAAGTTAAACACTGTTCAACAACACTACTGCTCTGACAGCAGCATGTAGGCTACCGTTAGCTTGTTAGCTTAAACACTGTTCAGCAGCATGTAGGCTAATGTTAGCTTGTTAGCTTAAACACTGTTCAACAACAATACTGATCTGACAGCAGCATGTAGGCTACCATTAGCTTGTTAGCTTAAACACTGTTCAACAACACTACTGCTTTAACAGCACTATGTAGGCTACCGTTAGCTTGTTAAGTTAAACACTGTTCAACAACACTACTGCTCTGACAGCAGCATTTAACCTACCTTTAACTTGTTAGCTTAAACACTGTTCAACAACACTACTGCTCTGACAGCAGCATGTAGGCTACCGTTAGCTTGTTAGCTTAAACACTGTTCAACAACACTACTGCTCTGACAGCAGCATATAGGCTACCGTTAGCTTGTTATCTTAAACACTGTTCAGCAGCATGTAGGCTACCGTTAGCTTGTTAGCTTAAACACTGTTCAACAACAATACTGCTCTGACAGCAGCATGTAGGCTACGGTTAGCTTGTTTTGTTTTTTCCTTTACATTTTTATCCCACGATTTTGTAACCCCTATTTTTTAACCCAGTGCCAATGTCTAAGCGTGTAATCCTGGGCACAACCTTCCCTTTGCCAACCTAGGGAGGCCGGGGCCGAGCTCATGCTTCCTTCAATGCATGAGAGCCAACTGACCTTCTTATCACCTGACAGGGGAGAGTTTCCCTGGTTGGACGTAGCGTGTGGAAGGAACCTGTATTCCAACCAGTTCCCTACCCCTCCATCAGGCGCCCCGGCTGGCCAGGGGGAGGCAGTATAGTGACCAGGATTACTGCATGTTTATTGTGAGGGTGCCTACCCTAGGAGACACGGGGAGAACATGCAAACTCCACACAGAAAAGGCCCTTTCGCCAACCCCACCTAGGGTGTGGGCACTGATGACGCGGAGGAGAGAACACGCCCCCAGCGCCCCCTGCGGGAATCGAACCCAGGACCTTCTAGCTGTGAGGCGACAGCGCTACCGACTGCGCCACCGTGCCCCCATCTACCATTAGCTTGTTAAGTTAAACACTGTTCAACAACACTACTGCTCTGACAGCAGCATATAGGCTACCGTTAGCTTGTTAAGTTAAACACTGTTCAACACCACTACTGCTCTGACAGCAGCATTTAGGCTACCGTTAGCTTGTTAGCTTAAACACTGTTCAACAACACTACTACTCTGACAGCAGCATTTAGGCTACCGTTAGCTTGTTAGCTTAAACACTGTTCAACAACACTACTGCTCTGACAGCAGCATGTAGGCTACCGTTAGCTTGTTAGCTTAAACACTGTTCAGCAGCATGTAGGCTACCGTTAGCTTGTTAGCTTAAACACTGTTCAACAACACTACTGCTCTGACAGCAGCATATAGGCTACCGTTAGCTTGCTAGCTTAAACACTGTTCAGCAGCATGTAGGCTACCGTTAGCTTGTTAGCTTAAACACTGTTCAACAACAATACTGCTCTGACAGCAGCATGTAGGCTACCATTAGCTTGTTAGCTTAAACACTGTTCAACAACACTACTGCTTTAACAGCACTATGTAGGCTACCGTTAGCTTGTTAAGTTAAACACTGTTCAACAACACTACTGCTCTGACAGCAGCATTTAGCCTACCTTTAACTTGTTAGCTTAAACACTGTTCAACAACACTACTGCTCTGACAGCAGCATGTAGGCTACCGTTAGCTTGTTAGCTTAAACACTGTTCAACAACACTACTGCTCTGACAGCAGCATATAGGCTACCGTTAGCTTGTTATCTTAAACACTGTTCAGCAGCATGTAGGCTACCGTTAGCTTGTTAGCTTAAACACTGTTCAACAACAATACTGCTCTGACAGCAGCATGTAGGCTACCGTTAGCTTGTTTTGTTTTTTCCTTTACATTTGTATCCCACGATTTTGTAACCCCTATTTTTTAACCCAGTGCCAATGTCTAAGCGTGTAATCCTGGGCAAAACCTTCCCTTTGCCAACCTAGGGAGGCCGGGGCCGAGCTCATGCTTCCTTCAATGCATGAGAGCCAACTGACCTTCTTATCACCTGACAGGGGAGAGTTTCCCTGGTTGGACGTAGCGTGTGGAAGGAACCTGTATTCCAACCAGTTCCCTACCCCTCCATCAGGCGCCCCGGCTGGCCAGGGGGAGGCAGTATAGTGAGCAGGATTACTGCATGTTTATTGTGAGGGTGCCTACCCTAGGAGACACGGGGAGAACATGCAAACTCCACACAGAAAAGGCCCTTTCGCCAACCCCACCTAGGGTGTGGGCACTGATGACGCGGAGGAGAGAACACGCCCCCAGCGCCCCCTGCGGGAATCGAACCCAGGACCTTCTAGCTGTGAGGCGACAGCGCTACCGACTGCGCCACCGTGCCCCCATCTACCGTTAGCTTGTTACGTTAAACACTGTTCAACAACACTACTGCTCTGACAGCAGCATATAGGCTACCGTTAGCTTGTTAAGTTAAACACTGTTCAACACCACTACTGCTCTGACAGCAGCATTTAGGCTACCGTTAGCTTGTTAGCTTAAACACTGTTCAACAACACTACTGCTCTGACAGCAGCATTTAGGCTACCGTTAGCTTGTTAGCTTAAACACTGTTCAACAACACTAATGCTCTGACAGCAGCATGTAGCTACCGTTAGCTTGTTAGCTTAAACACTGTTCAGCAGCATGTAGGCTACCGTTAGCTTGTTAGCTTAAACACTGTTCAACAACACTACTGCTCTGACAGCAGCATATAGGCTACCGTTAGCTTGCTAGCTTAAACACTGTTCAGCAGCATCTAGGCTACCGTTAGCTTGTTAGCTTAAACACTGTTCAACAACAATACTGCTCTGACAGCAGCATGTAGGCTACCGTTAGCTTATTAGCTTAAACACTGTTCAAACATGTTTAAAGCTAAACTGTGTGGCTGCATTTCAACTGAAAGGATTCCAACACTGGGACATTGACGGTCCTATTTTGCTCGTCTACCAGGTCTTATGACTTAACTTAACACCTGGAGGCGTGGCCAATGCTGTTTGGCCACTCAATATAAAGACACAACATTGGCCACGCCTCCAGGTTTTAAGTTAAGTCATAAGACTTGGTACTTAATACGCTCCAAATAGGGCCCACAGAGTGTGAACACGTGACATGTAATGAAACATCTGTGATACATGGGATATACGTAAAAGCAGAGTCATGCACTGTGTCCACTATGTACATGAAGCTCAATTTAGACTCTTTTAGGCCATTTGGTTCTCAAACTTTTACATTTCCCCCATAACTCTGAGAGTGTACAAATGGAACCTTTTGGTTCCATTTGTACACTCTCAGAGTTACACACCCGTAAGGGTCCATTTAAACCCCCTCAAGGTCCCTGGACCACACTTTGAGACCCTCTGGTGTAACAGAGTGTTTCCAGTGAGTCAACACCCTGACTCTGTTTGACCAGAATGGAACACAACCTTAATTACCATCTGTGAAGGAAGTAAGGAAGAGGCCCAATGCATTTCCAATAGGGCGGCCATTTTGTGGTGCCACAGATAGAAAACCCACATTATTTTTCCGAAAAAATGTATATCAATTATTTTAAGCCTGGAACCAAGCCATCCAGACTGGTGAATCATGATCATAATAAAACATTTCATTCTGTAAAAAAAATACATTGAAAACCACAAAAACTAATTGTATACTATTAAATATAATATAATTAAAAATCCAAATATTTTTCCAACAGATAATATATAAATTCCAGTATAAAATAACAATACTCAGCAATGTTTTCAAACATAGCAGATCTACAAGCTGATGAGCTTGTAGATCTACTATTTTTGAAAAGTCGTGACACACAGACTCATATATCAAAGCTAAAATCTAAAATGACGAAGATGCTTTCCCGGTTTAATGGGTTAAAGAACAGGCTTTAGAGGATGCAGACCGGTGGGGGGGGGGGGGGGGGGGGGGAAACACCTTGAGTATTATAAGTAACTGTGAAATAAATCATGTCTGGAGGGTTAGGGTGATGAAACAGCAACTGCGGCGGCAGCACCCATCACCCATCACCCTGCTGAGGAAGTGAACATTACAGCCACAGTGCCCCCCCCCCCCCAACAAGCCTGGGGGGGGCGCCCCAAGCGCAGGAAACCACAAACGGTTAATTCGGCCTTTAACAGGATCTGTCTGATACATGTTGGTGTTGATATGATGAGAGAGAGAGAGAGAGAGAGAGAGAGAGAGAGCGAGAGAGAGAGCGAGAGCGAGAGAGCGAGAGCGAGGGGTAATAAGTAAGAAGTGATACTTCATTGTTTCCATGTTAACCTTTTATAGCCAAGTTATAGTATAAAGACCCAACAATCAACTATATAATACCAGACTAGAGACATTAGTTATAGTATATATTGATCAATTACACTTACCCTATATTAATCTCTAAGGTTTAACGCGATGTCACAAATCAAAATGGAGTCCATGCTGTTCAGCTCTCTGTGATGTTGTGTCAAAATGGTTGACGGTGTATTAACACATAAAGTTCTATCATAGTGGGAGTGGCTACAGTTACAGCGTACATGGAGTGTGACATGGGGACACGCACACGCACACGCACACACACACACACACACACACACACACACACACACACACACACACGGTGGTGTTGTGTAACACATGCTTTCCAGTCTGTTTTTTTTTTTTGTCTGTCTGTAAAAATAAAATACAATATTATGTTTGAACACCACATCTCTTATGGGGGTCCCTGCATGGCAAAAACATATTTTCAAAAGGGCTCCTTCACCAAATAAACATATTAATTCGGGGGTCCTTATGATAAAGTTTGAAACACTCATTTGCACACATGAACACGCACTCAGACCGTGTGCATGTGCGTGTGTGTGTGTGGGGGGGTTGTCACTGAACCAGACTGACATCCTGTGAAGATGGAGTGATGTCACTGACTGTAGGAGGAGCTAGGAGGCTGCTTGTCACAGACATCTGTTTGACAAGAACATGATATTATGTCACATGAGCTGGACTGACAGCTAATCTCTGCTCCACCAACAGCCATGACAGATTCTGATAAATTAAAACTTAAAAGTGTATTAGATCCAGCAAACTGGTGCTGTGGGAACCAACACATGGGCACCGGTCAAGAGGACGCCCCACACTAACATATGTGGACACGCTCAAGAAGGATGCAGGAGCCCATAGCACCAATGAGCTGGCCAGATGTATGGAGAGTCGGGATGACTGGAAGCAACGATGAAGGGCTTGTCTGAGGACGACCTAGAGAGATCTAATATTACACTTAAGGGCCTTATTACAGAGACTAGAGTACAGTGAGGAGAGAGAGAGAGAGAGAGAGAGAGAGAGAGAGAGAGAGAGAGAGAGAGAGAGAGAGAGAGAGAGAGAGAGAGACAGAGAGAGACAGAGAGAGACAGAGAGAGAAAGAGAGAGAGAGAGAGAGAGAGAGAGAGAGAGACAGACAGTCTGTCAGACAGAGTGTAAAATGAAACCAAATGGACCCTTACGGGTCCATTTGGTTTCATTTTACACTCTCAATAGTTAAAGACCTATATAAGGGTCCATTTGGTTACCAACTCTCCAGCATTTAACTGGGGACCACCTGGAACCCCTTCAAGGACCACTAGTGGTCCCCGGACCACTGGTTGAGAACCACTGGTTTAAGAGGTTAAGCTTTTGATGCAGCTGTTCACCATCACTTCATCAGTGGGATTAGAATACCTGGTCAAATGGCGCCATCAAGTGGCCAACCTAGGCCGTATAAAGTGGTTAAAACCTTGATAAAGCACTATTCATTTACCTGTGTTCATACTTAGTCCATGAGCCAGACAAGATTTCATTATCGAAAGAGTGGGCAAAACCAAACCTATATTAAATTGTTCATAGGGTCAACACGAGTAAATAAATATATGATAACCTTTCCACAGGAGCAGCTTTTTCATGGTTATCACACATTTTGTTATTTTCCCCATACGTACATGACAGGTGAAAAAATGACAACATTTAAAAAAGAGTTATCATAATGAAACTTCCTGAGTTGATTACTTACACGAAGACAATGATTTATCGTATTACAAGTTTTCTGAAATTGTATATTTAAATATGCAAATTAGGCATTTAGTCCATGAGCCAGAGCCCCAAAATTGAGCCAGATATTGAATATTCCCTCGTTAAAAACCTTTGACTCCAACATCTTAACAAAATTAAATAAGTATGTTGACTCTGGCTTTGTCCAATGTTCCAATGTTGATTCTGGAAAGTTATGGAAATTTGGGCATATTTTCCTAATGCCTAATTTGCAGTTTTTGTGTCAAGGACCCTCAAATTAATATGTATTTGGGCCCCCATCTGAAGGTTTTTTGCCAGGAAAAAATTATATATTCAAAATTATTTTAAAATATTTTTCAAAAATAGCAGATGTACCTCACTGAACT
Organism: Gymnoscopelus braueri; assembly: GCF_963280865.1. Classification (NCBI taxonomy): domain Eukaryota; kingdom Metazoa; phylum Chordata; class Actinopteri; order Myctophiformes; family Myctophidae; genus Gymnoscopelus; species Gymnoscopelus braueri. The sequence continues at coordinate 1,913,070 of NC_137613.1, read as the reverse complement.
TGTAGATCTGCTGTTTTTGAATAGCCAACGTATATATGGATAAAGTAGTTAAAGGTGGGGTGCCGTGATTTTCAATGTTTTTTTCCCCCCCTAAAAATAATCATCAAGTATTATGGTTATACTAGGAGGAAGACGTTTTCAAAAAAGTGTACAGAAATTATTAAAATTATGTTTTTATGTGGACACGCCTCCAGTTCATTAAGTATACCTGGTTCTCACCTTAGCACCTCCTCACCCACCTGTCCTAGTCCCTCCTCCTCTTCATAACCACACCTGTTGTGTTATGATAATGAGGGGGAGGGTATATTTTTACTATGTCACTAAAGGGCTGTTTTTCTATTGGCACGTTTGACCCTCAAGGTTTCAGCCTCCAGGTAGAAACTCAAAATAGTCAGAGAAGACATAAAACACCATAAAAACACCACCAGGGGGCTTAATGAAGTTCTATCAACCTCATAGACACATGAAAAACAGAAAAAGTGCAAAACCATGGCACCACCTCTTTAAAATGATTATGATGCTACATTAACTACTTTTAATGGGGACCCCTTGGAACACCCCCCAAGGACCCCTGGGGGTCCCCAGACCCCACAATGAGAACCAATGTTCTATGGTGCTTCCTATGGTGCTTTCCTGTCTTCTAAGGTGCTTCCTATGACGCTTCTCTGTCTTCTATGGTGCTTCCATGTCTTCTATGGTGCTTCTCTGTCTTCTGTGGTGCTTCCATGTCTTCTATGGTGCTTCTCTGTCTTCTGTGGTGCTTCCATGTCTTCTATGGTGCTTCTCTGTCTTCTATGGTGCTTCCATGTCTTCTATGGTGCTTCTCTGTCTTCTATGGTGCTTCCATGTCTTCTATGGTGCTTCTCTGTCTTCTGTGGTGCTTCCATGTCTTCTATGGTGCTTCTCTGTCTTCTATGGTGCTTCCATGTCTTCTATGGTGCTTCTCTGTCTTCTATGGTGCTTCGCTGTCTTCTATGGTGCTTCCATGTCTTCTGTGGTGCTTCTCTGTCTTCTATGGTGCTTCCATGTCTTCTGTGGTGCTTCTCTGTCTTCTATGGTGCTTCCATGTCTTCTATGGTGCTTCTCTGTCTTCTATGGTGCTTCCATGTCTTCTATGGTGCTTCTCTGTCTTCTATGGTGCTTCCATGTCTTCTATGGTGCTTCCATGTCTTCTGTGGTGCTTCTCTGTCTTCTATGGTGCTTCCATGTCTTCTATGGTGCTTCCATGTCTTCTGTGGTGCTTCTCTGTCTTCTATGGTGCTTCCATGTCTTCTATGGTGCTTCTCTGTCTTCTATGGTGCTTCTCTGTCTTCTATGGTGCTTCCATGTCTTCTATGGTGCTTCTCTGTCTTCTATGGTGCTTCCATGTCTTCTATGGTGCTTCTCTGTCTTCTATGGTGCTTCCATGTCTTCTATGGTGCTTCCATGTCTTCTGTGGTGCTTCTCTGTCTTCTATGGTGCTTCCATGTCTTCTGTGGTGCTTCTCTGTCTTCTATGGTGCTTCCATGTCTTCTATGGTGCTTCTGTCTTCTATGGTGCCTCTATGTCTTCTATGGTGCTTCTCTGTCTTCTATGGTGCTTCCATGTCTTCTGTGGTGCCTCCATGTCTTCTATGGTGCCTCCATGTCTTCTATGGTGTCTCCATGTCTTCTATGGTGTGCTAGGTTAACAAACCGCTCCATTCCCATTGTCATGGAGACTTGTCCTACCTTTATGTTGAAGTCACCAGCCAGCACGGAGACGGATAAGTTGAGACACACGTTCCAATTCAAGGGTCCAGTGTTTGTAATCACACAGCGTTGTTTAACAAAACAAACTTCAAAACCATCAAACGATCAGCTTCCTTCACTGTGTGGTATGTTCAACAACACTACTGCTCTGACAGCAGCATGTAGGCTACCGTTAGCTCGTTAGCTTAAACACTTTTCAACAACACTACTGCTTTGACAGCAGCTTTTAGGCTAGCGTTAGCTTGTTACCTTAAACACTGTTCAACAACACTACGGTTTTGACAGCAACATGCAGGCTACAATTAGCTTGTTAGCTTAAACACTGTTCATCAACACTACTGCTCTGACAGCAGCATGTATGGTACCGTTAGCTTGTTAGCTTAAACACTGTTCAACAACAATACTGCTCTGACAGCAGCATGTAGGCTACCGTTAGCTCGTTAGCTTAAACACTGTTCAACAACACTACTGCTCTGACAGCGGCTTTTAGGCTAGCGTTAGCTTGTTACCTTAAACACTGTTCAACAACACTACGGCTTTGACAGCAACATGCAGGCTATAATTAGCTTGTTATCTTAAACACTGTTCAACAACACTGCTGCTCTGACAGCAGCATGTAGGGTACCGTTAGCTTGTTAGCTTAAATGCTGTTCAACAAAACTACTGCTCTGACAGCAACATGCAGGCTATAATTAGCTTGTTATCTTAAACACTGTTCAACAACACTGCTGCTCTGACAGCAGCATGTAGGGTACCGTTAGCTTGTTAGCTTAAATGCTGTTCAACAAAACTACTGCTCTGACAGCAGCATGCAGGCTACAGTTAGCGTGTTAACTTAAACACTGTTCAACAACACTACTGCTCTGACAGCAGCATGTACGCTACCGTTAGCTTGTTATCTTAAATACTGTTCAAAAACACTACTGCTCTGACCGCAGCATGCAGGCTATCGTTAGCTTGTTAGCTTAAACACTGTTCAACAACACTACTGCTCTAAGCACTAAGCATCTTCTGTTCAACACATATGACACCATCAAAGGGGAGGAGCTGATGGAGAAAGTGCAGAGAGTGCAGGAAGCGCAGGGTGACCAGAAATATGGAGAGGCCTGGAGGGTCATCAACGAGATGACTGGGAGGAAGAGGACCAAGGAGGGACAGGTCAAGGGACACAGCCCTGAGGAGAGGGTAAAGACCTGGTTCACCCACTTCCAGAGGCTGCTGGGAGAGTCGCCAGAAGCAGTTGCGGAAGATGTGCCGCCAGTCCTCCCGGACCTGGAAATCGATGATGGTCCCTTCACGCCTGGGGAGCTCGCCAGGGCGAAAACCACAGTGAAAGTGGGAAAAAGTCCCGGTCCAGATGGCATTCCCCCAGAGGTCCTGAAGAACTGTGATCTCGACGACATCATTCTAGAGTTCTGTAACCTTGCCCTGTTGCATCGGCTGCCTGACATGTGGTCTCTGTCAAACATCATCCCAGTGCCCAAATCCGGGGACCTCTCAAAGCCGGACAACTACCGAGGCATCAGTCTGACATGCATCATTGCTAAGGCTTACAACCGCATGATCCTAAACAGGGTCCTAAAGAGGTACAACCTGACTACAGTCCTATGCTTTATAGACTTCAAAAAGGCATTTGACACGATCCACCGAGGCATGATGGTGAAGATCCTGAAGGCATACCGGATTCCTCCCAACCTACTCCGAGCAATAGAGTCCATGTACGCAGGAACAAGGGCCAAGGTGGTGACCCCAGACGGCAACAGCGAGGAGTTTGACATCCTGGCTGGGGTTATGCAAGGAGATACACTAGCCCCCTTTCTCTTCATTATAGTCCTCGATTATGCGCTCAGGAAAGCAATCAGTGGGCGAGAGCAGGAACTTGGCTTCACACTAGCGCCAAGGAAGTCGAGGCGACACCCCGCAGTGGTCCTCACAGACCTTGACTATGCGGATGACATCGGTTTGCTCTCTGACAACGTGGAACAAGCACAAGAACTACTGAACAAGGTAGTTCAAGGTTCACCGTGTATAGAAAAGACAGAGACACTGTACTAAGCGGTAAGCAACGTGGGGGGGGGAGTTTGTGCCTTGATCAACAACAACTGGTGCAAAGATGTTAAAATCCTAGATAGTCACTGCTCACCAGACCTTGAACTTTTAATCATAGCCTGCCGTCCTTTCTACCTACCACGCGACTTCAGCATTGTGATTGTAGCCGTTGTTTACATTCATCCTGGAGCTAATAAGGACACAGCTATGAGGGAATTACACCAGGCGATCAGTGCACAAGAAAATCGCCACCCGGACTGCGCAGTCATCTGCCTAGGCGACTTCAACCGGACAGACTTAAAAAAGGTCTTTCCCAAATTCCACCAGCATGTCGCCTGCAGCACCCGTGGTGACAATATTCTTGACCACTGCTACACACCCTTCAAGGATGGATACAAAGCTCTCCGCCACCCACCGCTAGGAAGCTCTGACCACTACGCCATCCAGCTGCTACCTGCCTACAAACAGAGGCTAAAAAGGGAGCCGGTCATTGAGAAGGAAATCCGAATCTGGTCTGAGGACACAGACGCTATGCTACAATCCTGCTTCTACCAGACTGACTGGGGGATGTTTAAGAACGCCGCTGGGAATAACATCAACGAACTCTCAGACTCAGTCACTGGCTTTATCAGTAAGTGCATAGATGACATAGTCCCAAAAAAGACAGTTCGGATCTATCCCAATCAGAAACCATGGATGGACAGCGGAGTACGTGCACATCTGCATGAACGGGATGCTGGTTTCAAATCTGGCGACGTGGAAACGCGCAACACGACGCGCGCGGCCCTAAACAGCGCCATCAGGAAGGCGAAAAAGGCCTACACAAAAAAGATGCAAGACAAACTCAGCAATGGCGACATCAGGAGCACATGGCAGGCGGTACACACCTTGACAGACTGCAAAACAAGAACCAGAAGCGAGGTGAACCCGCCTGCCTCCCTCCCCAACGAACTGAACACTTTCTACGGCCGGTTTGAGATCAGCCCCAACCGCGGCAGCCAAGCGGGGCCATCAGCAGCACCAGCAGAGGAGAACCCTCTAACCATCTCGGAGAGAGAAGTGCGTACAGCCTTCGCACGGGTCAACATCCACAAGGCAGCCGGACCTGATGGGATTCCAGGCCGGGTCCTTAAGGCATGTGCAGACCAGCTGGCGGGTGTCTTCGCTGACATCTTTAACCTCTCCCTCTCCCAGGCTGTGGTCCCTGCAGGGTTCAAAATGTCAACCATTGTGCCCATTCCCAAAAAGGCCAAAGTGACATGCCTGAACGACTGGAGACCTGTCGCTCTCACCCCGATCGTCAGCAAGTGCTTCGAGAAACTGGTGAGGGAATACATCAGCTCCACGCTACCTGCCTCGCTGGATCCGTGGCAGTATGCATACCGCAAAAACAGATCCACCGACGACGCTATTGCCATGGCTCTCCACACCGTCCTCTCGCACATGGACAACAAGCTGCTGAAGGACAAATATGTACGTATGCTGTTCGTGGACTACAGCTCAGCATTCAACACCATTGTCCCAGCAATACTTGACAAAAAGCTCAGAGACCTAGTGCTACACCCAAGCATGTGCGACTGGATACAGGACTTCTTGTCCAACCGACATCAGGTGGTGAGAATGGGCAGCATCACATCCGACCCCCTGACCCTCAACACCGGAGCACCCCAGGGATGCGTGCTGAGCCCTCTCCTCTACTCCCTGTACACGTATGACTGCACAGCCACACATGTCTCCAACACCATCATAAAGTACGCGGACGACACGACAGTGATAGGCCGAATCGTCAACAACGACGAGTCTGACTATAGAGAGGAGATCAACTCACTGGCACGCTGGTGCAGGGAGAACAACCTCTCTCTTAACGTCGACAAGACCAAAGAACTGATCGTGGACTTCAGGAGGCCGCGGAGAGACCATGCGCCCATCCTCATCGACGGTGCTGCAGTGGAAAGGGTCAGCGAGTTCAAGTTCCTCGGAGTACACATCGAGGAGGACCTCAAATGGGAGACGCACACCACACGTGAGGAAAAAGGCTCAGCAGCGACTGTACTGGCTCCGCCACCTGAAGAAGCTCGGAGTAGGACGTCGCATCCTCAGGCTGTATTACAACAGTTCGGTTGAAGGCATCCTAACAGGCTGTGTCACGGCCTGGTACGGGAACTGCACTGCCCGAGAAAAGACCAGCCTACAGCGAGTAGTGCGATCGGCAGAGCGGATAATGGGAATCGAGCTCCCAGCGCTCCAGGAACTGTACAAAAAGCGGTGCGTGGTCAAAGCCAAGCGCATCATCAAGGACAAGCACCACCCAAGTCACAGACTGTTCAAACCCCTACAACGACCGCGACCGGGCAAGGGGCTCTACCGCAGTATCAAGAGTTCCACCACCAGGTACTGGTGTAGTTTTAATCCAGCTGCTGTCAGGGTGCTGAATGAGGCATAAGCCTTGCTCAGCAGCCTGACAGCAGGCGGTGTAAAACCTTTCTGGCTCCTCCTGAACACACCTGTGGATTATACCAGGGACAATGACTTGGACTTAGCTCCCCCTCGGACACACCTGTGGACTACACCAGGTACAAATTACTTTTTTGCTGCACTCCCTCATGGAGCTACTTGCGGATTATACTAGGGTCAGTCCACCCTAGGTGGACACGCACTGACCTTTTGCACCTTAATCCCATGTATAACGCACTGACTTTTTTGTCTTTTTTATTGTGCTTTTTTTCTCTAAGCACCTTAACGTCCATATGTATATCATGCACAGTATAAGTATAACATGCACAGTATACATACATTGCTGCTATGCTCAGGCACCTTAGTTTTTTATTATCTCAGGTACTTTGTAAATATGTAGATAACTTGTCTGGCCTTCTGTTGCTCTCTTGTTTTGATCTCCTTCCCACTTGCCCCCCACCCCTCTTCTTCTCCCCCCCCCCCTCTTCTTTCTATGGAAATTAACGTTGCGATGGGAACGATGTACAAAAACGAATTTCACCCACTTCTTTACCTTGTAAACCTGTGATGTGACAATAAAACTGATTCTGATTCTGATTCTGATTCTGAACAGGGTAGAGCTAGAGTGCGCCAAGGTCGGCCTCAGGCTAAACGCCAAGAAAACTGAGGTCCTCACCTACAACGTTCCACCAGAACATCAACCTCTGACTACAGCAGGAGGCACTGTGCTGAAAGAAGTTGGGTCAACTCAACTGAGAAAGATCTTAAAGTGAGGAAGGCACTTGCATGGAGGGCCCTGAATGGCATGACCAGTGTATGGAACTCCAATCTCCCCCGCCAAATCAAACTCAGCTTCTTCTACGCGACAGTAGAGTCCGTTCTTCTCTATGGCAGTGAATGCTGGACCCTGAAACCAGCCCTTGAGAAGTCCCTGGACGGGTGCTACACCAGGATGCTGCGTGCAGTGCTTAACATCAGCAAGAGTGCGCATGTTACCAACATAATCCTGTATGAGGGAATACCAAGGGTGAGCGAGAAGATTGCTGTAAGGAGAATGAGACTAGCAGGACACTGCCAAAGGCACCGAGAGCTGCCAGCCAGCAAACTGGTGCTGTGGGAACCAACACATGGGCACCGGTCAAGAGGACGCCCCACACCAACATATGTGGACACGCTCAAGAAGGATGCAGGAGCCCATAGCACCAATGAGCTGGCCAGATGTATGGAGAGTCGGGATGACTGGAAGCAACGATGGAGGGCTCGTCTGAGGACAACCTAGAGAGAGCTCTGACAGCAGCTTTTAGGCTAGCGTAAGCTTGTTAGCTTAAACACTGTTCAACAACACTACAGCTCTGACAGCAGCATTTAGGCTACCGTTAGCTTGTTAGCTTAAACACTGTTCAACAACACTACTGCTCTGACAGCAGCATGTACGCTACCGTTAGCTTATTACCTTAAACACTGTTCAACAACACTACTGCTCTGACAGCAGCATGCAGGCTACCGTTAGCTTGTTAGCTTATACACTGTTCAACAACACTACTGCTCTGACAGCAGCTTTTAGGCTAGCGTTAGCTTGTTAGCTTAAACACTGTTCAACAACACTACTGCTCTGACAGCAGCATGTAGGCTACCGTTAGCTCGTTAGCTTAAACACTGTTCAATAACACTACTGCTCTGACAGCAGCTTTTAGGCTAGCGTTAGCTTGTTAGCTTAAACACTGTTCAACAAGACTACTGCGCTGACAGCAGCATGTAGGCTACCGTTAGCTTGTTAGCTTAAACACTGTTCAACAGCACTACTGCTCTGACAGCAGCATGTAGGCTACAGTTAGCTTGTTAGCTTAAACACTGTTCAACAAGACTACTGCTCTGACAGCAGCATGTAGGCTACCGTTAGCTTGTTAGCTTAAACACTTTTCAAACATTTTAACGTTTATTTTTTTTTGGCTCTATTTCAATTGAAAGTAGTCTAATGCTGGAACATTGAGGGCACTTCTCAAGTACCAGGTCTTCTGACATAACTTAAGACCTAGAGGCGTGGCCAATGCTGTTTAGCCACTCAAAATAGCGTCACAACATTGGCCAAGTCAGAAGACCTGGTACTTAAAGGGATATTTCGCTTTACAAAAGAAATTGGGTCAATTTATCGTCTAAGGCTTTTGGGAGTTAGGAGTTTTTTTTTGCTTGAATTCACTATTTAGATATTTAATATTAATTTTATCAGACACGCCCCCTTCCTATACAAACCCATTGTAACCTTTTCACTTTTTGATGAATGTAACACGTTAAAAATGTTTGAAGTTATAATGGGTTTGTATAGGAAGGGGGCGTGTCTGATAAAATTAATATCAAATATTTAAATAGTGAATCAAATAACTTAAAAACTGGCTGGGTGCTCACAAAAGCCTGACTAGATCATAAAATGACCCACATGTGTTTTTGAAAGCTAAATATCCCTTTAATATACGCAAAATATGTCACATGTAATGAAACCTTCGGTGATTTCCGAAACATATTTATATAAATTATTTTAAGCCTGAAACCAAGCCATCCAGGCTCCTGGCTAATCATGACCATAAAACATTTGATTCTGTAAAAAAACACAAAAAAATAATACATACTATTGAATATAAATACTATAAAATAATAATACTCGGCTGATATTTCACGCTGAATTGTCTTTTTTTTTCTCCTGTAACTTATCATGAGATCACTGTTGTGTATATGGTATAGATCTATAGATCACTTTGTTGTGTTGTGTATATGGTATAGATCTATAGATCACTTTGTTGTGTTGTGTATATGGTATAGATATATAGATAACTTTGTTGTGTATATGGTATAGATCTATAGATCTATAGAATAGGATTCACACACTTTACTATTAGTATTTATTTAATTGGCTTAATTTACTTGGAAATCACAGAGAGAGAGGAATGGATCGAACTAGAGACAGACAGACAGACAGACAGACAGACAGACAGACAGACAGACAGACAGAGGAATGGATAGAATTAGAGACAGACAGACAGACAGACAGACAGACAGACAGACAGACAGAGAGAGAGGCAGACAGACAGGGGGAGAGACAGACAGTCAGAGGAATGGATAGAATTAGAGACAGACAGACAGACAGACAGACAGACAGACAGACAGGAAGTGAAAGCAGCAAGGACCAACTTCCTCTGTGTCACATCACATGATTTACAGTAAACTGCTGTGGAGACTCTGAGTGACTCACTGTGATAAATGTTAGTCATAACTTATTACTTATCATTATCATTATTTTCACGATTAGTTCACAGTACCAGTGCTGGTACCAGTGTATCAGTGCTGCTCAAACCTTTTCTCGTCAACCACCCCCATAATGATATGCATTTGGCCGCGGACCCCCATCTCAAAATATTATGTTCCAGGGAGGGACCCCCCAGAAGCAAAAGATTTAGGGTGCGTTCGGAAATTGCGCACCGGAGCGCACTTTCCTATTAGTTTGTATTGGCCAGTGACTGGCGCTCAGTGCTGTATTTCCGAACGCACCCCTAGTATATAAAAATATATTTATATATATATATATTCAAAGATTTGCACAAGTATATCATTTTTCAAAAATAGCAGATCTACAAGCTGCTAAGCTTGTAGATCTGCTATTTTTGAAAAGTCGTGACACACACACACACATATATCAAAGCTAAAATCTAAAATGACGAAGATGCTGTCACAGCTTGGCTCTAGGCCGTGACAAACATTGGGACGGAGACCAGGATGAAGTTATAAATCAAATCATATTTATTAAACGAAAGCTACTAACAACAAACAACTGAGGTATAAACAGAACCTACGGATCCTATGGAGTGTGAAGTCAGTAATCAGTAGTGTAGATGTGGATGTGTGGAGCATGGTGTGGTGCGAGGTGTGTGGATGGAAAGAAAGAACATAATCATAATGGTAAGGGCATGGAGAGTAGAGTTGGAGCTGGTGGAGATAGGTCTGCTTCTCTCAGGCTTCTCCTAGAGACTGGCCAGGGTGGGGCTTTTATAGCCTCCTGGAGGCACCGGGCCCAGGTGCTCTCCAATGAGCAATCAGCTCCACCCTGCTCCCCTATAGGGCAAGAGTTAGTGCAAGGCATTCACCCCCACAACCACCCAGACTAACATACGGGGCATCACACCCCCCCCCTTAAAGACGTGGTCCCACTAGGAACCACGGCTCCCCATTGAACACTTACTTAAATACAAAACAATAATCAAACCCAAAATTCAAACACTTGAGTGCACTTTACATCACACTCTTTTAACATTAAATTTTACAATTTCAGACTCAAAATACTTTCAGAAAATGTGTGTACTACTAGAGTGTAATACACCCTTAGAGCCCTGGCTTTGCACACCCCTGGACTCTCCTCCCCCCTCAACAGCTAGATCCTGGTGTTTCAGCTAGCAATAGGGCTGTCAAGGAGCAGGACAGGCCAGGGACCACAACGCCAGGCTCTAGAAAAACAAAGACATCAAGGATTAGACAGACATTTACACAGGAGCACGAGACAGTGCATCTGCCACCACATTATCTTTCCCTTTAATGTGCCTGATGTCCAGAGAAAATGACTGTAACAACAAAGACCACCTAATAAGTCTTTGATTTGGACATTTAAGAGAGCTAAGGAATGTAAGTGGGTTGTGATCTGTATCGACAATAACAGGCACCCCAGATCCCACATACACACTGAAATGCACCAAAGCCAACACCAGTGCCAATGCTTCCTTTTCAATAACAGAGTAATTAAGCTGGTGCTTATTAAACTTTCTAGAAAAGAAACTGACTGGTCTGTCCAGCCCCCCACTGTCAGCCTGCAACAATACTGCACCTGCCCCAAAATGACTCGCATCGACCTGCAACTTGAACTGTTGGTCCATGCGAGGAGCTGCCAACACTGGGGCAGAGCACAGCAAGATCTTAGCATTTTGGAATGCCTGCTGACACTGGGAGGACCAGACAAACTTCACCTTGTCCTTGAGAAGGTCAGTCAGAGGACAGACAACAGAAGAAAAATTTCGGCAGAAACTTCTATAGTATCCTATTAACCCTAAGAATCGCATAAGATCTTTCTTAGTAGCAGTATGGGGGCTCGTTCCGAACTTAAGTGAGTATTGTCAAACTTTAAAGTTAAGTTAAAGTTTTTTGTTGCGCGCAGTTACTGAGTGTTTTTTGAAAGCCGGTCTTGAAGTAAGTGGGGTATTCCCCGTGACGTAATGTAAAGTTGGGCCAATCAAATGCGGTTTGGGAGGGCCTAACTCGGGATTCCCTTTTTCTTTGTGTAAAGCGGTTTCAAAGTGTTTTCAGTGCGTGCGGTGTTTTGTTAAACGTTTTGTTATAGTTAAATTTTGATTCTCCGTATTTTTTTCGTTGAGCGTGGAGTTATTTGAATGTATGTGGGCTAAGTTTTTGACACACTGGTACACTGGTAATTGAATATTCACATAGGAGCTACTGTTTGTCCCATGTTAGGCATAAGCCACGGTTAGTTTTTAAACTTTCGTGGATTTTGTTTTTTTTCTTGTATTTTTGTAATGTTGGGGTGAACGCGGTAGTAGCAGTTGTCTCGGGAGCACGGTACGTGGCTGACGGCATAATTATCAACGGATTACGTTGTCTCCTACGTATATTTAGTGCGTAAGTACCCCCGCAACACCTCATGAAGAGCTAGGGGTGAGTTATATAAGATTGGATTAGGCAGCTAGGGGACGCTCCTGATTAGTCGGTTACAGTTTGTACCAGTGTTTCATTTAACGTGTCTATATATACATTCAAGTGATAATTAAAATGGCTCAAATTGATGAATTTGTTGCGACACCGTCAGAAGATTTTTTGGAAAGCTGTACAAAGGAGCAGCTCCTAGAAATTTCTGACCATTACAAAATTGACATTGGGGACAGGAGACGGAAATTACAGACAATTAAGGTAGTATTAAGTGCTGGCTTGGAAGATATTGGGATCTTGCCAGGTAATGAAACAGGGGAGGACGGTGCGGCGGTGCCGCCACCAACCCAAAATCTGTCTTTTTTGGAACAAAAAGAACTGATGCTTGTTCAGTTAGAGATGGAGAGGGTCAGACAGCAGCTTAAAATTGAAAAAGAAAGAGTTGAAGTAGAGCGAGAGAGACTTGAGGTGGAAAAAATGAGAATTCTTCTGCAGAGAGAGAAGGTAGAGCTTGTCAAGGAGGGTAAATTGGACCAGAAGCTGTTGGAAGGAGATGGAAGTGTAGCTTCAGGAAAGCGATCGTTTGATTTGGTGAGCAGTTTGCGATTGATGCCAAAGTTTAGTGAGAAGGAGCCAGAGACTTTTTTTTCACTTTTCGAAAGATTGGCTAATTCAAGAGGTTGGCCTGATGCGGACCGGACTGTAATGCTGCAGTGCGTGCTTACTGGGAAGGCACAGGAGGCGTATTCGGCATTATCGGTAATGGAAAGTTTAAATTATGCCACTGTTAAATCTGCTGTTCTTAAAGTGTATGAAAGGGTGCCGGAGAGTTACCGTCAGCACTTTAGAAACAACAGAAAAGACGACAAACAGTCATATTTGGAGTTCTCACGGGAGTTGGTCATTAACTTTAACCGTTGGCGGATGGTTTCAGGTGGCGACACATGTGAGGGTTTATGTGACTTACTACTATTAGAACAGTTTAAAAATGCTATCCCAAATCGTATAGCAACGTATATTACAGAGCAGCAGATTAAAACAGTGGCAGAGGCGGCCGCTTTGGCTGATCAATATGTGTTGACGCACCGAGAGTGGGTACCGCGGGGCGCCCAAAGTACGCACCGGGAGAGCAGCGCACCCAGCCATCATTATAGCGCACCCAGCCATAATTCTAACGCACCTTTCACCAGGTATTCGAAAATGGAGGATGGGAAAAGTAGGGCTGCCCGTGATGGTGAAAAAACATGTCACTATTGTGGGAAAAAGGGTCACATAAAGGCAGACTGTTATTCTTTACAACAGAGGAATAAAACGCACGTGAACGTGAAGTCAGCAGCGTTTGTTGCGCCGGTGTCTGTGGTGTCGCGGTCGGAAGGTCCTTTACATGGGAACGAGAGGAGTCTCGGCGATGTAGACGAGGCGTACCGTCCATTCGTAGAGAGGGGGTTTGTCTCCCTTGTTGGGTCCAATGAAAAGGTGCCCGTAACAATTCTGCGGGACACTGCGGCGCTGGGCACATACGTGCTTGATTCGGTTCTGGCGTTTTCCTCTAAGTCTGCAACTGGGGATGCCATGTTGAGCCGTGGTATGGGCATGTCCATAATCTCTTCTCCTACACACAAACTTGAAATTGACTGTGGCTTGGTCCATGGTGAGGTGGAGGTGGCGTTGCGTGAGGCGTTTCCGATGGCTGGGGTCGATGTCCTCTTGGGGAATATGCATGCGGGTGGCCTCGTATGGGCTAAGGTGCCGCCAGCACCATTGGTGAGTCTGGTTCCGATTGTAGCCAGTGATCCAGACGAGAGCGAGCGGGATTTTCCGCAGGTATTTGCAGCAGCAGCTGTGACACGCGCCGGCGCTCGTGAAATTGAGCGTGACAAAGTTGAAAATTCTGATGCCGGTTTTGCGTTATCTGATGTGCCCATTTCTGTTTCCCAGACAGAGCTTGTTGCGGCGCAGCAGTCCGATCCGTCCATCAGAGGCCTCTTTGAGGAAGTTCTGACAGGTAGTGAGGTGGAGGATAGCGCAAATGGGTATTTCCTTGATAAAGGGTTGCTAGTGAGGAAGTGGGTGCCATGTGGGGAACTTGGGGTGGGGGAACCAGTGTTCCAGGTGGTAGTTCCAGCTAAATACAGGGATTTAGTGTTGAAACTTTCACATGACCAGTCAGGGCATTTGGGTGTCAAGAAAACATATTATCGGATTTTGCAGTATTTTTTTTGGCCCAAGTTGAGAAAGGATGTGGCTGCATACATTAAAACGTGTCACACATGCCAGATGACTGGGAAGCCCAATCAGGTAATTAAGCCTGCCCCATTGCACCCCATACCAGCTATAGGGCAGCCATTTGAGCACATCATCATCGATTGTGTCGGCCCTCTGCCTCCCTCTAGGTCTGGCGCAAAGTACCTGTTAACAGTCATGTGCCAGGCAACCAGGTATCCAGCTGCCTATCCACTACGGTCAATAACGACTAGGGCTGTGGTTAAAGCTCTCTCGCAGTTCATGTCAATATTTGGTATTGCTCGGGTTCTGCAGAGCGACCAGGGATCCAACTTCTCCTCCCATATGTTTGCTCAGGTTCTGAAGCAGCTCCGGGTGAAACACTCTCAATCATCAGCGTACCATGCTCAAAGTCAGGGGGCGCTAGAGCGGTTTCACCAGACCTTAAAATCCTTAATGCGGGCTTATTGCATGGAGTTGGGCAAAGATTGGGGGGAGGGCTTGCCCTGGTTACTTCTGGCTGCTCGGGAGGTGGTGCAAGAAAGTACTGGGTTTAGTCCTAATCAGTTGGTTTTTGGTCATTTAGTTCGTGGTCCACTTGCACTGCTTCATGACAACTTTAAGGCTCCTGACCCTCCCAAAAATCTAATTGACTTTGTCAATGGGTTCAGGCAGCAGTTGTATGTGGCAGGTACAATGGCTAAAGAGAATCTAGCAAAGGCTCAAGTGAAAATGAAGCGCTCCTATGATCGGCGGGCTGAACGTCGGGAATTCAGTCCGGGCGATCAGGTGCTGGCTCTTTTGCCAATTGTGACCTCGCCTTTCCAAGCAAAGTTTACAGGTCCACACACTGTGGTTGAGAAAATTTCAGAGGAAAACTATGCCATTTCAACTCCAAACCGTCGTAAAGCTACTCAATTGTGTCACGTAAATCTGTTAAAACCATATTATGGCCGAGAGTCTGGGGAGATTCTACCTGTGTGTTTGGCAGCGGGCGTGGGTCCTACCTCTCAGTCGGTGGCGGTGGCTGAGGGCGAGGACACCAACACATTTGACGAGACATTGGTGTATGGGCGCTTGAAAAACACAGAGTCCCTTAGTAAGTTAGACAACCTGTTGTGTCATCTCCCCAAGGCTCGGCGGTCAGAGTTGGCTAGGTTGATTGGTAACTTCCCAGGTTTATTTGGTGATACACCATCACAAACACATCTTATCGAACATGACATTGAGTTGATTGATCCAAAACCCATTCGGCAGCGTTTTTATCGGGTCTCTGCAGACAAACGCCGGGTGTTGGATGCAGAGGTCCGGTATATGTTGGAGAATGGGATTGCGGAGCCGTCGTCGGCTAGTTGGGCTTCACCATGCATTTTGGTTCCGAAGTCTGACGGGTCATTTAGGTTCTGTTCAGATTTTCGCAAAGTTAACAACGTGACAAAACCAGATGCCTTTCCATTGCCTAGAATGGATGACTGTATTGACGAGGTTGGGTCAGCGAAGTTTGTCAGCAAATTTGATTTGTTAAAGGGATACTGGCAAGTCCCACTGTCAAAAAGAGCTAGGGAAATTGCATCCTTTATTACTCCGTCCGGTCTCTACTCCTACAAAGTCATGCCATTTGGGTTACGAAATGCACCGGCGACGTTCCAACGCCTTATGAATAGGGTTGTTGGTGACCTAGAAGGCTGTGCCGTTTATTTGGACGACGTGGTCGTGTATAGTGACACTTGGGAGAGTCACATTGCACGTATCCACTCGCTCTTTCAGCGTTTGGCTGATGCGCAGTTAACAGTCAATCTTGCAAAATGTGAATTTGCTCGTGCAACGGTCACGTACCTTGGTCGGGTGGTCGGCCAGGGGGAGGTCCGTCCTGTGCACGCAAAAGTGATTGCTGTGGAGAATTATCCTCCTCCCGCTACTAAGAAAGATCTTATGCGATTCTTAGGGTTAATAGGATACTATAGAAGTTTCTGCCGAAATTTTTCTTCTGTTGTCTGTCCTCTGACTGACCTTCTCAAGGACAAGGTGAAGTTTGTCTGGTCCTCCCAGTGTCAGCAAGCATTCCAAAATGCTAAGATCTTGCTGTGCTCTGCCCCAGTGTTGGCAGCTCCTCGCATGGACCAACAGTTCAAGTTGCAGGTCGATGCGAGTCATTTTGGGGCAGGTGCAGTATTGTTGCAGGCTGACAGTGGGGGGCTGGACAGACCAGTCAGTTTCTTTTCTAGAAAGTTTAATAAGCACCAGCTTAATTACTCTGTTATTGAAAAGGAAGCATTGGCACTGGTGTTGGCTTTGGTGCATTTCAGTGTGTATGTGGGATCTGGGGTGCCTGTTATTGTCGATACAGATCACAACCCACTTACATTCCTTAGCTCTCTTAAATGTCCAAACCAAAGACTTATTAGGTGGTCTTTGTTGTTACAGTCATTTTCTTTGGACATCAGGCACATTAAAGGGAAAGATAATGTGGTGGCAGATGCACTGTCTCGTGCTCCTGTGTAAATGTCTGTCTAATCCTTGATGTCTTTGTTTTTCTAGAGCCTGGCGTTGTGGTCCCTGGCCTGTCCTGCTCCTTGACAGCCCTATTGCTAGCTGAAACACCAGGATCCAGCTGTTGAGGGGGGAGGAGAGTCCAGGGGTGTGCAAAGCCAGGGCTCTAAGGGTGTATTACACTCTAGTAGTACACACATTTTCTGAAAGTATTTTGAGTCTGAAATTGTAAAATTTAATGTTAAAAGAGTGTGATGTAAAGTGCACTCAAGTGTTTGAATTTTGGGTTTGATTATTGTTTTGTATTTAAGTAAGTGTTCAATGGGGAGCCGTGGTTCCTAGTGGGACCACGTCTTTAAGGGGGGGGGTGTGATGCCCCGTATGTTAGTCTGGGTGGTTGTGGGGGTGAATGCCTTGCACTAACTCTTGCCCTATAGAGGAGCAGGGTGGAGCTGATTGCTCATTGGAGAGCACCTGGGCCCGGTGCCTCCAGGAGGCTATAAAAGCCCCACCCTGGCCAGTCTCTAGGAGAAGCCTGAGAGAAGCAGACCTATCTCCACCAGCTCCAACTCTACTCTCCATGCCCTTACTCTGACCGCCGAGCCTTGGGGAGATGACACAACAGGTTGTCTAACTTACTAAGGGACTCTGTGTTTTTCAAGCGCCCATACACCAATGTCTCGTCAAATGTGTTGGTGTCCTCGCCCTCAGCCACCGCCACCGACTGAGAGGTAGGACCCACGCCCGCTGCCAAACACACAGGTAGAATCTCCCCAGACTCTCGGCCATAATATGGTTTTAACAGATTTACGTGACACAATTGAGTAGCTTTACGACGGTTTGGAGTTGAAATGACATAGTTTTCCTCTGAAATTTTCTCAACCACAGTGTGTGGACCTGTAAACTTTGCTTGGAAAGGCGAGGTCACAATTGGCAAAAGAGCCAGCACCTGATCGCCCGGACTGAATTCCCGACGTTCAGCCCGCCGATCATAGGAGCGCTTCATTTTCACTTGAGCCTTTGCTAGATTCTCTTTAGCCATTGTACCTGCCACATACAACTGCTGCCTGAACCCATTGACAAAGTCAATTAGATTTTTGGGAGGGTCAGGAGCCTTAAAGTTGTCATGAAGCAGTGCAAGTGGACCACGAACTAAATGACCAAAAACCAACTGATTAGGACTAAACCCAGTACTTTCTTGCACCACCTCCCGAGCAGCCAGAAGTAACCAGGGCAAGCCCTCCCCCCAATCTTTGCCCAACTCCATGCAATAAGCCCGCATTAAGGATTTTAAGGTCTGGTGAAACCGCTCTAGCGCCCCCTGACTTTGAGCATGGTACGCTGATGATTGAGAGTGTTTCACCCGGAGCTGCTTCAGAACCTGAGCAAACATATGGGAGGAGAAGTTGGATCCCTGGTCGCTCTGCAGAACCCGAGCAATACCAAATATTGACATGAACTGCGAGAGAGCTTTAACCACAGCCCTAGTCGTTATTGACCGTAGTGGATAGGCAGCTGGATACCTGGTTGCCTGGCACATGACTGTTAACAGGTACTTTGCGCCAGACCTAGAGGGAGGCAGAGGGCCGACACAATCGATGATGATGTGCTCAAATGGCTGCCCTATAGCTGGTATGGGGTGCAATGGGGCAGGCTTAATTACCTGATTGGGCTTCCCAGTCATCTGGCATGTGTGACACGTTTTAATGTATGCAGCCACATCCTTTCTCAACTTGGGCCAAAAAAAATACTGCAAAATCCGATAATATGTTTTCTTGACACCCAAATGCCCTGACTGGTCATGTGAAAGTTTCAACACTAAATCCCTGTATTTAGCTGGAACTACCACCTGGAACACTGGTTCCCCCACCCCAAGTTCCCCACATGGCACCCACTTCCTCACTAGCAACCCTTTATCAAGGAAATACCCATTTGCGCTATCCTCCACCTCACTACCTGTCAGAACTTCCTCAAAGAGGCCTCTGATGGACGGATCGGACTGCTGCGCCGCAACAAGCTCTGTCTGGGAAACAGAAATGGGCACATCAGATAACGCAAAACCGGCATCAGAATTTTCAACTTTGTCACGCTCAATTTCACGAGCGCCGGCGCGTGTCACAGCTGCTGCTGCAAATACCTGCGGAAAATCCCGCTCGCTCTCGTCTGGATCACTGGCTACAATCGGAACCAGACTCACCAATGGTGCTGGCGGCACCTTAGCCCATACGAGGCCACCCGCATGCATATTCCCCAAGAGGACATCGACCCCAGCCATCGGAAACGCCTCACGCAACGCCACCTCCACCTCACCATGGACCAAGCCAGAGTCAATTTCAAGTTTGTGTGTAGGAGAAGAGATTATGGACATGCCCATACCACGGCTCAACATGGCATCCCCAGTTGCAGACTTAGAGGAAAACGCCAGAACCGAATCAAGCACGTATGTGCCCAGCGCCGCAGTGTCCCGCAGAATTGTTACGGGCACCTTTTCATTGGACCCAACAAGGGAGACAAACCCCCTCTCTACGAATGGACGGTACGCCTCGTCTACATCGCCGAGACTCCTCTCGTTCCCATGTAAAGGACCTTCCGACCGCGACACCACAGACACCGGCGCAACAAACGCTGCTGACTTCACGTTCACGTGCGTTTTATTCCTCTGTTGTAAAGAATAACAGTCTGCCTTTATGTGACCCTTTTTTCCACAATAGTGACATGTTTTTTCACCGTCACGGGCAGCCCTACTTTTCCCATCCTCCATTTTCGAATACCTGGTGAAAGGTGCGTTAGAATTATGGCTGGGTGCGCTATGATGATGGCTGGGTGCGCTGCTCTCCCGGTGCGTACTTTGGGCGCCCCGCGGTACCCACTCTCGGTGCGTCAACACATATTGATCAGCCAAAGCGGCCGCCTCTGCCACTGTTTTAATCTGCTGCTCTGTAATATATGTTGCTATACGATTTGGGATTGCATTTTTAAACTGTTCTAACAGTAGTAAGTCACATAAACCCTCACATGTGTCGCCACCTGAAACCATCCGCCAACGGTTAAAGTTAATGACCAACTCCCGTGAGAACTCCAAATATGACTGTTTGTCGTCTTTTCTGTTGTTTCTAAAGTGCTGACGGTAACTCTCCGGCACCCTTTCATACACTTTAAGAACAGCAGATTTAACAGTGGCATAATTTAAACTTTCCATTACCGATAATGCCGAATACGCCTCCTGTGCCTTCCCAGTAAGCACGCACTGCAGCATTACAGTCCGGTCCGCATCAGGCCAACCTCTTGAATTAGCCAATCTTTCGAAAAGTGAAAAAAAAGTCTCTGGCTCCTTCTCACTAAACTTTGGCATCAATCGCAAACTGCTCACCAAATCAAACGATCGCTTTCCTGAAGCTACACTTCCATCTCCTTCCAACAGCTTCTGGTCCAATTTACCCTCCTTGACAAGCTCTACCTTCTCTCTCTGCAGAAGAATTCTCATTTTTTCCACCTCAAGTCTCTCTCGCTCTACTTCAACTCTTTCTTTTTCAATTTTAAGCTGCTGTCTGACCCTCTCCATTTCTAACTGAACAAGCATCAGTTCTTTTTGTTCCAAAAAAGACAGATTTTGGGTTGGTGGCGGCACCGCCGCACCGTCCTCCCCTGTTTCATTACCTGGCAAGATACCAATATCTTCCAAGCCAGCACTTAATACTACCTTAATTGTCTGTAATTTCCGTCTCCTGTCCCCAATGTCAATTTTGTAATAGTCAGAAATTTCTAGGAGCTGCTCCTTTGTACAGCTCTCCAAAAAATCTTCTGACGGCGACGCGACAAATTCATCAATTTGAGCCATTTTAATTATTACTTGAATGTATCCCAGACACGTTAAATTAAACACTGGTACAAACTGTAACCGACTAATCAGGAGCGTCCCCTAGCTGCCTAATCCAATCTTATATAACTCACCCCTAGCTCTTCATGAGGTGTTGCGGGGGTATTTATGCACTAATTATACGCAGGAGACAACGTAACCAGTTGATAATTATGCCGTCAGCCACGTACCGTGCTCCCGAGACAACTGCTACTACCGCGTTCACCCCAACATTACAAAAACACAAGAAAAAAAACAAAATCCACGAAAGTTTAAAAACTAAACGTGGCTTATGCCTAACATGGGACAAACAGTAGCTCCTATGTGAATATTCAATTACCAGTGTACCAGTGTGTCAAAAACTTAGCCCACATACATTCAAATAACTCCACGCTCAACGAAAAAATACGGGGAATCAAAATTTAACTATAACGAAACGTTTAACAAAACACTGCACGCACTGAAAACACTTTGAAACCGCTTTACACAAAGAAAAAGGGAATCCCGAGTTAGGCCCTCCCAAACCGCATTTGATTGGCCCAACTTTACATTACGTCACGGGGAATACCCCACTTACTTCAAGACCGGCTTTCAAAAAACACTCAGTAACTGCGCGCAACAAAAAACTTTAACTTAACTTTAAAGTTTGACAATACTCACTTAAGTTCGGAACGAGCCCCCATTTGTCACAGCTTGGCTCTAGGCCGTGACAAACATTGGGACGGAGACCAGGATGAAGTTATAAATCAAATCATATTTATTAAACGAAAGCTACTAACAACAAACAACTGAGGTATAAACAGAACCTACGGATCCTATGGAGTGTGAAGTCAGTAATCAGTAGTGTAGATGTGGATGTGTGGAGCATGGTGTGGTGCGAGGTGTGTGGATGGAAAGAAAGAACATAATCATAATGGTAAGGGCATGGAGAGTAGAGTTGGAGCTGGTGGAGATAGGTCTGCTTCTCTCAGGCTTCTCCTAGAGACTGGCCAGGGTGAGGCTTTTATAGCCTCCTGGAGGCACCGGGCCCAGGTGCTCTCCAATGAGCAATCAGCTCCACCCTGCTCCCCTATAGGGCAAGAGTTAGTGCAAGGCATTCACCCCCACAACCACCCAGACTAACATACGGGGCATCACAATGCTTTCCTGGTTTTAATGGGTTAAAGCACAGGCTTTAGAGGATGCAGACCGGGGGGGGGGGGGCAAACACCTGGAGTATTGTAAGTAACTGTGAAATAAATCATGTCTGGAGGGTTAGGGTGATGAAACAGCAACTGCGGCGGCAGCACCCATCACCCATCACCCTGCTGAGGAAGAGAACATTTACAGCACCCCCCAACCAAACCCAAACCTTTTCAGCCCCAAGCGCACCTAAAGCCCAGGAAACCACAAACGGTTAATTCAGCCTTTAACAGGATCTGTCTGATACATGTTGGTGTTGATATGATGAGAGAGAGAGAGAGAGAGAGAGAGAGAGAGAGAGAGAGCGAGAGCGAGAGCGAGAGCGAGGGATAATAAGTAAGAAGTGATACTTCATTGTTTGCATGTTAAACTTTTATGACCAAGTTATAGTATAAAGACCCAACAATCAACTATATAACACCAGACTAGAGACATTAGTTATATTATATATTGATTAATTACACTTACCCTATATTAATCTTTATGGTTTAACACGATGTCACAAATCAAAATGGAGTCCATGCTGTTCAGCTCTCTGTGATGTCGTGTCAAAATGGTTGACGGTGTATTAACACATAAAGTTCTATCATAGTGGGAGTGTCTACAGTTACAGCGTACATGGCGTGTGACATGGGGACACACGTACACACACACACACACACACACACACACACACACACACACACACACACACACACACACACACACACACACACACACACACACACACACACACACACAGCAAATCTAATACTTGTTTGTGATAACATGCAAAATCACACTAATGTGAGGTGGATCGAAAATAAATGAACAAAGCTTTAAAAAGTTAGCAGATTAAATCCCTTATAACCATGGATTATTAGAATAACTGGATGAGACGTGGGAAATGGCAGCCTATTCATTTCAATGAAATGTGCCTGCCTTCATATTGTAGATCTATTTTCCTTTCAATGTGCATCAGATTGATGCATTTATCTTTATATTGTGCTACAGTCTCACAAAAGCCAGACTGAAACAGTAAAAGGGCAGAGAATCATGTCATTAGCTTATATCAATACAAAGGCAGGTGATAAAGTCACTGAATATAAACTATAGTGAATGCAGGAAGCTTTGCTCTTGTTCTATGTTTCCTAAAGATGGAGATAACAGCAGTACTGGTGCTTCAGAGCCCAGTGCACAGAGCTACTGGCAGCTACAGAGACAACTGTCTGCAGTAAAAACTCATTGTTATAAGATCCATTTATTTGCATATTCCTAGAGATTTCATGATTAACCCATTAAGACCGGGAACGCATCTCTGTCATTTTAGATTTCTTTGGCTGTTCAAAAATAGCAGATATACAAGCTCATAGCGCAGCACCGAGTGCCGCGCTATGAGCTTGTAGATCTGCTATATATTTTTCGAAATCTTGGAAAATGTGTGCAAATCTTGGAATATATATACATTTTTAACTCAACTCTTTGCTTTTGCATGGGGGTCCCTGGGACAAAATATTTTGAGATAGGGGTTCGGGGCCCAATAGGCTACATATCATTGTCAATGTATAAATATCTATATAATATATATATATATATATATATATATATATATATATATATATATATATATATATATATATATATATAATATAATATAATAATAATATAATAATATAAAAATAATATAATATAATATCTATATAATAAAAATAATATATAATAATATAAAAATATAGAATAAATATCAAAAATAGGCTACATATCATTGTGGGGTCCTTGACATGAAGAAGTTTGAGAACAACTGATATTATAGCAACATAAGTTGAAGAAAAGAAAAACTGTTGGGATTTAGACATTTGTAGAATCCCCCAGAAGCAAAGATTTGAGTTAAAATGTTCACTTTAAAAAACATATATATTCAAAGATTTGCAACCATTTTCACGGTTTTAAATTAAAATAGCAGATCTACAAGCTCATAGTGCGGCACTCGGTGCCGCGCTATGAGCTTGTAGATCTGCTATTTTTGAATAGCCAAAGTATACATAATGGGTAAAGTGGTTAAAATCTAAAATGACAGATGGCTTTCCCGGTCTTAATGGGTTAAAGCAGTAAATTGTATTCATTATTAGTAACAGCCTCTGTGGGTTCAGAGAAAACTAACGGAGGCTGAACCTCCTAAATCTAGGTGGTCTAGTCTAATGGTCTTCCTATTGATTTGTAAATTATTCAATATGTTGCCTTTTATAGACAGGCTTACAGAAACACAGTTAATAAATAGTACACATACAGTAAAATACCAGTTACACAGTTATAATGACATTCCATAGTTTGTTGCATTCAGGGATCAACATTATAAATGGCCTAAAGCCCTGGAAGTCCTATTTAAACCCTCTGGGCCGACAGAATGTACAGTATCTTGCTTGGGCCAGGCACCAAAAAAAATAACCTGATTTGTCAGTTTGCCCCCGGTGTTCCAACATGGACATTACAGCCAAACGAAACTGTCGACAACACTACTGCTCTGACAGCAGCATGTAGGCTACTGTTAGCTTGTTAGCTTAAACACTGTTCAACAACACTACTGCTCTGACAGCAGCATGTAGGCTACCGTTAGCTTGTTAGCTTAAACTCTGTTCAACAACACTACTGCTCTGACAGCAGCATGTAGGCTACTGTTAGCTTGTTAGCTTAAACACTGTTCAACAACACTACTGCTCTGACAGCAGCATGCAGGCTACTGTTAGCTTGTTAGCTTAAACACTGCTCAACAACACTACTGCTCTGACTGCAGCATGCAGGCTACTGATAGCTTGTTGGCTTAAAAACTGTTCAACAACACTACTGCTCTGACAGCAGCATACAGGCTACCGTTAGCTTGTTAGCTTAAACACTGTTCAACAACACTACTGCTCTGACAGCAGCATGCAGGCTACAGTTAGCTTGTTAGCTTAAACACTGTTCAACGACACTATTGCTCTGACAGCAGCATAAATGCTACCGTTAGCTTAAACACTGTTCAACAACACTACTGCTCTGACTGCAGCATGTAGGCTACTGTTAGCTTATTAGCTTAAACACTGTTCAACAACACTACTGCTCTGACAGCAGCATGTAGGCTACCCTTAGCTTGTTAGCTTAAACACTGTTCAACAACACTACTGCTCTGACAGCAGCATGTAGGCTACCGTTAGCTTGTTAGCTTAAACACTGTTCAACAACACTACTGCTCTGACAGCAGCATGCAGGCTACTGTTAGCTTGTTAGCTTAAACACTGCTCAACAACACTACTGCTCTGACTGCAGCATGTAGGCTACTGTTAGCTTATTAGCTTAAACACGGTTCAACAACACTATTGCTCTGACAGCAGCATGCAGGCTACCGTTAGCTTGTTAGCTTAAACACTGTTCAACAACACTACTGCTCTGACAGCAGCATGCAGGCTACCGTTTAGCGTGTTAGCTTAAACACTGTTCAACAAAACTACTGCTCTGTTAGAGTGTTAGCTTAAACACTGTTCAACAAAACTACTGCTCTGACAGCAGCATAAAGGCTACCGTCAATGTTCAACAACACTACTGCTCTGACAGCAGCATGCAGACTACCAGCAGCGTGCAGACTACCGTTAGCTTGTTAGCTTAAACACTGTTAAAAAACACTACTACTCTGAGAGCAGCATGCTGGCTACCATTAGCGTGTTAGCTTAAACACTGCTTAAACACTGTTCAACAACACTATTGCTCTGACAGCAGCATGCAGGCTACCGTTAGCTTAAACACTGTTCAACAACACTACTGCTCTGAGAGCAGCAAGCAGGCTACCGTTAGCGTGTTAGCTTAAATACTGTTCAACAACACTACTGCTCTGACAGCAGCATGCAGGCTACCGTTAGCTTGTTAGCTTAAACACTGTTCAACAACACTACTGCTCTGACAGCAGCATGCAGGCTACCGTTAGCTTGTTAGCTTAAACACTGTTCAACAAATTTTTTTCCCATAGAGATATCCAGAAATATTTATATGAATTATTTTAACCCTGGAACCAAGCCATCCAGGCTCCTGGTGAATCATGACCATAAAACATTTGATTCTGTCAAAAAATATTTGAAAACCGCAAAAAAATATAAAAATATTTCAACAGTAAATATATATTCCTATCAATATGACAGTTGTCAATGTAAACATAATAATACTCGGCTGATATTTCAAACTGTTACTGAATTATCTTTTTTTCTTGTAACTTTTGTAGAATCCCCAGAAGCAAAGATTTAAGTTACAGAATGTTACCTTTAAAATAAAATATGTATGTATATATATATATATATATATATATATATATATATATATATATATATGTATATATATATTCAAAGATTCAAACGATTTCCCCCAAAAATAGCAGATCTACAAGTTCATAGCTCAGCACTCGGTGCCGCGCTATGAGCTTGTAGATCTGCTATTTTTGAATAGCCCAAAGAAATGTAAAAAAAAATGACACAGATGCGTTCCCGGTCCTGATGGATTAAACACACAACAGGAGCTTTAAACACTAAAGGCAGAAACATAAATACTGTAAAAGTGAAACAAACCAAAACACAGGGGTGTGTGTGTGTGTGTGTGTGTGTGTGTGTGTGTGTGTGTGTGTGTGTGTGTGTGTGTGCAGCAGTAATGGCTGCCATCAATCTGACTGCTTAGACCTTTAGATTCAACTACACACAATAAACTAAAACACAATCACCACATTTCTGGTAAAAACCCTCAAGACAAGCTTTGTTTTACATCACAGAGCTTATTTTGATCATGTTTTATGTTCTAATACTTTATTTACCTGAACAAACAGGGACAAACTGATGTTGGTCTTTCTCTCTTCCTTGAAGAATGACGTCACCTGACCACCTGGAACTACCTGTGTCTCTCACAGGTGGAGTCGCCCCCTTGTGGTGAAACGTGGGATAGGTCTTTTCCTACTGCTCATTCCAAGACACAATAAGGCTCTTAAACATACAAGAAACATACATCTGTTATTTCCTGTCTTTCTTCTGTCTGGTACTGCCCTTAAAGTTTGTGATGAGGTCAAGTACTTAGGCCATTATTTGACAAATGACCTATCTTATGATAGGGACATCTACAGACAACGTAGAATGTTATATGCACAAGCCAACATGCTTGTTCGTAAGTTTAGTATGTGTTCTGCTTCTGTGAAGTCCACACTATTTAAAGCTTTTTGTACACCTATGTACACTGCCCACTTGTGGCGGCGCTACGGAAAGCGCAGTATGCAGAAACTCAATGTAGCTTATAATGATGGCATGAGACTGCTGCTTAAAGTGCCACGATGCAGCAGTGCAAGCCAAAAGTTTGTTAGTATCGGCGTACCCACCTGCTCCGCAGTGCTGCGGAACCTCATGTACAAATGTATGTGTAAGCTGTCTGATTCTGCCAACAGCATCATTTTAATCCTGAAAAACCCTTTATTTAGCTCGGGCAGGTTTGTTTCTAAACTGTGGAACCATTGGCGGGTAAGCCTGTATATGAATCTGTGATTTTAATGTGGACTATGTCTGCCTCTGTTATTTGTGTATTGTATGTTTTTTTTATGTGCTATGGACCATGTGTCCTTAATAAAGTTTGATTGATTGATTGATACATGATAAAACACACACGTGACCATACATCTGTGTATGTCACATGTTTCTAATTAAACACACACGTGACCATACATCTGTGTATGTCACATGTTTCTAATTAAACACACATGTGACATACATCTGTGTATGTCACATGTTTCTAAAAAGAAAAGCTCCCTCTCTGTTCTAGACTCACATCTCCAGGTGATAAAAGACAGCTTGATGGACGCTCCATTATAGCAGAGGTTCTCAATCTGTTAACACTTGCATGACTAAGCCATCAATATGACCGATTTTGAGAATTTAAAGTGGATTATCTTCTCTCATGAAGCTCTGAGAAAGTTCCCCTTTCATGACTTTTCCTAAATATTTGTTTCAAATCATCTCCGTTTTTTTTTTTTTTCTGAAACGTATTATAAATATGAAATATATACCATATATACCATCCCAGCCGTTATATTTCGGCTAAATTGACCGCTCTCCCCCTCTCTCCCCCAGGGAAGAGTAGTTCACACCTCGAGACCCCCGCAGAGCGGCTTATAGACAGCAGACTTGCTGCTGCGCAACGAGTCTAAACGAGTCTATGTTGCCATGTCTGCTTATTATAAGCGACTTTGGGCTTGTTTTTCACGTCTTTCTATTATTTTTTTTATTATTATTATATATATAATTACATTATAACGGTAATACTTTTCTACTCCACTACAGCTCAGAGGCAAATCTTGTACTTTTACTCCACTACAATTATTTGAAAACTTTAGTTACTAGTTACTCTTTTTCGAATTCAGTCACTTTATAAACAGAAAAACAGTACATGGAAGTAAAAATGAGATCCCCACATACACAAATCACAAATCATGATGACATATAGGAGACAGACAGACAGAAATACACACTAGCCTACTGCTTCATGTCTCACTGTTTTCTCAGGGCACAACGTATGCAGTAACATTTTCATAGACCTGCCTGCTTATTTCTCTCTCAAAATTTGGCAACCCATTTCACTGCGCTGAAGGGAGAGGAGAGGGACAGAGAGGGACACGAGAGGAGACGCTTCTGTCAGCGTGGACAGCTGATAGAATGAGAGCTTTACGCTCAGACAATTATGTGAATATTATATAATATAATATTGGTTTGTCAAGAGATATCCATGTGTTTTGGACAATGGAGATAGTCACGTAATTAGACAGTGGCTTCAGCGTTCATATAGGCTCCATGTTTCACTGAAGAGTTTAATGTGACGCTACAGATCGCGCTGTTTTATACGCTTTTTTTATAAAGATTTTACATACAGAATCTGCAGTTACCATTACATTTTATAATACTATTTTATATATATATACTACATTACTATTTTATAATGTTTCTGCCTGCCTACAACAACATCATTATGTGGGCTCACTGACTGAGCAGAGTGCAATTGAGATGTTAATGGCTATTTAGAAGACAATGGAACCCCCCACTGTTTGGGGGAGAAAGTGTGAACTAGTCTGGAGCACAGAGGGGAGACAGTGGCCAATAGGATAGCCTGATTTGGGGATGAAAATGATCGTTTTTCAGGCAGTGTGGAGGATAATGAAACCTTAGTCATGCAAGTGTTAAGGGCGCGACCCCCCAAAATAATCATTTTTGTACTGGGGACCCCCCCCCCCCAAAAAAATTATCATTTTTGTACTGGGGACCCCCCCCACCCCCCAAAAAATTATCATTTTTGTACTGGGGACCCCCCCCCCCCCCCCAAATAATCATTTTTGTACTGGGGACTCCCCCCAAAATAGTAATTTGTGTACTGGGGACCCCCCACCCTGACAAGCTCATGGAATTATAGGAATTGTAGGAATTGAGGCATTAAATTGAGTTTGCCATCGTGAAAATAGCCTAAAATAGCCCCATCCAAATAGCCGATCAACTTGAGCTTGTAGATCGGCTATTTTCTGCAAAGATATTTTTTGGGAGGGTTTAAGGGGTTAACTGTCTGAAAATACACATTAACATGAATCCAACACAACACTACACAATGACAGTGTTCTCAAACATGTCTATGAAATCTATGAAATGTTTTAATCTGCAACACACTAAGGGGTCCTAAACGCTGAAGACCCCTGATCTAAACTGTTCAGTCAAACCACACAACTCTGACAAACACTGACCCTCCATTTTATTGGGGAGAAAGGGTCCCTGTCACCTGTTGTCTGTAGCCAATCAGAGCTTCTATAGTATACCCTGTCACCTGTTGAGAGCGTATAGTGTTGTAAGATGAGGGTAGTGAGAAAGACGATAGAAATAATAATAATAATCCATGGACGACGCCATTTTGGTGCATGCTCAGACCGAATTCTTTTGGGTAACATTTTTGCGTATAACACAACAAGGGCCGTTAGCATAGAGACACACGGCCGGAAGCGGAAGGCCTACAAATCCACGCCCAGTTTTGACACTCGGGGTCCGTTAGAACGATGAACTGCAGCTCTCAATGCAATCTCTATGAGAGGCATTGTAAAATACCGTCATTTCACTGGTTAACTACTGAGGCTGTAGCGATTTTTTTTGTGTTCTAATAATCTGTCCCATTTGTTTAATTTGTCCTTTTTAATGTCCCATATCTTTCATCTCGACATACTACCCACAATGTACTTTAATATACTCCATCAGTATGTCAAAACCGCTAGCATCGGAGATCCAGACTTTAAGTGGTCGCATCACGGACGCATCCCTTGAGGTTTTCAATACCCAGAAAACTGGCGAAAGTGGCCGTTCTCAATATGTTTTGGTCATTATCTCTGGAACAGAAGGTCCAATCTGCTCAGTTCAAAGCTTGTTGGATGCGTGACTTTGAGGACATTAAGCACATTTTCGGGTTATTTGTTTTTTTTAGGGAAGGCGAGATCTTAGTTGGGCAGGCGACCGCCTGTTATGCCTCTACAGTGGGTATGCCACTGGTCGGCGCTCGGTGCTCGTAAAGACAGTGATGTCACTAAAATGCCCGTCTGCTGTCTACCCTCTGCTGTGTTAGCATTATGGGTAACTCGTTAAAGTGGCAAATTAAATGTGAAACACATCAACTATTAAGAAAACCAGAGATATGTTGACAAAGACACTCCATATATTTGGAAACATATTTTTATTTAAATCAATATCGTCTTCAGTTAATGCAGGATAATTTTAAAAGTAGGCTAACTTTCATATCCTCTCATAGGGAATGCATTGGCAGATGCAGTTCATCGTTCTAACGGACCTCGAGTAGCGGCGCTGTCTCAAAAGTGGGCGTGAAATGTGTAGTCCCCGTGTGTCTCTATCCGTGCAGTTGAAACGTGACGTGGCAGACCTGATTGTATGGGTAACACATTTAACAAACTTGAATTAAAAATAAACTCTCATTAATGTTGTTAGTGGTGTAACATGCCACCAAAAAAGATACTGAAGCCTGCTGCAGGGCAACAGAAATATAGCTAATTTGTTTTGTATATAAAAATATAAAAATATACTATTTATATAGCTGTTTTTATATTTATATTTTGCTATATTAAAATAGCAAGCCTATATTGGTGCTATTTAATTTACTTTATATACTGTTCTATGTTTGCATATACTTTGCACTGTTCTATGTTTGCATACAATTTGCAAATATTAAAGTTATCAGATTTGGAATTGTTATTATTTCTGTGTTGCAGCACTTTAAACATTAAATGGACTGTTATATCTTATTAAATGTATTCATTTCAACTTACCAGACACTTGTTTTATGGTAAAAAATTAGCCTGGATGGTTTTAATAGTTGTGCCTATATGGCATAGTGCATGTTATTACATCCTGGGCAATAAGCCAACCCTCAGTGTCTGAGGTTCTGACATGAATATACTGTCACTTCCCCTTTGGCTGTCGTCTAGAGGAGTCACTAACGCACACTAAGGTCTGTGTCTGTCGTCTAGAGGAGTCAGTAACGCACGCAAAGGTCTGTTTGTATTTCAAGTAACTTTTGCTTCTCAATTGAAATACTACAAATAATGATGATATTATTTATAGCTAAAATAATGTTCTGAAATATTTGTCTTTATATAGGGCCAGACATGGCAGAGTCCAGACTTCAAGGTAAGTCACAAAATCATGAGTCATAACACGGTTTCTTACTTCCTGATAGATGAACCGTGTTATGGAGTGGAGGGTATTATAATAATACATAAAACATGATGTAGCCTAATTATACTTCACACACAGACAAGACAAGACGTTGAAATGTAAAGAAAAAAACAAGCCTGAACGGTTTAAGATGTGTTTGAATAACATTACATCTCTGCCTGATGTGATGATGTCATCTGATGTGATGATGTCATCAGCTTTGAATCTGACAAAATACTTGAAAGATTAAATAAAATGGTGCACAATGGGAAGGTTAGGTAGAGTGAATGTGACTGCCTACACTGTTAGAGACAGTTTGTATGGAGATTATTTCATGCTCCGTCTGTGTGTAGCAGAAGAGCCTACATTAGGGAAGGGCTTTCATTTCATTTCTGAAAATGTTGACACATGCTATACTGCCATTTCCTTTTGAGAAACTATAGTACTTCTGCTTTCTCCCCCATTCTTAACACACACACTTCTGCTTTCTCCCCCCATTCTTAACACACACACACACACACAGTGTGTGTGTGTGTGTGTGTACAAATTACACTTTTCACTCACAAAAAAAACTAAAGTTGTAACAGTCATTATTACTGAATGCTTCATGAAAAGACCAGAATACAAATATTTACTTAGAGTATGTATTGTTGTATGTATTATTCTTCTCAGCCAATAGAAAAGAGAAATTGAGGTTGACAGTTTTCTGAAAAACCTATTTTTCTATATCAGTGGTGCTCAAACTTTTTCCATGTCAAGGACCCCCAAAATGATATATATTCGGCCGCGGACCCTGATCTCTGAAATATTTTGTTCGAGAGACACACAGAAGCAAAGATTTGAGTTAAAAATGTTCACTTTCAAAATATGTATATATAATTCAAAGATTTGCACACATTTTCACGATTTAAAAAACATAGATCTACAAGTTCTTAGCACAGCACCAAATGACGTGCTATAAGCTTGTATATCTGCTATTTTTGAATAGCCAACTAATGTGCTATATATAAAGCTAAAATCAAAAATGACACAGATGCTTTCCCGGTTTGAATGGGTTAATGCAGCTTTATATGAAGAAATAGTTTGTAAATGTAAATATCAGTAGGAGGTTTAGTTTAGGTCACACTCCTATACTTCTTCCAATACATTGAAAGGCATTTGGTAGACGCTCTTAATCCATAGCGACTTACAGTAAGCAAGGACACAAGATAATACATCAAATGCATAGAAATAGTAATCTAATAATAAAGTACCGTAATACATAAGTAAGATCTCTCCACAGAGGCTGTTGTCACAGGCAGTGTTGCATAGCATACATTAGACAGATGCACTGGCCCCTGTTTTCCCTCAGTATGGCAAAGATTTGGTTGAGGTCTTCTGAAGGAAAGCTGGAGTGGAAGACCTTTAGGTTCTGTCTGCAGCTGGTCCTTGTCATCTCCATGAAAATCACAGAGGATGTGAACAGTGTCCTTGGCTTCTGCGTCTGGGTTGGTTACCCATTTGGCATGTGGTGAAGGACTGGATGATTTTGTCAGTGGGACATCCAGTTTTGTCCCCCTTGAATCTCCTGGTAAGCTCCTCAGTCATACTATCCAGAAAGGTGTAGTACACAGTTGGGCTGTGTTGCAGACACATTGGCACTTTCCGTTTCCTCTCCTGACCAGACACTACAGTAGGTACTGCAATGTTGAGGCTCTCTGCCTTCTCTGATGCACATTTAAATATGTCCCCCAAACTTCTCTTCATAGTTTGCAATGTGCGAAGCACACCATCAATCACCTTGTAGGCAGTGGAGTGGTCCAAGCCTTCTTCCTGCAGAGAATCTGATGCCACAGCAGTGGCTTTGAACACTGGTGTGGTGATTTCCAGGCAGAGAATGAATATGAAGTTGATCGCATTTCTGTACATCTGAGCATCACCTCGGGCCAGGTTAGGTGGATAGCTGTCAATGATGTCATCAAGGAGCGTCAAAACAGCATTCAGATGACTCTGAAGGGCCTTCAGTGCTGCCTCCCTGCATGCCCATCGGGTATCGACAGCTGCTGGAGCTCCAGAACACGCTGTCCAGGATACAGAGACTGCTGCCATTTCACCAAGGCAGCATGGCGCTTTGAGGAGCCAGTGCAAAAAGCATATCATTTCTCCACAATTTTGAAGAATGTGACAAAATGCTTGTTGGACTTTGAAGCTTCCACCAGGACCAGATTTAGGCAGTGTGCTTTGCAGTGCACATAGAGGGCTTTCTGGTTGTGTGTGCGTACTCTGGCTTGAAGACCTTTATACATGCCAATGGGTACACCCCCGCATTCCTAAACCCCCCCACTTATACACACCCCCATTCCGAAAACCCCCCCCCCCCCCACTCCTACACCCCCCCACTCCGAATTTTTTTTTCGGAATGGGGGGGTGTAGGAGTGGGGGGGTTTTGAAAATTTGAAATAAACCCTGCCATTCCGAAAAATAGATATAAAAAAAATATATATATATAATTTTTTTTTTTTTTTTTTTTTTTTGTGGGGCTCCCCCAAGTTTGGGAGCCCGGCAAAAAATAAAGTTTTTTTTTTTTTTTTTTTCAATAGAAAAAAAAAACGAGGAGGGAGTATTAATATATTAAAGTATTCTGGCGCAGCTGTTCACCTCCCCCCACCTGCGTGCCCCCCCCCCCCCCCCCCACCGGGACCCCCCCAGGACCCCCCCCCCAGGCCCAAGGTGTCACTCATAATAATTTTATATTTTGCGCTTTGACACAGAGCGGTTGAGATTTCATTAAGCCAGATCTTTGTCAATTTTACTTGAATTCTTATCATTTTAATGTTTATATGATCTGTAAAATGTAGATTTTCATTTGGTAGCAGTCATGCATTTATTGTAATTTATTATAATGTATTTCTTATTTTCTGTCATTTATTTCCACGCACGTAACATTATCTATCTGTCTGTCTGTCTGTCTGTCTGTCTGTCTGTCTGTCTGTCTGTCTGTCTGTCTGTCTGTCTGTCTGTCTGTCTTGTCTGTCTGTCTGTCTGTCTGTCTGTCTGTCTGTCTGTCTGTCTGTCTGTCTGTCTGTCTGTCTGTCTGTCTGTCTGTCTGTCTGTCTGTCTGTCTGTCTTGTCTGTCTGTCTGTCTGTCTGTCTGTCTGTCTGTCTGTCTGTCTGTCTGTCTGTCTGTCTGTCTGTCTGTCTGTCTGTCTGTCTGTCTGTCTGTCTGTCTGTCTGTCTGTCTAGTCTGTCTGTCTGTCTGTCTGTCTGTCTGTCTATCTATCTATCGCGCTACAGAGCTCGTAGATTGGCTATTTTTTGGTGTCTGTCTGTCTGTCTGTCTGTCTGTCTGTCTGTCTGTCTGTGTGTGTGCGTGTCTGTCTGTGTGTGTGTGTGCGTGTGCGCACAGACAGACAGACAGACATCTTTCCTCTACAAATGAGACTAACAAGTAAGTCGAATCCCATGCTATGAGCTTGTAGATCTGCTGTTTTTGAAAGCATCAGAATCACGTGCGCGAGGAGGGAGCGCGCACGCGCGCAATATTAAAGTCTTCTGGCGCAGCTGTTCATCAGACCAAGACCACAACGTCATTTGTTATTACCATTCAGGTTCAGTCCATTAATATTGTATTCAGAATAATAAAAAAAATATTATTATCATGCTATTATCATTATTAATGCGCGCACGTTGATTGACGGGTCAGTAATCACGTAGGCCTACTCTCAGAGACGCTCACATGCTCAGGTTCCTCAGATGTTTTCTCGTTAATTAACCCACATCTCGTCACATCTCACATGAAGTAATATACGCATCAGTGGTGGAAAAAGTACTCAAATGTTTTACTTTGAGTACTTTCTCCACCACTGTCCACTTCAGCCAGTTATGAAAGTAACTAACTACACTTTAGTCCTAGTAGTTAGGCTACTTTGCAGTTGCAGATGTCAACTATTAGCCATATTAACCACTCCAGACATATTTTATAGGCTTGAAAATAGCCGATCTACATGCTCACAACTTGACAGACAGACAGACGTCTACCACCGATCTACCACAGCCTGGGTGTCTGTCTGTCTGTCTGTCTCAAAAGTCAGCGGCCATAATGCACAAACAAACACACGCAGTTAACCCTGACGTTACTTAAAACCGTCACTTTTGCCCATATATCTTCTATCTATATATCTATCTATCTCTATCTATCGAGTTCATCTCGGAATTAAATGATTATATTATTATCTATAATATTATAATTATTATTAATCAGTACTGATAAATGTGCCACGTTTCTCTGAACCAACTAAGATCTAAATATCAATCTAGCAGCTAGGGGATACATTAATTCACGTTAATTTAGTCACTCTACCCAAATACGCTCTCTCTCTCTCTCTCTCTCTCTCTCTCTGTACAGACACATGCTCGCTCTACCCCAGTGCGCTCTCTCTCTCTGTAGAGACACACGCTCGCTCTACCCCAGTGCGCTCTCTCTCTCTGTAGAGACACACGCTCGCTCTACCCCAGTGCGCTCTCTCTCTCTGTAGAGACACATGCTCGCTCTACCCCAGTGCGCTCTCTCTCTCTGTAGAGACACATGCTCGCTCTACCCCAGTGCGCTCTCTCTCTCTGTAGAGACACATGCTCGCTCTACCCCAGTGCGCTCTCTCTCTCTGTAGAGACACATGCTCGCTCTACCCCAGTGCGCTCTCTCTCTCTGTAGAGACACATTCTCTCTCTCTCTCTCTCTCTCTCTCTCTCTCTCTCTCTCTCTCTCTCTCTCTCTCTCTCTCACTCTCTCTCTCTCTCTCTCTCTCTCTCTCTCTCTCTCTCTCTCTCTCTCTCTCTCTCTCTCTCTCTCTCTCTCTCTCTCTCTCTCTCTCTCTCTCTCTCTCTCTCTCTCTCTCTCTCTCTCTCTCTCTCTCTCTCTCTCATCTCTCTCTCTCTCTCGGCCTTTTTTACTGACACACACAAACACACTGACAAATATAATAATAATAATAATAACAGTAATAATAGCATAATAGTAGTAGTAATAATAATAACTTAATACTACTACTACTACTACTACTACTACTAATAATAATAATAATAATAACAGTAATAATAGCATAATAGTAGTAGTAATAATAACTTAATACTACTACTACTAATAATAATAATAATAATAATAATAATAATAATGACACTATGTTTTTTATTATTCTGAACACAACATTTATGGACTGAACAGAATGAGCTGAAAATATACTTTTATTCAAATAATTATTAACCCACCTCATACATGCATGCAAGTGTAGCAGGGCGGTATGAATAATTATATAATATAGCCAACACCTGGGGAGTAGCACCCCAGGAAATATTTATAATGTAAACCAACCACCTGAACATATATTACTCCTCACACAAGTTCGTTGTACAATTATAAAAAGGCAGAAAAGTAAAAAGTACAAAAAGCTTTATTGTAATAATGGTAACAGGGTAATCTCATCAATAATAAAAGTAACAAAACATTTAATAAGAAAAAAACAATCGGGCAATGCACTTAATAAAATCTATTTGCCTAT
Organism: Gymnoscopelus braueri; assembly: GCF_963280865.1. Taxonomy (NCBI): domain Eukaryota; kingdom Metazoa; phylum Chordata; class Actinopteri; order Myctophiformes; family Myctophidae; genus Gymnoscopelus; species Gymnoscopelus braueri. Next base: position 1,876,136 of record NC_137613.1, on the reverse strand, counting down.
AGGGCCAGTGCTGCAAGTTATAATAGAATGCCGTCTGTAGGCCTACAATCTCATGAAAATAAACCAAACCAAAGAAACAACACTAAATAAACAATAACAAAATAAGCAATAACACTAAAACAAAATAAACAGGGAGGCTGGCTGTGAGCCTGAGAGTGTGGACCAATGCGTCAGAAAAGAATACGTTCACCCATATAAGGGCATAAGCTCAGCTGGAGGGGAACCTCAGAATGGATTATCAGTGTGAGAGGGTTCTTAATGCGTGGGTTATTGGAAACCCGCAAAGCAGCAGTGGAGTATCACGGTGCCCGAAAGGACAAACGGCCGTGTCATTCTACCATTTACAGTATAATACTAATATTCATTAAGACGGGTGACAGGAGCAGAGAGAGACAGTCACGTACCGCGGTGCAGCAAAGGCGTAAGCCACAATGGACTGCCTGCAGCGGCGAACACCGGTAGGAGACAAACTGTAATAATAAAGGGCCATGGTTATTATAGTGCCTGAAATTAACTTGCTATACTGCGGAGAAGGAGGACCACCAACGTACCCGTTGTGCAGCATGAAGCACTGCACGCCCGGCGCAAAACGCCAACAAGATGGGTTGACACACCAGGGCTACAAAGGACACAAACGCTCATGGTCAAGTTCAAGACCATGCACTACGCAGCATAAGACAATTGCATAAACAGCAAGATGGAGAGACATACCTGCGCTAATGCGCGATGAGAACACAGGCGGGCCCAACAGGCCAGCCTGGACTGATAATAGACCAGTGTGGAGAGACAGACAGCTAACTGTGTTTGGAGGTGCGTTGCTTTAATACTGTGCCAATCAGCCCACTGATGAGTGGACGGCAGCTAGGGGGTCCTTGGGCTGAAAAGCCTTGTGACAGATGAATGATAGATAGATAGATGGATAGATGGATAGATGGATAGATAGATAGATGGATATATAGATAGATAGATAGGTCCCGGTGGGGGGGGGGGGGGGGGTGAACAGCTGCGCCAGAAGACTTTAATATTGCGCGCGTGTGCGCTCCCTCCACGCGCACGTGATTCTGATGCTTTCAAAAACAGCAGATCTACAAGCTTATAGCATGGGATTCGACTGACTTGTTAGTCTCATTTGTAGAGGAAAGATGTCTGTCTGTCTGTCTGTGCGCACACGCACGCACACACACACACAGACAGACAGACAGACAGACAGACAGACAGACAGACAGACAATGTTACGTGCGTGGAAATAAATGACAGAAAATAAGAAATACATTATAATAAATTACAATAAATGCATGACTGCTACCAAATGAAAATCTACATTTTACAGATCATATAAACATTAAAATGATAAGAATTCAAGTAAAATTGACAAAGATCTGGCTTAATGAAATCTCAACCGCTCTGTGTCAAAGCGCAAAATATAAAATTATTTGAGTGACACCTTGGGCCTGGGGGGGGGGGTCCCGGTGGGGGGGGGGGGGGTCACGCAGGTGGGGGGGGTGAACAGCTGCGCCAGAATACTTTAATATATTAATACTCCCTCCTCGGTTTTTTTTTTCTATTGAAAAAAAAAAAAAAAAAAAAAAACAATTTTTTTTGCCGGGCTCCCAAACTTGGGGGAGCCCCGCAAAAAAAAAAAAAAAAAAAAAAATTATATCTATTTTTTTTTTATATCTATTTTTCGGAATGGCAGGGTTTATTTCAAAATTTCAAAACCCCCCCACTCCTACACCCCCCCATTCCGAAAAAAAAATTCGGAGTGGGGGGGTGTAGGAGTGGGGGGGGGGGGGTTTCGGAATGGGGGGGTGTATAAGTGGGGGGGTTTAGGAATGCGGGGGTGTACCCCATGCGAATCATGTTGGCTGCTCCATCGTAGCCTTGGCCACACAGATTCTTCAGCTCTAGGGCCATTCTTCTGCAGAAGCGAGAGCACAGTATTCTCCAGCTCCTGACCTGTAGTTGTATCAACAGTGTACACCTCACAACGAATCTCTCCTTTATTTGCATATCATGAAAATATTGTACTTCAAATGACACTTCTTGCGCGAAACATTTCATCAAGTAGGATAGAGTAGATTTCAGCCTCTTTCATTTCAACTCGTATCTCTCTCCTGTTGTAAGTAGCCAGTGCTGCATTTATGTCATGTTGGCTTCTATTACAAAGCGCTGGCACCTGGGGCCTTGTCTTGGTGGCTTTCACTTTAGTAACTTTCTTCATATGCATATTCAGCACACTGGACTTGATCTCATTACTACCTCGGAATGCTTGTCCCTGTCGTGCAAGATATAATGTGAGATCAATCAACCTGGTGAGGATTTCTCTATTTGTCTGCCTCTCTCGCTCTCTAACTTCCACTTTATATCTGAAACATCTAATGTGTCACCAAAGCACTTAGTGTGGTTAAAATAGATTGTGGGCCTCTCCATACAATTATATTATTATTAATATCATTATTATTATTACTATAATTATCTAACATTTCAAATCTGAGCATGAAAGGGCTCTAGACAGTTTGTCCCTTAACATGACACTGGTGTTGACTCTGACCTTTCTTCTTCATCTTCATCATTGATGATGGGTTCATCAGGCACATCTGCCTCCTCATCTTCCTTGCTGGTAGGCTCAGGCTGCTTTACCCAGGAGAGCAGAGAGCTGCTTCCCCGGCCGGCCTGCTCTAGCTCTCTTTCTTTTCTTGCCATTATTCTGCAAGTGGTAAATTATCTAAATCTGCTCTGCTGTGCATGATAATTAAGGGTTAATATTAAACAGCATTCATGTAAACCTATAGGGTCACTACTACAAAATATTCAGCAAAACGTAAGTATACTGATAGGTTCACATGTTCGACTACCAACAACAAATTATACTGACACTGCATTGATCGTGTAGTGGTGTTCAATCCATTGATTGATTTACTAGGTTGTTAAGCAGGCCGTCGGGAAATCGCCAGTGGTGGAAAGTACATGTACTCAAGTGCTGTACTTAGGTACAATTTTTAGGCATTTTTACTTTAATAGTATTCCCAATTTGCAATACTTTTACTTCTACTCCACTACATCTCGGATGCAAATATTCTACATTTACTGCACTGCAATTATTTAAAAACTTTAGTTACTAGTTACTTTGTAGATTTCGATTATTATTAACCACTTCAGCCCTATAAACATTTCGGCCATTTGAAATGAGCCGAAATGATCTTTCAAAAGATTTTTATACATTTGAAAACTTGTGAAATGGGATATTCTGCATATTTACTTTGGTACTTTAAGCACATTTTGATACCAATACTTTTGTAGTTTTTTAATGGTCTCAAAAGGGGCGTGGCCTAATGGCCCAATAGCGCCTCCCTACAAAATGTCAACATTAAAGCCCCACAATACGATACCATTTACGTCAATTTATGTCAAGATAAGTTATGACAGGGGTTTGGGGGCCGCACAATTGGCTCTCGCAGGCCGCAATTGGCCCGCGGGCCGCCTGTTGGGGAACCGTGCGTTAGGGAATCATCTTCAGGGAAATGTCAAGTGTTGCCCCGACGCAAGTCGTGGGTTACAGCGGTCATGACCGGGGAATCCTTGGGGGAATATGGTGTTTCTATGAGATGCACTTGCGTGCGATCGTTCTCACTAATCCAGTACCTGGCCTGTAGACCTGTTCGCAATTTGGTGTTGGGGGAATTTCTCACTTCAATTGAGTCAGTGGGTCCCTACACATGAATAATCACAGAGGTGCTTGGCCGCCATAGTGCCACGAATGGCGCAATGGCCAAATCAAATATGGCCGCCATCGGCTATGATGAAAATCCAACCTTTTTTGTTTTTGAGTGTATAAACACATGTAATACCTCCATTCCGACTAATTGGGGTGTGTGGAATTCATTTCTGATATTGTTATGACCATTTTGGGTGATTTTGACCTTGAAAGGTCATGGTCAAGGTCATTTTGCTATTCCGAAGACCTTAGCCATAACCTGGCCATTGTTCGGAGTAAAAACAGGTGCAATAAGTCTAATCCAACTAATTCTGACATTTAGAATTCATTTCTGATATTGTTTTGACCATTAAGGATCATCTTGTCATTGAAATATCAATATCAATGTCATAATTTAATAACCCGATTACGATTTATTTTTTTATTTTTCATAATCATTGGTTTTATTTATAACAAAAGACATGTACATGAGAAATATAACAATTATAAACATCCCCCTTTAATTTTTAATTGGGTCTTGGAATTAGCAAATAAGACTGTAGAAATAAAAGTGAGTATAAGTAAAACCATAACAACTTCACTCAAAGTGCACCATATGTGTGCTGAGTGATTCTGAGTGATTGTGTTTGTTAGTTAGTTAGTATCATGGTCAGTATCATGTCAGTATCATGGTCAGTATCATGGTGAGTATCATGTCAGTATCATGTTAGTATAATGGTCAGTAGTATCATGGTCAGTATCATGTCAGTAGCATGGTCAGTAGTATCATAGTCAGTATCATGTCAGTAGCATGGTCAGTAGTATCATGGCCTTGCCATGTCAGTATCATGGCATGTGGCAGGGCATGGCAGGGCATGTTCTTTCCAAAAAAGGAGGTGAACTGATTTTTAAGGACTTCTGGAGCTCATTCCAAGCAGATGAAGCAGAAGCACTGATAGTCTGAGCATAAGGCATAATAACCGTGAGCGTCAGGAAGTCACTTGAGAGGGTCTGGTAGGGACTAGGGTTCTGATCCAACATAGAACAAATATAAGGGGGGAGGATTCACATGTAAAGCATTATGTCTATGATCAGACACATGGCAACTAAAAATAGTATAAGGAGTAAAGCTATCGTACCTGCCCAAAATCAACTTGTAAATGTCCACCACAGTTAACTGTTCCAAGTAACCATTTAGAATATTTATTATTAGTACACATCTTTTGTAAATTAGTTTCTCTACATATTCAAAGTCATGAAGTGACTTTGAATAGTAAAAGTGCTATATAAAGCTGAGATTATTATTCTGAGAGGTGTTAGAAGCTGCATGTTACTGAGGCAATAGCCATGTCAGTAGCATATAGCAAGGGGCATGGCATTGCATGGCGTGTGGCAGGGCATGGCAGGGCATGTGATATGGCATGGCATGTGGCAGGGCATGGCATGAAATGGCATGAGGCATGCCATGCCACATGCTGTGCCATACCATGCCATATGCCATGTGGCATGGCATGTGAAATAGCCACATGCCCTGGCACATGCCATGCCAAATACTAACATGACACTAACATGATACTAACATGATACTGAGTAATGACCACTAATACTGATACTAACATGATACTGACCATGATACTCACATTATACAAACATGATACTGACATGATACTAACATGACACATGCCAGGGCATGCCATGCCACATGCCATGCCATGCCACACCATACCAAATGCCATGCAATGCCACACCATACCACATGCCATGCCATGCCATGCAATGCCATGGCACACCACATGCCATGCCACATGCCATGCATTGCCATGCCACATGCCGTGCCATGCCATGCCATGACTAACACGATACTGATATGATAATGACCATGATACTGACCATGATTCTGACCATGATAATGACCATGATACTGACCATGATAATGACCATTATACTGACCATGATAATGACCATTATACTGACCATGATAATGACCATGATAATGACCATGATACTGACCACGATACTGACCATGATACTGACCATGATACTGACATGATAATGACCATGATAATGACCATGATACTGACCATGATAATGACCATGATACTGACCATGATAATGACCATGATACTGACATGATAATGACCATGATAATGACCATGATACTGACCACGATACTGACCATGATAATGACCATGATACTGACATGATAATGACCATGATAATGACCATGATACTGACCATGATAATGACCATGATACTGACCATGATAATGACCATGATACTGACCATGATAATGACTATGATAATGACCATGATAATGACCATGATACTGACCAGGATATGACCAGGATATGACCAGGATACTAACATACTAACATGATACTGACCAGGATACTAACATGATAGTAACATACTAACATGATACTGACCATGATACTAACATGACACTAACATGATACTGACCATGATACTAACATGATAATGACCTGATACTGACCGTGATACTACTGACAATGAAACTAACATGATGCTGACCATGAAACTGATGAACAAACAAACAGCCGATATCTGCATTTGGCAACAGCAGATATAGCTGTTTGTCTGTGTTTTCATGATTCTGTTCTTACAGTTTGACCATGATACAGTTTGACCATGATACTAACATGATCAAAATCACTCAGCACAGCACACATATTATTGCACCTGTTTTTACTCCGAACAATGGCCAGGTTATGGCCAAGGTCTTCGGAATAGCAAAATGACCTTGACCATGACCTTTCTAGGTCAAAATCACCCAAAACGGTCATGACGATATCAGAAATAAATTCCACACACCCCAATTAGTCGGAATGGAGGTATTACATGTGTTTATACACTCAAAAACAAAAATGTCTGGTTTTCATCATAGCCGATGGCGGCCATATTTGATTTGGCCATTGCGCCATTCGTGGCACTATGGCGGACAAGCACCTCTGTGATTATTCATGTCTAGGGACCCACTGACTCAATTCAAGTGAGAAATTCCCCCAACACCAAATTGCGAACAGGTCTACAGGCCAGGTACTGGATTACACACACACACACACACACACACACACACACACACACACACACACACACACACACACACACACACACACACACACACACACACACACACACACACACACACACACACACACGTCTATATATTTTTGCCGTTGAGCAGGCTATTGGTCTAACTGGTGTATTCTGTCCTGTGTTTGTCATTGCAGAGCAGAACAAGAGGCAGTGTGAGGTATTGTGGGACTACCAGGCACAGGAGGAGGATGAACTGGAGCTCAAAGTGGGAGACATCATTGACTTCATTAAAGAGGTATTTATTACCCTCACCTGGCTAACACGCTAAGTAACAGGAAGACAGCTACTGTACTGTATTCCCTAACTCCAAGCTAGCAACCTTACTAACTATTGTTATTACATCTCAGCCATTCCCCTGCATATTGTTGCACACCCTTATGTATAATGTAGAGTTAGAAGGAGAGCTCGTCATTGAAATCATGGTTTATGTACTGGTACTGGTATACTGGTAATGGTGCAAGGCGGTTTTCTATTGTTTATTTGCATGTCATCATGTCATCCTGGGTTAAGGATAAGGATAAGGATAAGGATAATTCCTTTTAACAGGTCGTTCATGAAAGTCCTTGCGGTCTTGTTTCCAATGAGAACCTGTGAGCAATTGGGGTTAAGAGTCTTGCTCAGGGACAAATTTCATATCATCGGCACATATGCTGGGATAGCCTGGAATCGAACCTGGGGCAACCAGGGCCAGCTGGTTCCCTAGGCGGGCTCACTAACCACTCAGCTATGGCCGCCTCAATTGACCTGGTTGAAGTCAGTGTCCTGATTGTAGTTTGTAAACTAGACAGACTGGAGATCTGCCTCTAAGATGTACGACACAGGGAGGGGGTGGGGCTAGATGACCAAGTACGATGGTGGCAGCGTGGTGCTCAGGTGGTGCAGTGGTAAAGTCTCTGTGAATCCACCGTGGTGCTCAGGTGGTGCAGTGGTAAAGTCTCTGTGAATCCACCGTGGTGTTCAGGTGGTGCAGTGGTAAAGTCCCTGTGAATCCACCGTGGTGCTCAGGCGGTGCAGTGGTAAAGTCCCTGTGAATCCACCGTGGTGCTCAGGTGGTGCAGTGGTAAAGTCTCTGTGAATCCACCGTGGTGTTCAGGTGGTGCAGTGGTAAAGTCCCTGTGAATCCACCGTGGTACTCAGGTGGTGCAGTGGTAAAGTCTCTGTGAATCCACCGTGGTGTTCAGGTGGTGCAGTGGTAAAGTCTCTGTGAATCCACCGTGGTACTCAGGTGGTGCAGTGGTAAAGTCTCTGTGAATCCACCGTGGTGTTCAGGCGGTGCAGTGGTAAAGTCCCTGTGAATCCACCGTGGTGCTCAGGTGGTGCAGTGGTAAAGTCTCTGTGAATCCACCGTGGTGTTCAGGTGGTGCAGTGGTAAAGTCCCTGTGAATCCACCGTGGTGCTCAGGTGGTGCAGTGGTAAAGTCCCTGTGAATCCACCGTGGTGTTCAGGTGGTGCAGTGGTAAAGTCCCTGTGAATCCACCGTGGTGTTCAGGTGGTGCAGTGGTAAAGTCCCTGTGAATCCACCGTGGTGCTCAGGTGGTGCAGTGGTAAAGTCCCTGTGAATCCACCGTGGTGCTCAGGCGGTGCAGTGGTAAAGTCCCTGTGAATCCACCGTGGTGTTCAGGTGGTGCAGTGGTAAAGTCCCTGTGAATCCACCGTGGTGCTCAGGTGGTGCAGTGGTAAAGTCTCTGTGAATCCACCGTGGTGTTCAGGTGGTGCAGTGGTAAAGTCCCTGTGAATCCACCGTGGTGCTCAGGCTTTGTCAGGCGTCTATGAACACAATTGGCCCGTGTTTGGGGGAGGGAAGCCGGGAGGGGAGGGTGTCTCTGCATGTATTCCTATAGGCTGGGGGGCACCTGTCAGTAGGGAGTGTTGGGCGGGAGGAGTAGGACGAAGGCCCAACGTCCTCCCCGTGGGGGCTCCTCACTGGCAGGTGAGCCAGTAGGATAGACAGACAGTGACATCACAGACATATGTGAGAGGAGGAATTAATTGGGGAGAAAAAGGGGTTTCTGAATTTTAGGAAACAATAAAGAAATAAAATAACCTCCTAAAACATCCTAAGAACGTAACTACGCTGGTGGGGAAGGAGCCTGAGCTGGTGCGGGAGGCAGAGATCTACCGGTTAGACCTGGTGGGGCTTGCCTCCACACATAGCAAGGACTCTGGAACCAAACTCCTGGACAAGGGGTGGACCTTGTTTTATTCTGGAGTTGCTCAGGGTGTGAGGTCTCAGGCGGGTGTGGGGATACTCACAAGCCCCCGGTTGAGTGCCATCACGTTGGGGTTCACCCCGGTGGACAAGAGAGTCGCCTCCCTCCGCCTAAGGGTTGATGGGGGGAAAACTACTGGCGTACGCGCCAAACAAGAGTTCAGAGTATTCGGCCTTTTTGGATACCCTGCATGGGGTCCTGCATGGGGCTCCGGTGGGGGATTCCATAGTCTTGCTGGGGGACTTCAACGCACACGTGGGCAATGACGGGGATACTTGGACTGGCGTGATTGGGAGGAACGGTCTCCCTGATCTGAACCTGAGTGGTGGCTTGTTATTGGACTTCTGTGCTAGTCATGGACTGAGAATAACAAACACCATGTTCAAACATAAGGATGCTCATAAGTGTACTTGGTACCAGAGTACCCTAGGCCAAAGATCAATGATCGATTTTGTAATCGTATCAGCTGATCTGAGGCCGCATGTTCTGGACACTCGGGTGAAAAGAGGGGCGGAACTGTCAACTGATCACCATCTGGTGGTGAGTTGGTTCAGATGGCGGGGGAAGCCTCTGGACAGACCTGGCAAACCCAAGCGTGTAGTGCGGTTGAACTGGGAACGTTTTGAGGAGACCTCTGTTTGGAAGGAATTTAACTCCCACCTCGGGCGGGACTTCTCTGGCATCCCTGTGGAGGTTGGGGGCATTGAACAGGAATGGGCAATGTTCAAAGCCTCTATTGCTAAAGCTGCGGCTGTGAGCTGTGGTCAGAAGGTCTTAGGTGCCTCAAGGGGCGGTAACCCTCGAACACCCTGGTGGACAGTGGTGGTCAGGGAAGCCGTCCGACTGAAGAAGGAGGCCTATCGGGGTATGATATCCCAGGGGACTCCGGAGGCAGTTGCAAGGTACCGACAGGCCCGAAGGGCGGCAGCCACAGCTGTGACGGAGGCTAAGCAGCGGGTGTGGGAGGAGTTCGGGGAATCCATGGAGAAGGACTTTCGGGCGGCACCAAAGTTGTTCTGGACGACCATACGGCACCTCAGGAGGGGAAAGCGGGGAACCATCCAAGCTGTATACAGCAAGGATGGGGCTCTGCTGACTTCAAGTGAGGAAGTCGTAGGGAGGTGGAAGGAACACTTTGAGGAACTCCTAAACCCAATGACATCAGACCCACCCTCCCTGACAGGAGCAGAGCCTGAGGATGATGGGGGATCGGCGTCAATCTCCCGGAAGGAAGTCACTGAGGTAGTTAAACAACTCCACAGTGGCAAAGCTCCGGGGGTTGATGAGATTCGTCCAGAAATGCTGAAGGCTCTGGGTGTTGAGGGGCTGTCTTGGTTGATACGTCTTTTCAACATCGCGTGGAAGTCTGGGACAGTACCGAGGGAGTGGCAGACTGGGGTGGTGGTCCCACTTTTCAAAAAGGGTGTGTGCCAATTACAGAGGTATCACATTACTCAGCCTCCCTGGGAAAGTTTACGCCAAGGTACTGGAAAGGAGGGTCCGGCCGATAGTCGAACAACTGACCAACTCTTTACTCTGGCAGGGATCCTGGAGAGGGCCTGGGAGTATGCATATCCGGTCTACATGTGTTTTGTGGATTTGGAGAAGGCATATGACCGGGTCCCCCGGGAGTTTCTGTGGGAGGTGCTGCGGGAATATGGGGTGAGGGGGACCTTGTTGAGGGCCATCCAATCTCTGTACGCCCAAAGCGAGAGCTGTGTCCGTGTTCTCGGCAGTAAGTCGGATTCTTTTCCAGTGGGGGTTGGTCTCAGACAGGGCTGCGCCTTGTCACCTATCCTGTTTGTGATATTCATGGACAGGATCTCGAGGCGAATTCGTGGCAGAGAGGGTATACGGTTCGGTGAGCTAAGGGTTGAGTCACTGCTTTTTGCGGATGATGTGGTCCTGATGGCACCATCGGTCCGGGACCTTCAGCTCTCACTGGATCGGTTCGCAGTCGAGTGTGCGTCGGCTGGGATGAAAATCAGCATCTCCAAATCTGAGGCCATGGTTCTCAGCAGGAAACCAGTGGATTGTGCAGTCCGGGTAGGGAATGAGGCTTTGTCCCAGGTGAAGGAGTTTAAGTATCTCTGGGTCTTGTTCACGAGTGAGGGGAGGACGGAGCAGGAGATCAGCCGGAGAATCGGAGCAGCAGGAGCGGTATTGCAGTCGCTGTACCGCACTGTGGTGACGAAAAGAGAGCTGAGCCAGAAGGCAAAGCTCTCGGTCTTCCGAGCAATCTTTGTTCCTACTCTCACCTATGGTCATGAAGTGTGGGTCATGACCCAAAGAATAAGGTCGCGGGTACAAGCGGCCGAAATGAGTTTTCTCAGACGGGTGGCTGGCATCTCCCTTAGAGATAGGGTGAGAAGTTAGGTCACCCGGGAGAGACTCGGAGTAGAGTCGCTGCTCCTTCACTTGGAAAGGAGCCAGCTTAGGTGGTTCGGGCATCTAGTACGGATGCCTTCCGAGCGTCTCCCTAGGGAGGTCCTCGCTGCACGTCCCACTGGGAGGAGACCCCGGGTCAGACCAAGGACCAGATGGGCGGATTACATCTCCACACTGGCCTGGGAACGCCTCGGGATCCCCCAGGAGGAAGTTGCTAATGTTGCTCAGGAGAGGAAAGTCTGGAGCTCTCTGCTGGAACTGTTGCCCCCGCGACCCGACTCCGGATAAGCGGTTGAAGATGGATGGATGGATCCTAAAAATAAACATAAATACACAAACAACATAGATGTGACCATACATTTGTGTGTGCGTCGCATTCATTTATATATATATATTTTTGGACTATTATGTTTCATGTTTGGAATTTTCTTCATATATTTTGGTTGGAGATGTTACTCTCCAAATGTACTTTCAGAGCATGTTGTCCAACTGTTCAACTTTTAACAATACATCAAAATACATAGTGGAAGTTCAGGTGGATAAACAACACCTTATGTCTTGTACCTTCAGGGTGGTCATGCTGGATGGTGGTACGGTAGCTTGAATGGCAAGTCTGGGTATTTCCCCTCCAACTATGTCAAAGAAGTAGAGGCAACGGGAGCTGAGACAGGTAAGACTCACAAGCTGTCTGGGCTTCATTAAACGAGCTAAACCATGATTTTTTTATTTTTCATATTTATTTGTGTGTTCGTCACAGCAGATCATCTGCTTCGGTTCGACACGCATGAACAACAACAACGCTGCTGGGACCGGGTGTACTGCTTGTGTTTAAAACAAAGTCTTTTTCACAACGTTTCACTGTTGATGCAGTTTCTTTCTCTCTCTGCTGCTGCTCTCTCTGGGCTCAGTGGGCTAGAGCCTAATTTATAATTCGCCGCACGACGGTGTCCCGTGCCTAAAATAGCAGACATACAAGCTCACAACGCTTTGTGGATGCAACTGATTTTGACAAATAATAAATAACTAAAAATTAACTAAATAGTTCATTTTTGGAACCATTAACTTCAGTTCAAATTTTTTTATTATGAACTTTGAACTGAACTAGTTCATGTAGAAAGGGAACTTTCCCAACACTGTCCCTCTGCCCCCCCCTTCCATAGTAAAATACATGTTCTTACAGTATGAACCAATCCCTCTGCCCCCCCCCCCCCTTCCATAGTAAAATACATGTTCTTACAGTATGAACCAATCCCTCTGCCCCCCCCCCTTCCATAGTAAAATACATGTTCTTACAGTATGAACCAATCCCTCTGCCCCCCCCCTTCCATAGTAAAATACATGTTCTTACAGTATGAACCAATCCCTCTGCCCCCCCCCTTCCATAGTAAAATACATGTTCTTACAGTATGAACCAATCCCTCTGCCCCCCCCTTCCATAGTAAAATACATGTTCTTACAGTATGAACCAATCCCTCTGCCCCCCCCCCTTCCATAGTAAAATACATGTTCTTACATTATGAACCAATCCCTCTGCTCCCCCCCCCTTCCATAGTAAAATACATGTTCTTACATTATGAACCAATCCCTCTGCTCCCCCCCCCCTTCTTTTGTTTTTTTAGGTTCATTGTCAAGCCAATATTTTTGTACTTTTACTCAAGTACATTTCAAATTCCGGAATTTTACTCATAGCAGAGTATTTCTATATTGCAGTATTGATACTTTTACTTGAGTAAAACATTTGAGTACTTTTACCACCACTGGTGTTGGATCATTTCATTTTATTTCATATTGTATTTTTTTGTTTTATGTTTTAATGATTATTGTATGGGTTTAAGTGAGTTCACTCTAATATCTAATAAACTCTAATCTTATCAATGTTGAAATGGTAATTAATCATTGAAACTTGAAGCAGTCTCCACACACACAAAGAAGATTGCTGTTAAAATGCACACATTATGTAGATTAATGTCATGAATGTTACGTTTATTAATGTGTTTTTGTTTTTTTATACAGGAGACATGGCAGAGGGCAGAGGTCAACCTATAGGTGACAACACTGTTTCTTATTTATTGAAAGATGATCATTAACTGTTATTGGGTCACATCTAGGCCTGTCACAATTATTACATCATCGCCTGATCACAATTATTTGAGATAATCGTCATAATCGTTTCCATGTTGAAAAATGTTCACACATTTTCAAATATATAAAAAAAGCAGAAATAGCAGATCTACAAGCTTACAAATGTATACAAATATTAAACATGTCAATAATGTCTTTGTATATTTAAGTTATTTGTCATAATATCTGGCCTGTGCAAATTTTGATGACAAAGTCTAAAAGGCAAACAGACATTTATTTTGTATTTGTTCCAGTTCATATGTTCCATATGTTCATCATCAATCGTACATTTGTTTAAATGAACACTAATAGTTTCATATGGCACTAATTATTTTATATACTCAAACAGGTGACTTTATACTCACCACTACAGGCAGGGCTGAGGGTAAGACAGGTGGTAATGTCACCCTCCCCTGTCACCTCCCTGAGACCAACACGGTTGCCATGACAATCAGGTGGTTTAAGAAGACAGAGTGCATCTACGTGTATAAGAAAGGTCAAGGGATAGAGGGGAGGGGCTATGAGGGCAGACTGTCCCTGGACGTCCAGGAGCTGGAGAAAGGCAACGTGTCTCTGAGACTGAAAAACTACAGATTGACAGATTGTGGAGTTTACATCTGTCAGGTCCAACATGGAGAACAGGAGGTGGAGGCTGCTGTGGGATTAAGCAAACGTAAGTGTTGTACTGTCACAGTGCATTATTATTAACCTTGACATGTACAATGATGTGATCATGTTTATCTCTTCATGTATAAATAACATTGTGCTTTTATGTAACGTCTAGAATTGTTTACAGCAGTGGTTCTCGACCAGCGGTCCGGGGACCAGCAGTGGTCCTTGGACCTGGGGGGGGGGGGGGTACCAGGGGGTCCCCAGCAAAAATGAGTCAACATAGCGTCACAATCATTTTCACCACTTAGCCTTGGCTATTCAAAAATAGCTGATCTACGAGTGCCGCGCTATGAGCTTGTAGATCTGCTATTTTTGAAAAATCTTGAAAAGGTGTGTAAATCTTTGAATATATATATATATATTTAAAGTATATTTTGTATTCAAATATTTGCTTCTGGGGGGCCCTGGCACAAAACACTTTCAGATGGGGGTCCGCGGCCAAATTTATCAATTTAGGGGTCCTTGGCATGAAAACGGTTGAAAACCACTGGTTTACAGTAATCTGAGTCTTCATTATGTATCTCCATATTTAATCTTTACATGTTTTGTCATAAATCAATGTCCTACTTTATTCTTTGCCGTATGATAGTGTAACACAAAGGTAGCGAAAATAGTCCATCTACAAATAAATGTGCTGTCTCTGTGACTCAAACTAGTGAAAATAGCCGATCTACAAGCTCACAATGAATCACGATGCTGCGCGTTGTGAGCTTGTAGATCAGCTATTTTCAAATGTGTTATTTTTTACTCTGCCTCTTGAAAGACACAGAGAAAAGGATGGAGTACACGCTGACTCTAAAGAACAGATTTGAAGCCTTACAAGAACTGAACAGTGAAGAAGAAGATACACTAGATAGATGGGGAAAGATAAAGGAGGCCATCATAACAACCTGTCAGGAAGTGCTCGGACCAAAGAAGAGCCAGCAGAAAGACTGGATATCACCAGAAACACTACTCAAGGTCCTGGAGAGGAGACAAAATAAGTCCAAAATGAACGAACACAGGCACGGGCAACGAAGGCAAAAGCCCTGAAGGAATACTCGGAGAGCAATAAACAGGTGAAGAAAAGTGCCAGAAAAGACAAGAGGGACTTCATCGACAGCTTGGCCAAAGAAGCGGAAGAGGCAGCAGGGAAAGGACACATGGCGGACCTGTACAACATCACCAAGAAACTGTCAGGCAAGAGTAGCAAACCAGAGCGACCAGTGAAAAACAAAGAGGGGAATACAAGCAAAGAACCACAACAACAACAAGAAAGATTGGCAGAGTACTTTGAGGAGCTCCTGAATAGACCTACACCACCTAACCCTCTGGATATTCAAGCAGCGGAGACAGACCTTCTCATCCACTGTGGAATCCCAACCAAGCTAGAAATTAAGAAATCCATCACTCAACTGAAGAACGGAAAAGCGACAGGACCAGATAACATCCCAGCAGAGGCACTGAGGGCAGACATAGATGCTTCGGCAGAGATGTTACATCCACTGTTAAAGGAGACCTGGGAGAAAGGGGAAATTCCAACAGACTGGAAGGAAGGATACCTGGTCAAACTCCCCAAGAAAGGAGACCTCAGTCAGTGCCATAACTATAGAGGAATCATGCTGCTCTCAGTGCCAGGCAAAATATTCAACAGGATTCTCCTGGAACGAATAAAGAAAGCTGTGTACCCGCTGCTAAGAGACCAACAAGCAGGGTTCCGGCAGAATAGATCCTGTGTCGACCAAATTACAACTCTCCATATCATAGTTGAGCAATCAGTGGAATGGAACTCTCCACTCTACAGCAATTTCATAGATTATGAGAAGGCGTTTGACAGTGTTGACAGAGACACCCTCTGGAAACTGCTCAGACAATGGCATCCCAGAAAAACTGGTCAACTTGATAAGGAACTCCTATGAAGGGATGACATGCAGAGTCATCCATGGAGGTCTGCTCACTCGAAGCTTCCACGTGAAGACTGGAGTCAGGCAGGGTTGTCTACTGTCCCCTTTCCTCTTCCTCTTAGCCATCGATTGGATAATGAAGGTCACAACAACACAGAGGAGACACGGGATCCAGTGGACAATGATATCACAGCTGGATGACCTAGAGTTTGCGGATGACATCGCTCTGCTCTCGCAGAGTCAAAAGCAGATGCAAGAGAAGACAAGAGCGCTGGCAGACACCTCATCACAAGTTGGCCTCACCATCCATAAAGGGAAAACAAGAATCCTCAAGGTCAATATAATAAACAGAGACCCAGTGATGCTGGAGGGAACAGCACTTGAGGAAGTAAAAGCCTTTACATACTTAGGCAGTGTCATAGACAGTCAGGGCGGCACGGATGCAGACGTCAGAGCCAGAATCGGCAAGGCAAGAGGCGTATTCATCCAACTAAAGAACATCTGGAGCTCTAAAGAAATCAGCCAGCGGACAAAGCTCAGACTCTTCAGCTCAAACGTCAAGCCAGTACTACTGTACGGATCAGAGACGTGGAGGACAACAAAGACCACACCTATGAAGGTACAGACATTCATAAACAGCTGCCTGAGGAGGATCCTGAGCATTCGCTGGCCAGACACCATCAGCAATATCGATCTCTGGCAGAGAGCGGGTCTACCACCAGTGGAAGAGGAGATTAAGAGAAGAAGGTGGGGATGGATTGGCCACACACTCCGGAAGCCCATTACCAGCATCATGAGACAAGCCCTTAGATGGAACCCGCAAGGCAAAAGAAAGAGGGTAAGGCCAAAGAACACCTGGTGCAGGGACCTTGAGACTGACATCAAGCAGTGTGGACTGACATGTAAAGAGCTTGTGGTATCGGAAACCACTGCCGACAACCCCATGTTGTGGTATCTGAACCCACAGACTTCACTATATTTGGTAAAGGTCCTATTGCTTTTTTAGTTGCCAACAACGCCATATTGTAGTGAGTTTGTTGTTCCAGAGATGTTTATGAATGGTTGAAGAATGGATTGAGGCATCACTCCAGTCAGTGAGGTTAGATTCTTCCAGTTTATTTCATAGCACAAACAAGAGCTTCCTATGGAGACCCTGAGGTCCCCACCATCAGCCCCTCGGCCTCTGAGTGACACACACAAATAGTTACAAATCAGCCCATCTATATAGCAGTGGTTACATTGAGATCTAAAGAAGAGGTACATGTGTGGGTGTGTCAGCCTTGAAAGGTGAGACCCCACCCCCTGCCCAACACATTTGCAACTGCATGGGGCAGGAAGGGGGGATGGATACACAGGCCCAGACCTTCTGTCTCCCAGGTAAACAACAAAGAGAATGTTAATTGTACCCCACACCCAGCTCAGACCAACCATCACCTCTCTCTCTCTCTCTCTCAATCAACTCTCCTCCTGCAGCCTACTTGTGCAGTGAACATATGGCTTAGATTTGTATGTTATGTTTATGAAATATACAACAAGCTGGAAAAGAAGGCCCAGGATAGAGGACTCTGGCGGACTGTAGTCAACGGCCTATGCTCCATGAAAAGGAGCGATAGGCATAAGTCAAGTCTTTTTTACTCTAGAAAGTGTTTGATTACTTTTTATTTTGACATTATTTTGAAATAAAAAAGTTTTTTCTTTGATTTCTCAATTATTTTATTTTTGAAAATCTTTTGAAATAATAAGGTAAAGAATGGTAGGAAACAAAAAGAAAAGAGATATTTACTCGTGACCCATAAGCATTGGTCCGTGACCCAAAGATGGGTCCAGGCCCACTGTTTGGGAAACACTGGTCTAGATCAGTGGTTCTCAAAATATGTGTTCGGGGACCCCGGGGGGTCCTTGGGGGGTTCCAGGGGGTCCCCAACTAAATGATTGATAGTTAGGAACCAAATGGATCCTTACCGCTCTGTATGTGTGTGTGTGTGTGTGTGTGTGTGTGTGTGTGTGTGTGTGTGTGTGTGTGTGTGTGTGTGTGTGTGTGTATAGTAGTATCAGTTTTCTAATCATGAATGTGTTTTGTCTTTTCATGAATTATGAACATGAATGGAACATGACTAGCTGGTGAGTATCAAATCTAATGTGTAATTAAAATGATTGTTTGTGTAATTTGCATACATAACCTCAAATGTGACCTTTCTGCTAAATCCCACCAATTATTATTAAGGTTATGAGGATAACAAATCATCTCTTGTACTGATGTCTTAGTCTGCAGTTTTGATACAATATGAGGTCCTTGAGGGGGTTTCAGGGGGTCCCCAGCTTAATGATTGATAGTTAGGAACCAAATGGACCCTTACCGCTCTGTAACTCTGAGAGTGTACAAATAGAACCAAATGGACCATTATGGGTCCATTTGGTTCCATTTGTATACTCTCAGAGTTATGGGGGTCCATGGCCTAATAAAGTGTTTCCCAAACAGTGGGTCAGGACCCTTTGTTGGGCCGCAAGTAAATATACATTTTTTAGTTTTCTACATTTAGTTTCTAATTATTTCAAAAGATTCACTGGTCTAATGCATACTAGACTAGGGGTCCTCAAGTTAAAAAAAAATCTGGGAACCGCCGGCCTACAATAATGTTTGTCATATTTATCGCTTATGTGTGTGCGTGTGTGTGTGTGTGTGTGTGTGTGTGTGTGTGTGTGTGTGTGTGTGTGTGCATGTGTGTGAGAGAGAGCACCTTAGTGAGTCCATTATTAACAATGTGTAAATGATGAGTCATATTTCTGTATGTGAAGTATCAGTTTTCTAATCATGAATGTGTTTTGTCTTTTCATGAATTATGAACATGAATGGAACATGACTAGTCTGTGAGTATCACATCTAATGTGTTATTAAAATGATTGCTTGTGTAATTTGCATACATAACCTCAAATGTGACCTTTCTGCTAAATCCCACCAATTATTATCAAGGTTATGAGGATAACAAATCATCTCTTGTACTGATGTCTTAGTCTGCAGTTTTAATACAATATCAAGTCTTCGAGCGGGTTCCAGGGGGTCCCCAGCTAAATTATTGATAGTTAGGAACCAAATGGACCCTTACTGCTCTGTAACTCTGAGTGTACAAATAGAACCAAATGGACCTTTATGGGTCCATTTGGTTACATTTGTACATTCTTTGTGTGTGTGTGTGTGTGTGTGTGTGTGTGTGTGTGTGTGTGTGTGTGTGTGTGTGTGTGTGTGTGTGTGTGTGTGTAGTATCAGTTTTCTAATCATGAATGTGTTTTGTCTTTACATGAATTATGAACATGATTGGGAACATGACAAGTGGGTGAGTATCAAATCTAATGTGTTATTAAAATGATTGTTTGTGTAATTCATACTTAACCTCAAATGTGACCTTTCTGCTAAATCCCACCAATTATTATTAAGGTTATGAGGATAATAAATCATCTCTTGTACTGATGTCTTAAACTTAGTCTGTAGTTTTAATACAATATGAGGTCCTTGAAGGGGTTCCAGGGGGTCCCCAGCTAAATGATTGATAGTTAGGAACCAAATGGACCCTTACCACTCTGTAACTCTGAGAGTGTACAAATGGAACCAAATGGACCCTTATAGGTCCATTTGGTTCCATTTGTACACTCTCAGGATTATGGGGGTCCATGGCCTAATAAAGTGTTTCCCAAACAGTGGGTCAGGACCCATTGTTGGGCCGCAAGTAAATATACCTTTTTGTTTTTAGTTTTCTACATTTAGTCTTTAATTATTTCAAAATATTTTCAAAAATGCTAACTAAAAAAAATCAAATACTTTTTCAAAATAATTTCATTAATACAAAATATGATCATTTAAGAAGTAGTGAAAATAGCAGCTCTACAAGCTCAAAAAGTGTTCCACTTTGATGAGTTGTGAGCTTGTAGATCTGCTATTTTCTCAATCAAATTTCTCATTTGGGCCTTGAATCAAACATTTTTGGAACCACTGGTCTAATGCATACTAGACTGGGGGTCCTCAAATAAAAAAAGAGTCTGGGAACCGCCGGCCTACAATAATGTTGTTATATTTATCGTGAGTGTGAGTATGAGTGTGTGTGTGTGTGTGTGTGTGTGTGTGTGTGTGTGTGTGTGTGTGTGTGTGTGTGTGTGTGTGTGTGTGTGTGTGTGTGTGTGTGGACATGTTTGCGTGCAAGTGTGCATGTGTGTGAGTGAGAGCACCTTAGTGAGTCCATTATTAACAGTGTGTAAATGATGAGTCATATTTCTGTATGTGAATTATCAGTTTTCTAATAATGAATGTGTTTTATCTTTTTATGAATTACGAACATGAATGGGACCATGAGTAGCTGGTGAGTACAAATCTAATGTGTTATTAAAATGATTGTTTGTGTAATTTGCATACATAACTTCAAATGTGACCTTTATGCTAAATCCCAACAATTATTATTAAGGTTATGAGGATAACAAATCATCTCTTGTACTGATGTCTTAGTCTGCAGTTTTGATACAATATGAGGTCCTTGAGGGGGTTCCAGGGGGTCCCCAGCTAAATGATTGATAGTTAGGAACCAAATGGACCCTTACCGCTCTGTAACTCTGAGAGTGTACAAATGGAACCAAATGGACCCTTATGGGTCCATTTGGTTCCATTTGTACACTCTGAGTTATGGGGGTCCATGACCTAATGCACTGTTTCCCAAACAGTGGGTCGGGACCCATTGCTGGGCCGCAAGTAAATATACCTTAGTTTTCTACATTTAGTTTTTAATTATTTCAAAAATATTTTCAAAAATGCTAACTAAAAAAATCAAATACTTTTTCAAAATAATTCAATTAATACAAAATATGATCATTTAAGAAGTAGTGAAAATAGCAGATCTACAAGCTCAAAAAGTGTTCCACTTTGATGAGTTGTGAGCTTGTAGATTTGCTATTTTCACTATTTTCTCTATCAAATTTCTCATTTGGGCATTGAATAAAACATTTCAGGAACCATTGCTCTAATGGACTGGGGGTCCTCAAATAAGAAAAGAGTCTGGGAACCCCCGGGCCCCAGCCTACAATAATGTTGTCATATTTATCTCTTGTGTGTGTGTGTGTGTGTGTGTGTGTGTGTGTGTGTGTGTGTGTGTGTGTGTGTGTGTGTGTGTGTGTGTGTGTGTGTGTGTGTGTGTGTGGAGGGACACGTGTGCGTGCATGTGTGCATGTGTGTGAGAGAGAGCACCTTAGGCAGTCCATTATTAACAATGTGTAAATGATGAGTCATATTTCTGTATGTGAAGTATCAGTTTTCTAATCATGAATGTTTTTTATCTTTTCATGAATTATGAACATGAATGGAACATGACTAGATGGTGAGTATCACATCTAATGTGTTATTAAAATGATTGTGTAATTTCCATACATAACCTCAAATGTGACCTTTCTGCTAAATCCCACCAATTATTATTAAGGTTATGAGGATAACAAATCATCTCTTACTGATGTCTTAGTCTGCAGTTTTAATACAATATGAGGTCCTTGAGGGGGTTCCAGGGGGTCCCCAGCTAAATGATTGATAGTTAGGAACCAAATGGACCCTTACCGTTCTGTAACTCTGAGAGTGTACAAATGGAACCAAATGGACCATTATGGGTCCATATTGTATCAAAACCAAGTACAAGAGATGTTTCCCAAACAGTGGGTCGGGACCCATTTTTGGGCTGCGAGTAAATATTTTTTTTTTGTCTTCTACATTTAGACTTTATTTATTTCAAAAGATTTCCAAAAATGCTAACAAAAAAGGAAATCAAATACTTTTTCAAAATAATTTCATTAATACAAAATATGAACTTTTAAGAAGTAGTGAAAATAGCAGATCTACAAGCTCACAAAGTGTTGCACTATGATGCGTTGTAAGCTTGTAGATCTGCTATTTTCACTATTTTCTCTATCAAATTTCTCATTTGGGTCTTGGCCAAACATTTTGGGACCCACTGGTCTAATGCATACTAGACTGGGGGTCCTCAAGTACAAAAAGAGTCTGGGAACCGCCGGCCTACAATAATGTTTGTTATATTTATCTCTTAAGTATGTATGTATGTATGTATGTATGTATGTATATATGTATATATGTGTGTGTGTGTGTGTGTGTGTGTGTGTGTGTGTGTGTGTGTGTGTGTGTGTGTGTGTGTGTGTGTGTGTGGACATGTTTGCGTGCATGTGTGTGAGTGAGAGAGAGCACCTTAGTGAGTCCATTATTAACAATGTGTAAATGACGAGTCATATTTCTGTATGTGAAGTATCAGTTTTCTAATCATGAATGTGTTTTGTCTTTTCATGAATTATGAACATGAATGGAACATGAGTAGACCGTGAGTATCAAATCTAATGTGTTATTAAAATGATTGTTTGTGTTATTTGCATACATAACTTCAAATGTGACCTATCTACTAAATGCCACCAATTATTATTAAGGTTATGAGGATAACAAATCATCTCTTGTACTGATGTCTTAGTCTGTAGTTTTAATACAATATGAGGTCCTTGAGGGGGTCCCAGGGGGTCCCCAGCTAAATGATTGATAGTTAGTAACCAGATGGACCCTTACTACTCTGTAACTCTGAGAGTGTACAAAAGGAACCAAATGGACCCTTATGGGTCCATTTGGTTCCCCTTATGGGTCCATTTGGTTCCCCTTATGGGTCCATTTGGTTCCATGTGTACACTCTGAGTTATGGGGGTCCATGGCCTAATGCAGTGTTTCCCAAACAGTGGGTAAGGACCCATTGTTGGGCCACGAGTAAATATACTTTTTTTTTTCTTTCTACTTTTAGTTTTTAATTATTTCAAAAGATTTTCAAAAATGCTAACACAAATAAATCAAATACTTTTTCAAAATAATTTCATTAATACAAAATATGAACGTTTAAGAAGTAGTGAAAATAGCAGATCTACAAGCTCACAAAGTGTTGCACTGTGATGCGTTGTGAGCTTGTAGATCTGCTATTTTCTCTATCAAATTTCTCATTTCGGTCTTGAGCCAAACATTTTGGGACCCACTGGTGTGTGTTTGCGTGTGTGTGTGTGTGTGTGTGTGTGTGTGTGTGTGTGTGTGTGTGTGTGTGTGTGTGTGTGTGTGTGTTAGTGTGTGCATGTGTGCGCGTTCACGTGTGTGTGTGTGTGTGTGTGTGTGTGTGTGTGTGTGTGTGTGTGTGTGTGTGTGTGTGTGTGTGTGTGTGTGCGCGCATATGCATGATGATTTCACTCTATTATTAACAATTTGTAACTGATGAGTCATATTTCTGTATGTGAAGTATCACTTTTCTAATCATGAATGTGTTTTGTCTTTTCATGAATTATGAACATGAATGGGAACATGACTAGTCTGTGAGTATCAAATCTAATGTGTTATTAAAATGATTGTTTGTGTAATTTGCATACAGAACCTCAAATGTGACCTTTCTACTAAATCCCACCAATTATTATTAAGGTTATGAGGATAACAAATCATCTCTTGTACTGGTGTCTTAGGGCGCGCTCCCACCGCACTTTTATTTTACCTCAGGGGCAAAATCTGCCAATGCTTTCTCAATGCAAATGCGTGGATTCCTGGTCTTGCGGATTTTTTCCAAGAAAGTGTTTGTGTGTGTGTGTGTGTGTGTGTGTGTGTGTGTGTGTGTGTGTGTGTGTGTGTGTGTGTGTGTGTGTGTGTGTAGTATCAGTTTTCTAATCATGAATGTGTTTTATCTTTTCATGACTTATGAACATGAATGGAACATGACTAGTTGGTGAGTATCAAATCTAATGTATTATTAAATTGATTGCTTGTGTAATTTGCATACATGACTTCGAAGGTGACCTTTCTGCTAAATCCCACCAATTTGTATTAAGGTTATGAGGATAACAAATCATCTCTTGTACTGATGTCTTAGTCCGTAGTTTTAATACAATATGAGGTCCTTGAGGGGGTTCCAGGGGGTCCCCAGCTAAATGATTGATAGTTAGGAACCAAATGGACCCTTACCGCTCTGTAACTCTGAGTGTACACAAATGGAACCAAATGGACCATTATGGGTCCATATTGTATCAAAATCATGTACAAGAGATGTTTCCCAAACAGTGGGTTGGGACCCATTTTTGGGCCGCGAGTAAATATACTTTTTTTTTAGTTTTCTACATTTAGTTTTTAATTATTTCAAAAGATAAAAAAAAAAAAAAACTTTTTCAAAATAATTTCATTAATACAAAATATGAAAATAGCAGATCTACAAGCTCACAAAGTGTTGCACTGTGATGCGTTATGAGCTTGTAGATCTGCTATTTTCACTGTCGAAATTTCTCATTTGGGACTTGAGCCAATACTTTTGGGACCCACTGGTCTAATGCATACTAGACTGGGGGTCCTCAAGTGAAAAAAAGAGTCTTGGAACCGCCAGCCTACAATAATGTTTGTCATATTTATCTCTTATGCATGTGCATGTGCATGTGCATGCGCGTGTGCGTGTATGTGTTTTTGTGTGTGCATGTGTGTGAGAGTGAGAGCACCTTAGTGAGTCCATTATTAACAATTTGTAAATGATGAGTCATATTTCTGTATTTGAAGTATCAGTTTTCTAATCATGAATTTGTTTTGTCTTTTCATGAATTATGAACATGAATGGAACATGACTAGGCTGTGAGTACCAAATCTAATGTGTTATTAAAATGATTGTTTGTGTAATTTGCATACATAACTTCAAATGTGACCTTTCTGCTAAATTATTATTAAGGTTATGAGGATAACAAATCATCTCTTGTACTGATGTCTTAGTCTGCAGTTTTAATACTCTATGAGGTCCTTGAGGGGGTTCCAGAGGGTCCCCAGCAACTGTAAATGATTGATAGTTAGGAACCAGATGGACCCTTACTGCTCTCTAACTCTGAGAGTGTACAAATGGAACCAAATGGGTCCATTTGGTTTTTTTTATTAGGTTCTCGATATGAACCTTAAATGAGAGCTTGGCATCTAGCTAGATGCCTAGGTATTTATAAGAAGTGACCAGCTCAATTTGTTCACCTTTCAGAGTATAAATACCAGTAAAGGGATTTAAATCTGGAGACCTAGTAAAAACCATGCATTTTGTTTTATTGGAGTTTAAAACAAGCTTGAGGTCAATAAAATATAATGTTCCACAGTGTCAAACGCTTTAGAAAGATCAATAAAAATGGCTGCACAGTGATGGTGATTATCTAGAGCACTTAGTATGTTATTTGTAGTGTTGTAGCTGTCACCGTACTATGACCTGCTCTGAATCCTGACTGTTGGGGTTGGAGTATGTTATGTGTATTCAGAAAATAACGTAACTGGGAACTGACTAGGGATTCAAGGATCTTGGCTAGACAGCACAATTTTGAGATTGGGCGGTAATTATTTAAATCAGATTGATCACCACCTTTATGAAGTGGGATAACCTGAGCTTCTTTCCAGACTGACAGCTTGCCTATCAAATAGATTTCCAGATAATATAAAATGATGGTTAAAAGCATCACAGATATCTGATTTATTTAAAACAACCACACTTTCACTGCTAATCTGTGTCGGGAGAGAGGAGGCAGTTCTAGCTTTTAATGATTTTACGACCTTCCAGAAACTAGCCTTATTACCTTGTGCCTTGTTGAAACTAGCTAAATAAAAATCAGATTTAGCCTTTCTGACCATACTGATACTTTTGTTTCGCAATATTCTGAAAGATAACCAGTCAGTTCACCAGAATTTCTGGCCTTTGACCAGGCCACATCTCTGTGGCGGAGGGCCTCTTTGAGATCCGCTGACTCGATCGATTTTTCACTCTAAGATTCTTGTAGGGGGCATGTTTCTCAGTAACAGAATTAAAAATAGTAGAGAATAAATTAAGAGCTAAATCAGGGTCTTGAGATGAAATTACACTGTCCAAATCAGAACAAAATAAATCATGTAAAAAATGTAAACTGTTCCGTAAGAACTTCAAAATTACGTTTATTGATCACCCGCCCCTTAGTTTTATCCGCTTTAGCAACTCTAACACAAACTATGGGGCAATGGTCACTGACACCTTGAGCCAAAACCCCGCTATAAGGGTATTTGGCTGGTCTGTTGGTTAGAGATAGGTCTATCAAGGTCGATCTAGAGGGGTTATTTAACAGGTTTACCTTGTAAACCTGTGATGTGACAATAAAACTGATTCTGATTCTGATTCTGATTATTTATGTTTGGTCTGGTAGTATGTTGGATGAGCTGAGTTAGGTTTAAGTCTGTGCATAGCTGCTGTTTCAGCGGGGAATAATTATTTGAGAGCCAATCCAAGTTCATGTCACCCAGAACCAGAACCTCCGAGGACACATATTTTGTCAGCAGCATCCCAAATTCCTCCAGAGCCAAAACTGGCGCTGAAGGGGGGTGATAAGTACCAATAACCGTGCAGTGAATATCACCACCCAGACAAATATCGAAGACAATATATTCAAAACGTTTAGAGAAAGATGACATTTCAAGGACATGTGCAGCTAAATGTTCCCTGACTAAAATTACTACCCCACCAGCTCTTGATTTCCTGTCAATTCTAAAAAGATTATAGCCATATGGCAATATCAGCGTCCCGTGTTATCTCGGTCAGCCAAGTCTCTGACAAGACAAAGACATCAGGGGAACCCCCTTTAATCAGAATATTAACAAAATCAAGTTTTAGAGCCAAGCTTCTAATATTCAAATGAATAAATGTTAAGCCGTCACAAGCTTGCAGCTCTTGTGCAGTCTTCAAATTGATGCAATTTACATTACAAATAAGAGCAGAGGGAGTCATTTTAGGAGCAGCATTTATATAAATAAGGTTATTCACTGTGACCCCCCGTGGCCTTGAAATATGACGAGGCAGCCGCGTAATGGAAGTAATTCTAATGGCAGTATCACATTTATCATCAACTGAGGGTAAGACATGAGCACTTTAACCACCTGGCCACAAGGGGGCCGGTGCTGTATGGGGACTGTGAGCTGTGGCGGAACAGACTGTGTGACCGGGGATGACCATGTTTGACACAGACATATTTGTATGCCGGACCAGTCAGGTTGAAGCATGAGCGTCCAGTGTGCGTTGCAAATGAAACAAAAGTGATTTTTTTTTCCTAAAACACTCGGATGCAGCCCATCTTGAGCATAAAAGGTTGGACGAGCCCAAAAATAAATTATGAATGTAATTAATGTTGCAAGAGGAACAGACTGACTGGAGCCAATAGTGCACATCCAGTAGTCGAGCAAAGCGCGCCTCCCCTTTGCGCAGCAGTGGAATAGGGCCAGAGATAAAGATGTGTTTACCACAGCTAAGGAGGATATCAAGGATGTTTTTAAAGTTTGTTTTTGTTTCAACGGAGGGTTGGTCATTTACACCAACGTGAAGGACTATGTTATTGATTGTGGATGGGAGAGAAGCCAAAATAGTGGGGAGTCTATTCAGGATAAACTTTGTATTTGCACCTGGGTAGCAGTACTAGGGGCGGCCATAGCTGAATGGTTAGTGAGCCTGCCTTGGGAGCCAGAGGCCCTGGTTGCCCCAGGTTCGATTCCAGGCCAGGTCAGCATATGTGTCGATGAAATGAAATTTGTCCCTGAGCAAGACTCTTAACCCCTAATTGCTCACAGGTTCTCATTGGAAACAAGACCGCAAGGACTTTCATGGACGACCTGTTAAAAGGAATTATCCTTTATCCTTTATGTTAGTGCGCTGAGAATACGAATGTTTCTGACCATGGAGTCACCAATTATTACCACTGTGGGATGTGAGGAAATGGAGTGTGCAGAGGACGGGACTGTCTGGGGGGGCCGCGGGCCTTGTCGATCAGTGGTGGCAGAGCCGTGGATGACTGCCCCCGATTGTTATCCATAGTGGAGATCACTGAGGTGGGCACTGATGAGTTCCGTTGGGAAATGCCCGGCCGTGGTTTGGACACCACAGCAGACCGAGGCAACGAGCGTGGAACACTGGATGATGGCCAGGAGGCGAAGTGGACAGTAGGCTTGGGCAATATACCGGTTATATCGTATATCTCGATATCTAAAGACAATACCGGTATTAAAAAAAATACAGCATACCGTCATTATACTGTATTTTATTAAAATAAAAAATAATATTAAAAAAAAAAAGTTTTTGATTATTTATTTATTTTTACCTATAAACGTCTAAATTACTTTTTTCTACTTACTTTATTCCAAACCGAAACTGACCCGTGGATAATTGGACCGGACGGAACCGAGAAAATATCCTAATTACTGGACCCGGTCCGAAAAGGACCCGTGCTAGGTGGACCCGGCCCGAAACGGGACCGAGGCAAACTGGACCCGTTCCGAAACGAACCGAGGATAATTAAAATGTATTAGACCCTGTCTGGCCGGGTCTCTAGACCCGTACTGGACCCGCGGAGCTCATTTATAAAATCACCGTGGTATTCAGATTAGCCATGTGTTTCAGTCAACTCCTGCTCCCCCCGCCCCAACAGAGTAATCACAGACGAGTAGGGGCGGCCATAGCTGAGTGGTTAGTGAGCCCGCCTAGGGAACCAGCTGGCCCTGGTTGCCCCAGGTTCGATTCCAGGCTATCCCAGCATATGTGCCGATGATATGAAATTTGTCCCTGAGCAAGACTCTTAACCCCAATTGCTCACAGGTTCTCATTGGAAACAAGACCGCAAGGACTTTCATGAACGACCTGTTAAAAGGAATTATCCTTATCCTAGCTGCGTCACGTGCATTCTGTTCTGTGTTGCAGACAGACAGACAACATTTCGCTGACTTTATACCGTCTGTGCCTGCAGATTATGTCCATAAACATGCTCCACACAGACGACGTTCCAACTTGCATCTTCCCGGTGGCTTTTGTTTGCATTTCACTAGCCACAAAACCTCCATGATGTTACTACGCAGGTCGCAGGGTAGCCGCCCGGAAGACTCGCCCCAAAACACACTCGCCCCCATTTTCTTGTATTTTTTTTTACTGAGGATAAGGTTAGAAATAAGTTTAGGTTTAGGCATAGTTTTACTGAGGTTAAGTTTAGGAATAAGGTTAGATTTTGGCACCGTTTTAATGAGGTTACGTTTAGGATTAAGGTTAGGTTTAGGCATAGTTTACTGAGGTTACATGGGGCGACTGTGTTTTGGGGCGACTGCAGTGCGGTGCGCGTGAGATTGGCTGTGTTTCAATCGGCTGTTAACATTAAACTATGAGAGAACAGGCGATATGGATTTGGGAGCGTAATTTACAACGCATTGGTCTCATTTTAAAACCGAAAGTTAAAGAGATGAATATAATAATAATAATACAAAGCTGGTCATCGGGTCCTCACGGGTCCACACAGGTCCATCCATTTCAAATGGATCCGATCTAGCTCCATTAAGAACCTGAGGTTCTTAATGGAGCTAGATCCGATCGAGAACCGTGGCAATTGGAACTGATCCGACCCGTGCCCGAGGCACATGTCAATATTTTGGCCCGAACCGGCTCGGTTCGGGGCTCGGGTCTTCGGTTCCGGGTGTTAGTAAGGCTACAGTATAAGTTACTGTATTTGCACTCTAAGCCTAAGGTCATTTAATTCATTGTTTAATGTTTACAAGAGGATGTCATTGCATTAACCATAAAGGTTAGTTAACCATACTGTAGGCAGTATGGGTTAGAAGTCTACTTTAGTTTACCCACATAGTATTTTGCACTCAGGATTTATGCACACTGTTTTTTAACTGAGGTTAAAAACAGTGTAGACTAATAAATGTTGTTACCTTGTTGGTACATCATACATTTTGTCCTTGTGTGAAATTTAAATCAAAATACCGGTTTAAAAAAATCGATATCGCCCAAGCCTAGTGGACAGCAGGAGCATCGCGCGCGTCAGGGCGCACGTTTCCAGCTCGTGTGCCCAGGCGGGAGCTGCCGTCGGAGACTACCTCCTCGCGATGACGGGGCGAGGGGTCAACATCTCCAGCTCGGGTGCCCAGGCAGGAGCTGCGGCACCCGAGCTGCGGACGGAGACTACCTCCCCGCGGTGACGGGCGAGGGGTCAACATCTCCAGCTCGGGTGCCCAGGCAGGAGCTGCGGCACCCGAGCTGCGGACGGATGGTTCCATTTGTACACTCTCAGAGTTATGGGGGTCCATGGCTAAATGCATTGTTTCCCAAACAGTGGGTCAGGACCCATTTTTGGGCCACGAGTACATACCTTTTCTTTTTTTTTTCTTCTACTTTTAGTTTTTAATTATTTCAAAATATTCTCAAAAATGCTAACAAAAAAGAAATGAGCCAAACATTTTGGGACCCACTGGTCTAATGCATACTAGACTGGGGGTCCTCAAGTAAAACAAAAGTTAAAAAAAAGTCTGGGAACCACTGGCCTACAATAATGTTTGTCATGTTTATCTCTTGTGTGCGTGTGTGTGTGTGTGTGTGTGTGTGTGTGTGTGTGTGTGTGTGTGGACAGGTGTGTGTGCAAATTGTGCATGTGTGTGAGTGAGAGCACCTTAGTGAGTCCATTATTAACAATGTGTAAATGATGAGTCATATTTCTGTATGTGAAGTATCAGTTTTCTAATCATGAATGTGTTTTGTCTTTTCATGAATTATGAACATGAATGGAACATGACTAGTCTGTGAGTATCAAATATAATGTGTTATTAAAATGATTGTGTAATTTCCATACATAACCTCAAATGTGACCTTTCTGCTAAATCGCACCAATTATTATTAAGGTTATGAGGATAACAAATCATCTCTTGTACTGATGTCTTAGTCTGCAGTTTTAATACAATATGAGGTCCTTGAGGGGGTTCCAGGGGGTCCCCAGCTAAATGATTGATAGTTAGGAACCAAATGGACCCTTACCACTCTGTAACTCTGAGAGTGTACAAATGGAACCAAATGGACCATTATGGGTCCATTTCGTTCCATTTGTATACTCTCAGAGTTATGGGGGTCCATGGCCCAAACAGTGGGTCAGGACCCATTTTTGGGCTGTGAGTAAATATACCTTTTTTGTATTTAGTTTTCTACATTTAGTTTTTAATTATTTCAAAGATAAAAAAAAAAATGCTAATAAAAAAAAATGAAATGCTTTTTCAAAAGAATTCATTAATGTAAAATATGAACTTTTAAGAAGTAGTGAAAATAGCAGATCTTCAAGCTCACAAAGTGTTGCACTGTGATGCGTTGTGAGCTTGTAGATCTGATATTTTCACTATTTTCTCTATCAAATTTCTCATTTGGGTCTTGAGCCAAACATTTTGGGACCCACAGGTCTAATGCATACTAGACTGGGGGTCCTCAAGTAAAAAAAGAGTCTGGGAACCGCCGGCCTACAATAATGTTTGTCATGTTTATCTCTTATATGTGTGTGTGTGTGTGTGTGTGTGTGTGTGTGTGTGTGTGTGTGTGTGTGTGTGTGTGTGTGTGTGTGTGTGTGTGTGTGTGTGTACATGTGTGCGTGCATGTTTTGTGAGAGCACCTTAGTCCATTATTAACATTATTATTATTAAGTGTAAATGATGAGTCATATTTCTGTATGTGTAGTATCAGTTTTCTAATCATGAATGTGTTTTGTCTTTTCATGAATTATGAACATGAATGGGAACCTGAGTAGACCGTGAGTATCAAATCTAATGTGTTATTAAAATGATTGTTTGTGTAATTTCATACATAACTTCAAATGTGACCTTTCTGTTCTTTTACTCTATTGAGATCCAAGAGCCGAGATATGTCTCTTTTAAGGAAACTATTTTGTATTCAAATAGTGCTTTAACTACTTAAACCCTATATACAGTACTTCATTAAGTGGGGGCCCCCAGGGTTCTTTACTTGGTCCACACACATTTTTTTCCCTCTTTACCAAATCTCTTAGCCTACAACGGCAGATCTACAAGCTCACAATGCACCGCAACATGTTGTCAGATTGTAGATCTGGTATTCTTGCCAAATGCTCGCCTAATTTTGCAGAATGTTCACCTTTCCCCAAAGATTAGGGTTGCAATAGGATTCATAGTTACCACCTTGTTGTAAATAAAAGGTGAATTCAAACTTTCCGAGTTGGAACATTAATGCTGTCTTCATTTCCTGATGAAACATTGAAAGTATCCATAATCTAACTAATAATAATACAAAGCTATAGCATTGCATAGAGATGCAACCATGCTGAGATCACAGAAATACATAAAGACAATTTTAAAATAATCGCATTATCATTACTAAGAGACCACAGCAACCCTAGCATTCAGTCGTTTTTGTATTTTTTTACAATTTAAATTACTTTAAAGTAATATTACCAAACTAATTGTACTTGTTTTAATAATTAAAAATAATGACCCAAGGTATCAGGTTAACTCAATGCTTGTGGTTGAGCATTATGAGGAGAGTGACATCATCATAATACACAGGAATCAGTAATTCAGCTCATATTAACATTCATATTTACATTAATAGGTTTATGATTATCTGATGTGTTCATATTATTTTAAAGCTGCCTGTTCTTCATCATGTACATGTATCCAAGACTTGAATGTGATTTAATATCAAATGTATTGTCCAGTCAGTATGACATGTTAATCTGATGAAGAGTTGTTATTAAAACACGTCTTAACTGTCTTTATGTGGGTAAAGTTGATGCTGAAGGGTACCTCAGATATGCTACAGCAGAGGATAAGAATAGAAGAAAGGAATCAGCTCATCTGCTTGGTAAGTATGAGAGGTGATAACAAATACTGTAAAAACTAACTGTATGTTAACTTTAACCTTTATTATACTGTGCATTCATCAATGATCAGTCAGTCACAGTTATGAATATTGATGTGTGTGTGTGTGTGTGTGTGTGTGTGTGTGTGTGTGTGTGTGTGTGTGTGTGTGTGTGTGTGTGTGTGTGTGTGTGTCAGAGTCCTGCACGGGTCCAATTTTGACAGTGCAGCAGACAATAGAAGATAATGTTTATCCTACTTGATGTGACGTCCATTACACTCCTTGTAAACGAAGTTTTGAGGATTTCAACTATTTTCAAGATTACTTTAAAAAATATCAGATCTACACGCTCACAACACGTCGCATTAGCGACATGTTGGCTATAAGGAATCTTAAATAACTCAATCCATGCAGCAAAAAGTAATGAGCAAAACACATTCAAAGGAAATAAATCAAATCACACTGACAATTAATCAAATTCACACATCATAATAACTTCAAACAGAACATCACAGCACCTCTGCTCTGCTGACTGACACATGTACTGTAGGCTATAGTACGCTTTGAGGTGTTTGAAGGTGCTGTGTGCAAGTTTCTTACTTCTGAATATTATCCATGTGTGCAGCGTGTGTGTGTGTGTGTGTGTGTGTGTGTGTGTGTGTGTGTGTGTGTGTGTGTGTGTGTGTGTGTGTGTGTGTGTGTGTGTGCATACTTGCATTGTGTGCATGTTTGTATTTGCAGTCCTAATATGCAAAATGTCATGAGCCAGCGTTCGTGGTAAATTGACATGTTTCAAAAATACAATATCATGCCGAATACAAGTGAAAGAGATACGGACACAATATGATTAACTGAGGATGTTATCTATGGTTTCTAAAGTTACATATCTATATTTTCTACATGTTCTCTAATAGAAACACAACTGGGTATGACCCAGGGTCAGAGACAGCTGTTCCTGGAAATGACCCAGGATCACAGACAGCAGTTCCTGAAAATGACCCAGGATCACAGACCGCTGTTCCTGGAAATGACCCAGGATCACAGAGAACTGTTCCTTGGTATGACCAAAAAAATGAGAGAGCAAGAGAGAGAACTGCAGAACACCATGAAAAAGATGGAGCTGAGCAACAAACAACAAGATAAACTGAGCCAGAACCTGCAGGAACAGAGAACCCAAGTAGAGAAGCTCACAGATCAACAAAACGAAAGACAGAGAGAACTGGAGAAGATCAAGATGGAGAGAGACAAGAAAATAGAAGAGAAAGACCAACAACTGGAACAGAAAGGTGAAGAGCTGAGGACGAGTAAGAAGGAATGGGGTAATGTCATGGAGCTGAGCAACAAAAAACAAGATAAACTGAACCAGGACCTGCAGGAACAGAGAACCCAAGTAGAGAAGCTCACTGTTCAACTGGAAGAAAGAGAGAATGAACTGGAGAAAAACAAGATGGAGAGAGAGAAGAAAATAGAGGAGAAAGACCAACTACTGAAGGAATTGGATGGTGTCATCACAGAAAACACAAAACTTGGTGAGAATTAGATCATTACAAACATTGTTCCACTAGATGACTTTACTCTTGATGATTGGCCAGAATGTAGTCAGCTAGTATGCCTTAAAAATATAATAATATTCAGATTAAAATCTGTCACAATAGATCACAATACACAATTACACAAATACACCACCGGCTAATTATAATGTTATGGACAAGTAAATACAATAAACACACTTTAGTACAAAACACAATAGACCAAAATCATGGGAGCAACAGAAACATACCTGCATGAAATAAAGACAGAATAATGCAGCAGCATTAATACACAAGACATCTGCAGCACAGATCAGAAACTTTTGCAAAACAATTACACAATACCACAAAGAATTACATTATAACCTCATTACACAGTTTACAATGTTTATATACTCTTAAACAACTTTAGAACCGAAATCTACTGAGAGCATAGGACAAACTCACTAGCCTGGACCTCGGTTTGGTCATAAGTTATATGGCATAAGTTGTTAAAATACACTTTGTATGCTTATACTTCTATTGATAAGCAATAGGAGAGTCACTTGCAAACTTTTGTAAACTATATCTGTTGAGGCTGAATTAACGCATGAACATCAGTAGGTGTGAATGTTCAGACAAACGTGTGTGAAACGATGCATCTAAACAGTATTTTCTTTTAGGTACTAAACCAAATACAATAGTTCCGACATTGAATACCCAAAGGTAAACGGCCGTACACACACAGATCTTCAGGACAAAGTTGACTCATCTAAATTTCACCAATTTATTCTGGACTTTTTAATAAACATGCTAGTTACCTTTGACCTAGTGACCTTCATCACAGCTCTGAAGATAGCCACTAGGCTGAAACTTTAATACATATATTATCAATGTTATTATTACACAATTATACCACAAATAATAAAACCAACCCCCCATCTTGTCTTCAAGGTTCTTCCACGACTCAGCAAATTCTGACAAAGATAAAGATAAAGATCCAGGAAGCAGAGACATATCTGACGACTGTGAGGACTGAGTTCGTTAAAAGAGTCTCAGTGCCCATCCTGAATTCTCTAATGGACGAACTTTTCACTAAGAATGTAATCAATGATGAAGAAATGGAGTCAGTCAGAGTGAAATTCGAAAAGTCAGAAAAAGCACGGGGAATTATTGACATGGTGAGGAAGAAGGGAAACAAGGCAAGTTCAGAAATGATTGACATCCTCCAACAGCTGGACCCTAACCTCAGTGAACACCTGCATGAATATTACAGCAACTACCAGAAGACAGAAGCCCAGGCCAAACAGATGATTCAGAGGGACAGTGCGGATAGGAAACACAAGGAAGAGCAGGAGATGAGGGAGAGGTTTGAGAAGGAGCTTGAGGAATCTCGGAGGGAGAAAGTGGAAACCATCCAAGGGCTTAAGGCAAAGATCAGTGACCTTAAGTATAAACTGGCTAAACTGGAGAAACAAATGAGGGAGCAGAGGGACGAAGTGAAGAAAAGAGAGCTGGAACAAGAGCTGAGGAATAAGTCTGAGAGAAGAGAGGAGATGGAGAGAGAACTGGAGAAGTTTAAAGAGGAGAGAGAGAACGAGAAGAGAGAGATGGAGGAGAGACACAGACAGGAAATAGAAGAGATGAGAGAGAACTATGAAAGAGACAACAGGGCGGAAGCAGAGAAACACCTGATGAAGATAATCCTGCCTGAGATCGTCAGCAACATCATGACCTCAAAGTCAGATATGCAGAGAGAGTTTGAGAGACAACTGGAGGAGAAGAACAGAGAGTTGAAAGAGAAGATGCAGAGAGAGTTTGAGAGACAACTGGAGGAGAAGAACAGAGATATGAAAGAGGAGATGCAGAGAGAGTTTGAGAGACAACCGGAGGAGAGGAACAGAGAGATGAAAGAGAAGATGCAGAGAGAGTTTGAGAGACAACTAGAGGAGAAGAACAGAGAGATGAAAGAGAAGATGCAGGGAGAGTTTGAGAGACAACTAGAGGAGAAGAACAGAGAGATGAAAGAGAAGATGCAGAGAGAGTTTGAGAGACAACTGGAGGCGAAGAACAGAGAGATGAAAGAGTTAGAGGAAAGACACAAACTGTGTTCAGTGTTGAAGGAAGAGATCCTGAACTTACTGGAAAAGGTGGGGAGATAAGGAGAGTTGTCATGGTGGATGAGATGTTGTACTAACATGTTCAGAAATGAACTACGAGATATCTACTTGGTAAAATGAGTATAATGTGTAACATAATAAGTTGCACATACTATGTGCAACTTATTAAAATAAATAATGTAATTCATGGGTTCACTTATTAACACCTGGGTAAGTCTTTTAATATAGTGGTGTCAATCAGCACATATACTGTAGCATAGCTCTAATTAGCAACGCTCACCTGTACCTTTCTTTGCTAAATCTTAATTAGACCCCGGGAATCACGCATTAAGTTAAACAATATTGATCTGAATTTCAAGTGTAAATAGCTTCTGTATTGGCTAATTCATGATGATGATGATGATGATGATTTATCTTTAGGTGTCATATGAAAACATATGTTTAGTTGCGAACGCGCGCCTCCGCCCAAGTGGAGCCTACTATGAAACTCTGCTCGGCTTGTGAGTGTGTCCGTCTGTCTGTGTGCAGTGCACTGCCTGGGTGCGGCCGACAGAGTGCGCCAGAGTGCAGCTACAGTCAAAACACACACACACACACACACACAGACACACTGTCCATAAATACACAATATTTTCGAGCTGCGTTCGCTTCCAGCGTTCGCGCGTCTTACTTGTTATAAGAAAGAAAAGAAAGAAAACAACTGACAGATTACAACTTGTTCAAAATGCGGCAGCCAGAATTTTAACTAAAACTAGGATGAGAGAACATATCACTCCAGTTCTAGCTTCACTACACTGGCTCCCGGTTGTTTTTAGGATTGATTTTAAAATTATTGTAATAGTTTATAAAGCTCTAAATGGTCTGGCACCTTCCTACCTCTATGACTGCCTAGAGAGATATGTTCCAAACCGGCCCCTCAGGTCTTCAAGTGCTGACCTGCTCGAGGTGCCTACAATGACTTATAAAAAATACGGTGAAGCAGCATTCTGCTTCTACGGACCGACAGTGTGGAATAAACTCCCATTACACTTAAGACAGGCAGCCTCTGTCGATAGCTTTAAAGCACAGCTCAAGACCTATTTCTTCACTCTTGCTTTTAGCTGATTCCTTGATTTTTTAAGTCCTCACTGTATTGCCTATTTTAATGTTGTTTTATGCTTTTCTTTTTTTCTTGCTTTTTTGTTAAATTGGTTGTAACTGTAATTGTATTCTTGCTCTGTAAAGCACTTTGAGCTGCATTTCATGTCATTAAAGGTGCTATGCAAATAAAGTTTATTATTATTATTATTATTATTATTATTATAATAATAACCAGGGACCGATTTGCAGTAAAATAAAGTGTGATATCCATTGTCTTTCATGAAGTTGAGATCAGAACTCATAGTAATAAATGATGTAAAGATCACTGGTCACACGTCACATGACCAGAAAAAATATGATTTATTCATTTATAACTGCTGTCTGAAGCAGAAACACACAGTGTCTCAAGATTGAAAAAAGACAAATAATGCAAAACAAGAGTCTGGAATACTGTTCTATCTCAGCTCTCATAGACAGTCTGTCTATCTGGAGAAGACCATGTTTCATATCCTTCAGTATTACATGTTTTTATCAACATGAACTTATTATTTATGCATAAACATGACTTAACATAATTCCATACTTCTGCTCTGACAACGTTAATACTGTATTGACTTACTAGAAAGACTCTACTGGAGGAACTACAATTATGTTCAGATATTCCAGT
This sequence comes from Gymnoscopelus braueri, assembly GCF_963280865.1. NCBI lineage: Eukaryota > Metazoa > Chordata > Actinopteri > Myctophiformes > Myctophidae > Gymnoscopelus > Gymnoscopelus braueri. Next base: position 1,837,982 of record NC_137613.1, on the reverse strand, counting down.
TCTACAGTGAAAAACCTTGTTTTACATATTTGATGCAGCAGCCATATTTGATGCTTGTATCACAAAGTGAACGATTCTTCAGAAATAACTTAATCTGCTGGACTATGGATACTATCCATACAGTCATTATCTATAGAATGTCCTTTTTTTACATTCAAGGCAAGGCAATGTTATGTGTAGCACATTTCAACAAGGCAATGTTATGTATAGCACATTTCAACAACAAGGCAATGTTATGTGTAGCACATTTCAACAACAAGGCAATGTTATTTGTAGCACATTTCAACAACAGGGCAATGTTATGTGTAGCACATTTCAACAACAAGGCAATGTTATTTGTAGCACATTTCAACAACAAGGCAATGTTATTTGTAGCACATTTCAACAACAGGGCAATGTTATGTGTAGCACATTTCAACAAGGCAATGTTATGTGTAGCACATTTCAACAACAAGGCAATGTTATGTGTAGCACATTTCAACAACAAGGCAATGTTATGTGTAGCACATTTCAACAACAAGGCAATGTTATGTGTAGCACATTTCAACAACAAGGCAATGTTATTTGTAGCACATTTCAACAACAGGGCAATGTTATGTGTAGCACATTTCAACAACAAGGCAATGTTATTTGTAGCACATTTCAACAACAAGGCAATGTTATGTGTAGCACATTTCAACAACAAGGCAATGTTATGTGTCACACATTTCAACAACAAGGCAATGTTATGTGTAACACATTTCAACAACAAGGCACTGTTATGTGTAGCACATTTCAACAACAAGGCAATGTTATGTGTAGCACATTTCAACAACATAGTCCATGAGCCAGAGCCCCAAAATTGAGCAATGATTATCGAAAGAGTGGGCAAAACCAAACCTATATTAAATTGTTCATAGGGTCAATACGAGTAAATAAATATATGATAACCTTTCCACAGGAGCAGCTTTTTCATGGTTATCACACATTTTGTTATTTTCCCCATACGTACATGACAAGTGAAAAAATTACAACATTTAAAAAATAGTTATCATAATGAAACTTCCTGAGTTGATTACTTACATGAAGACAATGATTTATCGTAGTACAAGTTTTCTGAAATTGTATATTTAAATATGCAAATTAGGCATTAGGAAAATATGCCCACATTTGCATAACTTTCCAGAATCAACATTGGAACATTGGACAAAGCCAGAGTCAACATACTTATTTCATTTTGTTAAGATGTTGGAGTCAAAGGTTTTTAAAGAGGGAATATTCAATATCTGGCTAAATTTTGGGGCTCTGGCTCATGGACTAAATGCCTAATTTGCATATTTAAATATACAATTTCAGAAAACTTGTAACACGATAAATCATTGTCTTCATGTAAGTAATCAACTCAGGAAGTTTCATTATGATAACTATTTTTTTAATTTTGTCATTTTTTTCACCTGTCATGTACGTATGGGGAAAATAACAAAATGTGTGATAACCATGAAAAAGCTGCTCCTGTGGATGTTATCATATATTTATTTACTCGTATTGACCCTATGAACAATTTAATATAGGTATGGTTTTGCCCACTCTTTCGATAATGAAATCTTGTCTGGCTCATGGACTAACAAGGCACTGTTGTGTAACACATTTCAACAACAAGGCAATGTTATGTGTAGCACATTTCAACAACAAGGCACTGTTATGTGTAGCACATTTCAACAACAAGGCAATGTTATGTGTAGCACATTTCAACAACAAGGCACTGTTATGTGTAGCACATTTCAACAACAAGGCAATGTTATGTGTAGCACATTTCAACATCAAGGCAATGTTATGTGTAGCACATTTCAACAACAAGGAAATGTTATGTGTAGCACATTTCAACAACAAGGCAATGTTATGTGTAGCACATTTCAACAACAAGGCAATGTTATGTGTAGCACATTTCAACAACAAGGCAATGTTATGTGTAGCACATTTCAACAACAAGGCAATGTTATGTGTAGCACATTTCAACAACAAGGCAATGTTATGTGTAGCACATTTCAACAACAAGGCAATTCAATGTGCTTTAATGGGCAAGACCACTTTGGTAGAGGTTTGGGTTGTGTAGTTACCTTGCCATGATGTAACTCCAAAGGTGGGCAAGAAATATAAAATAATTGCTCCATTGATTAGAAATTGATAATTCAAAATATGCTCCTCATTGACTTACATTGTATGGTAAAACAGCTCTCAAAGTCACTATTTTAGCACATAAACAAACGCAAACAAAGTTGATTCAAACAATATAGAACATCACCAAACCCAGTACTGGTTCTTTTTTTTAAATAAAAATGTCAACTTCCTGTTGATTTTGCCATTTTCAATAAGTAGAAAACCTGGACTGGATCTGCGGATCCGGATCTTCAAATAGTAAAATCAATAGGAAGATGACAGTTTTATTAAAAAAACAAAACAGTACTGGGTTTGGTGATGTTCTATATTGTCTGAATCAGCTCTGTTTGGGTTCATTTATGTGCTAAAAGAGTGACTTTGAGAGCTGTTTTACCATACAATGTAAGTCAATGAGGAGCATATTTTTAATTATCAATTTCTAATCAATTGAGCAATTTTTTTTAATTTCTTGCCCACCTTTGGAGTTACATCCTGGCAAGGTAACTACACAACCCAAACCTCTACCAAAGTGGTCTTACCCTTTAAACAGAACATCAAGCAAAAAAACACAATTATAAAATTATAAAATGACATTAGGATGCATAAAACAGAAGAATAAAAAATGCATAGATACAGTTACAGTGCAGAAGAGAAAATAAAAGAAGAAAGGGGAGTTTTGTGTATTTTCACCTCAAATCACTACAATGCATTAGATTTCCCATTTCACCCAAACTCGTTCTGTGTCATATTATTATCATGTGCATGGACACACATTCCAGACTACTGTTAATGTGCATGGACACACATTCCAGACTACTGTTAATGTGCATGGACACACATTCCAGACTACTATTAATGTACATGGACACACATTCCAGACTACTGTTAATGTGCATGGACACACATTCCAGACTACTATTAATGTACATGGACACACATTCCAGACTACTGTCAATGTGTATGGACACACATTCCAGACTATTGTTAATGTGCATGGACACACATTCCAGACTATTGTTAATGTGCATGGACACACATTCCAGACTACTGTTAATGCCCTTCATTTGACTGGAACCCTGAAAGCCTAGACTTAATGACACATGATCCAGTGCTGGATCTACTGTTGACCCAACGAGGCCCGAGCCTTATACCTCAGTTAACCCATTCAATCCGGGAACGCATCTGTCATTTTTGGGCGGTGAAACCGCCCCTATAAGTGAGGTTTGGAAAAATGTACAAATATCCTGCGCTGTGAAACCGCCCCTATAAGTGAGGTTTGGAAATTTGTACAATTATCCTGCACCGTGATTGGCCAATCACAATCTATTCAGGACTGTGATTGGCCAGTGTCACATGACACATGTGCATAGCCCTATATAAGAAACCATAACTTGAAAAAGACAAAAGGTTGTCTTTTTCAAGTTATGGTTTCGTCCATCATAAAGAGTGTTTCAATAAATGTATTTATCTTTTGTACATGATTGGTTGACTCCATTCAGTATTGTGATTAGCTAGCAAGACACCGCCCACTTCACACAGGGTGTGATTTTTAGATTTCTTTGGATATTCAAAAATAGCAGATATACAAGCTCATAGCACGGCACTTGGTGCCGCGCTATGAGCTTGTAGATCTGCTATTTTTGAAAAATCCTGAAAATGTGTGCAAATCTTTGAATATGTTTTCTTTAAAGCGAACATTTGTAACTCATATCTTTGCTTCTGGGGGTCCCTGGAACAACATATTTACAAAAGTTTGCTTTAACACATTGTGGGCGGGAACCCCTTTTTGTAACTATACCTTTCAGGACAGGAACCCCTTTTGGGGTTCTTGTTGCTCTGTACAGTATTATAGCAACCTCCATTTTTTTTGTAATTTCTTAATAAATATTTGAAGTTTTTCAGAAAACTTAGGTCAGGATTTAGAAGGTGTTTTTAGAATCGGCCTCAGGTCTTAATGGGTTAAAAAAATATCTAGGCTCATTCAAAGATTTGCACAAACTTTCACAATTCTAAAAAAAATAGCAGATCTACAAGCTCATAGCCACGCTATGAGCTTGTGGATCTGCTATTTTGGAATAGCCAAATAAATCTAAAATTACAGAGATGCGTTCCCAGATTGAATGATGGGTTGAGCTGTGCCTTATTCTCTCAGCCAGGCAGCTTGTTGTGTATTTACTATGAATATATGGCCGTCTATACTGAAGGCCGACAGACAGCTTAGTAAGTAAAGTAAGCCTTGCCGAGCCCTGGACATACTGTAGGGCAGGAGCCTATCTCCTGTTTCCTTAGCGTGAGGAAAGCTCGATGTACAAGTAAGAGCTAAGACAGACAGCTTAATACACATCTATTCTCTCTCTACGTGTCTGGAGGATGTTTTGAATCTTTTGAGTGCCAACGTGTATCCTCCTTTGTGATTAGAGTGTGAAATGTGTCCGTCTGTCCGTCTGCCCCATATTCACAGAACCGCTTTTCTACGTCATGATATATTGTAGCGACGGAGTTGCACTAGTTATTAGTTGTATGTCCCTTTAAAGGGTTAGTTCAGATGCTGTAGGAAATACTTACCATGAATGTATTGGTTGCAAAGGTATTAATTGATTGCCCGAGTCCCGTGGTCAGAGTTCTGGTCCGGTTCTGATGCATATTAAGTAGTTCTGGTGATTTGGGGTTGCAACTCATTAAAAATACATTCATCTAAAAAAAATCCTTTTGTTGACCTATTTATACCATATAGTGCAGCTTTCGTTCAACTTTGACCTCTCTGTCACATGGTAATATTTTTTGTGTCCAGAATCACTGCGCTGCTGCAGCACACTCTCTCAAAACAAGGTGCACTCCCAGTGTTGCCAGATTGCGAGAGAGAAATAAGAGAAATAAGCAGCGATGTCTATGAAAACAAGCCCAAAACAAGCAACTAAAAGGCCACATGACCTGATAGATATATATATATATATATATATAAAATAGCCGATTTTCAAGCTCACAACGCGTCTTCATCGGTTAACAAGTTGCTTATTTTAAGCAGGCATGGCAACACTGGCAGTGCACCTTGTTTTGAGAGAGTGTGCTACACAGCGCAGTGATTCTGGACACAAAAAATAGTACCATGTGACAGAGAGGTCAAAGTTGAACGAAAGCTGAGCTATATGGTATAAATAGGTCAAAAATTCTTTTTATTATTATTATTTTATTTTTTTAATGAGTGGCCCCAACAAATCACCAGAACTACTTAATATGCATCAGAACCGGGCCAGAACTCTGACCACGGGACTCGTGCAATGAAGTATTTCATACAGCTTTAAGTCCAAAAACTTTTTTTTTTTACCCAGCATGCCTTGCGGCCGGTTATGGAAGGAAGTAGACCGGAAGTAAAGGGAGAAAAAGTGTGTGTATTCGTTGCAAGTTTTAAGAAAGTAAAAGCTTTCATTTCAATATGCCAGTTCTGTAAAAGAAAAAGGATAATAAAGCCGTTCTCACACACACACACACACACACACACACACACACACACACACACACACACACACACACACACACACACACACACACACACACACACACACACACACACACACACACACACACACACACACACACACACACACACACACACACACACACACACACACACACACGATTCATTTTGGATTCTTGAGACATAGTAATGGCACCGGCGAAAAAAAAACACTTTTTCTAGAGTAATATTATATACTTATTTTTGACGCTAGTACGCCTAAACCTGTACCGGCACCGCCTAAACTTAAACCAGCAATAGCACCAGCAGTATCTCTACCGGCCCCGCTAGGCCCACCGCCACCACCCGCACTGGGGGAGAACACAGAGGCCCCTGTTGCTGCTTTTGCATCCGTTCATATACGGCACCATTAACCCTTGGACTGCAGGTTTCTCTAAAGAGAAAACCAGGGATCTATCAGCTATCAAAGAGCCAGCAACTCAGCCACAGTTGAAACTAGAAAAAGTGCTCCTCGGTCCGCCAGGTCAGGTAGGTTATTGTGGCCTCCTGGTGGCGCTATAATAGGCCAATGTGAAAAGGGTGGCATTTCTTCTTAGGCCTTCCACGGCAATCAGACACTGCATTCATGATTTGAGGCATTTTGTTCCAAAAATTTGTTTTGCTAAATTAGACCTGCTGGTGGCGCTATAACAGGCCAATGTGAAAAGGGTGGCATTTCTTTCTCGGCCTAGTGGCAATGTGCGTGTGAAATTTCACGGAAAGTGCAAGCTGTGTTCATGATTTGAGGCATTTTGTTCAAAACGGACCAATCCTGCAAACTTTCGAAGCCAACCTTAGCCAATCAGGATGGAATATGGGAAATCGGACAGATCCGGGTTGATCACATGACTATAGAGATACTGTGTACCGATTTGCATGATGTTTGGATAAAATCTGTAGGAGTAATGTAAAAAAAAATGAGTTTTGCACAAATCGAGCTTGTAGATCTGCAATTTTTGAAAAATCGTGAAAATGTGTGCAAATCTTTGAATATATATATATTTTTAAAGCGAACATTTCTGATTCAAATCTTTGCTTCTGGGGGGTCCCTGGACCAAAATATTTTGAGATGGGGCAAGTCAGCTTTATCAAAACACGTGACTTCCATAGGAAATGAATCGAAACGGCCTTATGCTTCACGTAAGGCATAAGGCAGCCGTAAAGCGCTTGTTTTAACTGTGTGAGGGAGGCCTAGGAGAACAAGCAAAAACACTAAACTCAGACTCAGGAACTCACGTCGAGGCAAAGGTTAGGAAAAAGCACAGAACAGAGCACTTTAAGGGGGGGGGGGACAGGCCCCAGACTGTGACAGCCAGGAAATGCTACGATGACGGCGGGCCACCACATTCAGGACGAGCTGCTGGAGGCTGCAGCATCAGTCCTGCTCAGTAAAATAAAGACTGAACTCAGTGGACAATAGTTTAGCGATACTCACGGATGAGTATGAAGATCTTTCCGCTTGGAGAGATATTTATACTCATCCGCCAACAGGTTTGTAAGGGTTAATCATTCACCACTCATCTACCAACTAGTGTAGCCTATATCTAAGCTAAAACATAAATGTGTAGGTCGCCTACATATTTTGGTCATTTCTGGTTATTTGAAGAGGTAACAATCTGTCTAACAATCTGTTCCCCCCCCCCCCCCCCAAAAAAACCACACCCTCAGAATCAGGATAAACTTTATTGTCACACCACAGGTTAACAGGCGGAGAGAGAGAGAGAGAGAGAGAGAGAGAGAGAGAGAGAGAGAGAGAGAGAGAGGGATTACTGTGAAGGGAGAGTGAGAAAGCTAAACAGACAGACAATCATACAGATCATTATTATAGTCCTCCCTTGCCATCTATTAAGTTGGTTTAAATATAAATAATGCATTTGTGTGTAAATATTTTTGTTTACAATGTCCTAATGTACCGCAAAGCAAATCTACTGGCAAAGGCGTGTCATAGCATTCTGGGCAATAAGCCAACCCTCAGTGTCTCTGGGAGGTTCTGACATGAATATACGTACTGTCACTTCAACTGTGTCTGTCGTCTAGAGGAGTCACTAACGCACGCTAAGGTCTGTGTCTGTCGACTAGAAGAGTCACTAACGCACGCTAAGGTCTGTCGTCTAGAGGAGTCACTAACGCACACTAAGGTCTGTCGTCTAGAGTCACTAACGCACGCTAAGGTCTGTCGTCTAGAAGAGTCACTAACGCACGCTAAGGTCTGTCGTCTAGAGGAGTCACTAACGCACACTAAGGTCTGTTTGGATTTTAAGTAACTTTTACTTTTCAAATGAAAGACTACAATTAATGATGATACTATTTATAGATTATGTGGTTTGTGTGATCTTAAGGACATTGAAAATGAAATGCATGTTGTTTTGTATTGTCCATTCTACAACTCTATCAGGCAGAGACTTTTTAATAAGGTAGATCCACATTATGAATGTGTGTGGTTGGATGACTGCAACATGACATTTTATTAATTTGCTTCCTTTCTTGAAAAGGCCTGGTCAATGAGGAGGCCCATTTACATGTAGAATTATTTGTTCTTATTTTGTTCATGTATGCACTGTAAATAATGCATGTTTACGTATATGGTATGCAGGGGTCATCAACATGTCCGTGGCAAGACATGTCTATGGCATATTTTGTATTTTGAGAGAGAAATCATAAATAAATAAATAAAAATTATTATATAAAACATTCTAAAATACACAATATTCCATTTTTAAAAATCCATATTTTAGTCTTGTCCTTACTAGTGTAAGCTTATAAATGGTATTATTAATTAGGGCACACACATATATATATATATACATATATATATATATATATATATATATATATATATATATATATATATATATATATATATATATATATATATATATATATATATACTGTATATGTTTCTTATAACAAAAAATGACTAGTACATTTCAAGTATTCTGTGAATTATGGAGAAAAATGTAAATAGTGTTACTTTTGACCCCAGTCTCCCCCCTAGAGCAAAATGTGCTTTAAAAAAAAACTTTTTCAACAGATTCATGGAGTGTATGTGGTGTGGTCAGGCAATGAAATAATAAGTCAACGGCATGCGAGGAAAAGAGCAAAAACAGACAAAAACTTCTGGCATGCCATCTGTTCAGATTAGGGGTCATCACCATGAAAGCTTGTGGTGGATATTTCCATCACTATTTTATTTGTGCCACGGACATGCAAAACGAGTGATCAGTAATATTACCAGAATCACATAGCCCTAGCCCTAAATATATAGTCATATAGTGTCACAGTGTCTATTCTATTCCACAGCGCTACACACTTTAAAACGAGCCACTTATCAAATACATTTTAATGATTTTGTGGGGGAAAGCCGATCTACAAGCTCACAACACATCACAGCATGTTGTGAGCTTAACTATTTTCTTTTCTTTTTAGCCTATAATGACATGCCCAAAATTGGGACGTCAGGGTCAAAGTGTTTAGCTATACTTTCGCAAACCTGGAAACTGGGAAGTTATCCACTGTACGTATCTGGCAGGTAGCAGTCCTGAGACATGCAGGCATTACATGTGACATCATGGTCCAATGATTGGGTCTTATCAGTACAGACAGTGCTTCCATCTTACATTACAGGGGCAAAAGGGCCATACTTGAGGACAGGAATAGACTAGTTTTTAATAGTTGTGGTTTCCATTAAGGTGAACAGGTACTGTAGTCTATGTAGATGAGAAAGTCTAAAGTATGTTGAATGGAACAATTGAAAATGACTTAAGAGTCAAACAGGTAATTATGTACGGTACATGATGAGTGATTAATGAAGGGCATGACAGGACTTAAAGGAATGCAGTGTCACAATAGTTTGATGTAAAGGAGCCTAACTTTGATCAGAGGTGAGGAGGAGGTCTGATGGTGAGGCTGTGGATCAAGGGTTCATAAGGATTATGATTGTGGAGTGTTACTATTATTATTGGTATTATTGAACACTTTGAAACACTTTCTCTCAACTGACATAAATTAACTTTACTTTACTCCAGTTCTGCTCTCCTTTGCCTCGGTGCTCCTTCTGAACAGATGGCATGGCTTCTGTTCTTACTCTTTTCCTGCACCATGTTTCACTGTGGTCACTCACATTACCGTTGACTTTAATTGTTTCATCTCCTGCAACATATTTAAAAAATCATGGGTCAAAATAGCCTTATTAGGCTTGGGAGATAAGAAAAGAAGATTTTTCAGAATTATTTCAAACTTTTCACTGAAACTTGCTCCCAGTGCATCTTAGACGGAAACTGACCACTGTGTCTAAAACTGGAAAAACTGAAGCCCAATGCACAATACATCAGTTCAAATGGCTTCCTTTCGACAAAACTGACACTCACTATCTTAATGAGCATGTCATCCTGACACTTTATGAGTCATCAAAATGATTTAAACCCATTTTTTAAGATTCAATTATGTATTTTAGAATATGTTTTTACATTATAATGAAAAAAGTATAGGCGATATTTTTCTTTATAAAAACTAAAATAAAAAGCTGCCATGGACATGTTTGTCCATGTACGGACATGTTTGTCCATGTACGGACATGTTTGTCCATGTACGGACATGTTTGTCCATGTACGGACATGTTGGTCCATGTACGGACATGTTGGTCCATGTACGGACATGTTTGTTCATGTACGGACATGTTTGTCCATGTACGGACATGTTTGTCCATGTACGGACATGTTTGTCCATGTACGGACATGTTGGTCCATGTACGGACATGTTTGTCCATGTACGGACATGTTGGTCCATGTACGGACATGTTGGTCCATGTACGGACATGTTTGTCCATGTACGGACATGTTTGTTCATGTACGGACATGTTTGTCCATGTACGGACATGTTTGTTCATGTACGGACATGTTTGTCCATGTACGGACATGTTTGTTCATGTACGGACATGTTGGTCCATGTACGGACATGTTTGTCCATGTACGGACATGTTGGTCCATGTACGGACATGTTGGTCCATGTACGGACATGTTGGTCCATGTACGGACATGTTTGTCCATGTACGGACATGTTTGTTCATGTACGGACATGTTTGTCCATGTACGGACATGTTTGTTCATGTACGGACATGTTTGTTCATGTACGGACATGTTTGTCCATGTACGGACATGTTGGTCCATGTACGGACATGTTGGTCCATGTACGGACATGTTTGTCCATGTACGGACATGTTTGTTCATGTACGGACATGTTGATGACCCCTTCAGAAGGAGCTATTTGCTACCAAGGCAAAGGAGGGCAGAACTGAACAAGTAAAGCTGGTTGTCGTTAGTTGAGAGACAGTGTTTCAAAGTGTCTAATAATGACAATAACAACTAAAATAACACTCCATAATCATAATCCATGGTAACCCTCCATCCACAGCCTAGGACCTCCTCCCACCTAAAAGTTAGCTCACCTCTGATCAAGGTTAGGTGCCTTCACATTAAACTAGTGTGACACTGCATTCAATTAAAAATGAATTCATTCATTTAATGAATCACTCATCATGTACAAATCTTTTTTTCTTTCTTTTTTTTTTGGGGGGGGGGCTTTTTCATTCATTTATTTAGAGAGGGATAGGGAAAGTAGGCTGACAGGAAATAGGGAGAGAGATGTGGGGGCGACAGGCAGCAAAGTTCGTCTGGAACGGGAGATTGCAGCCTAGGGTGCCTGGAACGTCACGCCACGGCCCAGGCCGTAAAATCTTTTTTGTCTCTCATGTTTCCTTGTTCCAGTGTTACATTGGCATTTTATCCTCCACGTTTCCGTGAGAAGCATTTAACATGTAATTATTACGTCTAACTAGTAGTTTGTTTAGAACAGGTGACAAGCCTATTGTTCTGTTGTTAGAGCCAGTGAATTCAATTCAATTCAATTCAATTTTATTAAAGTGTCAAATCACAACAAGTTGTCTCAAGACACTTTACATGTAGAGTAACTTTGAATAACTTTGGCTTCTTTCCAGATGTGTGGGCATGTATCACCTCACAGACTCATGTTCAAAATATGACAGATGGTGCAACAATGAACTTGGGTACATTCTTTAACCCATTAAGAACCTGAGACCGGCTCTACAAATGTCTCCTAAATCCAGTTCAGTCAGGAACACTCACGTCAAAGTAGATTTAACCATTTACTGCAACAAATAGAGTTTAAATTCAGTTTAAACGCTTGAGTTATGTATTTGGCCGCCGACCACCCCCATCTCAAAATATTTTGAGATGGGGGTGGAAATTATGCCCTATGTTCCCTCAGCCCTATGTTTCCTCAGATTGGTAAAATGGGGTCAAGTTTTTGCTCCTTTCTGTCATGAGATATTTCTTAGCAAGATACCTAAAAAAGTGATAGACATATTTTTAACATGGTCCATGATGGAACTGTTTAAAATCCTACAATATGTGTCAAAAGGAGTGGCATGTCACAAAAGGGTACATTTTTGATATCTCAAAAATGTATGGACAGGTTTATACATAAGGTGTTATATATTATATTTTTTTGCTAAAACAAAATGTTTCTGACTGAATGTGACATGATCACGTTTAATCAGACTATTGATTGGTCTAAGTAGGTGAGATACTGACCTACTCACGGGGCTCAGTAGGTGTTTTGTATAAAGTATAGTTTTGGACCGCGACGGAGGCACGCCGTCTCAAGCAAACTTGAGCACTACATTTCTAAGTAAATAAAAAATTGTCATACACATGAAAAAACTAAATTGAAAAATAAAATAATTTGAATAAAAATAAAAAATTTTGTAATTATATATATATAAAACATTCTAAAATACACAATATTCCATATTCCATTATTCCATATTTTAGTCTTGTCCTTACTAGTGTAAGCTTATAAATGGTATTATTAATTAGGGCACATACACATATGTATATATATATATATATATATGTTTCTTATAACAAAAAATGACTTGTAAATTTCAAGTATTCTGTGAATTATGGAGGAAAATGTAAATAGTGTTACTTTTGACCCCAGTCTCCCCCCTATAGCAAAATGTGCTTTAAAAAAAAAACTTTCTAAACTGATTCATGGAGTCTATGTGGTGTGGTCAGACAATGAAATAATCAAAGTCAACGGCATGCGAGGAAAAGAGCAAAAACAGACAAAAACAGAAGGCATGCCATCTGTTCAGATTAAGGGTCATCACCATGCAAGCTTGTGATGGACATTGCCATCAATATTTTATTTGTGCCACGGACATGCAAAACGAGTGATCAGTAATATTACCAGAATCACATAGGCCTAGCCCTAAATATATAGTCATAGTGTCACAGTGTCTATTCTATTCCACAGAGGCACTTTAAAACGAGCCACTTATCAAATAAATACAATTTTAATGATTTAGGGGGGGGGAGCCGATCTACAAGCTCACAACACATCACAGCATGTTGTGAGCTTAACTATTTTATTTTATTTTTAGCCTATAAAGACATGCCCAAAATTGGGATGTCAGGGTTAAAGTGGTTAGCTATACTTTCGCAAACCTGGAGACTGGGAAGTTATCCATAAGGATAAGGATAATTCCTTTTAACAGGTCGTTCATGAAAGTCCTTGCGGTCTTGTTTCCAATGAGAACCTGTGAGCAATTGGGGTTAAGAGTCTTGCTCAGGGACAAATTTCATATCATTGGCGCATATGCTGGGATAGCCTGGAATCGAACCTGGGGCAACCAGGGCCTCTGGTTCCCTAGGCGGGCTCACTAACCACTCAGCTATGGCCGCCCCATCAACTGTACATCCACTGTACGTATCTGGCAGGTAGCAGTCCTGAGACATGCAGGCATTAAATGTGGCATCATGGTCCAATAATTGGGTCTTATCAGTACAGACAGTGCTTCCATCTTACTTTGAAAACAAGTCCGCAAGGACTTTTATGAACGGACCTGTTAGGCAAAGCATTTTAAATGTAACTGTGCTGTTTTACATTTTTTGCCTAATAAAATATTCAATCAATTATTCAAAAGAAAAAAACATTACAGGAGCAAAAGGGCCATACTTGAGGACAGGAATAGATTAAGTTCTACCAGCTAAACTAGTTTTTAATAGTTGTGGTTTCCATTAAGGTGAACAGGTACTGTAGTCTATGTTGATGAGAAAGTCTAAGGTCTAAGAGTCAAACAGGTAATTATGTACGGTACATGATGAGTGATTAATGAAGGGCATGACAGGACTTAAAGGAATGCAGTGTCACAATAGTTTGATGTAAAGGAGCCTAACTTTGATCAGAGGTGAGGAGGAGGTCTGATGGTGAGGCTGTGGATCAAGGGTTCACATGGATTATGATTGTGGAGTGTTACTATGGTTATTGGTATTATTGAACACTTTGAAACACTTTCTCTCAGAGGGCAGAACTGAACAAGTAAAACTGGTTGTCGTTAGTTGAGAGACAGTGTTTCAAAGTGTCTAATAATGACAATAACAACTATAATAACTATAATAACACTCCACAATCATAATCCATGGTAAACCTCCATCCACAGCCTAAGGCCTCCTCCCACCTAAAAGTTAGCTCACCTCTGATCAAAGTTAGGTGCCTTCACATTAAACTAGTGTGACACTGCATTCAATTACAATTAATTAATTAATTTAATTAATCACTCATCATGTACAAATATTTTTTTCTTAGTTTTTTTTGGGGGGGGGGGCTTTTTATGCCTTTATGCCTGGACCGTCACGCCACGGCCCAGGCCGTACAAATTGTTTTTGTCTCTCAAGTTTCCTTGTTCCTGTGTTACATTGGCATTTTATCCTCCACGTTTCCGTGAGAAGCATTTAACATGTAATTATTACGTCTAACACATCCAAACACATCAAGTGTAGCTTGTAGGGTGTGTCTTGTTTCCATAGTTACTTGTGCATGCCTTTGGACTTTCTCATCAACAGAGAATACCTGATCACCTTAATGGTTAATCAAGCTGCCTTTCCAAACCAAACAAATGGTTTAGCTGGTAGAACTGTCCTTTTAAAATGAAATAATAAATGCAAATATCCATGCTTTACATATATGTTTTAACACTTGTGAATATTGTTTTTACTTTCTTAGTGTCTTTTTATGAATTAGGTTTTTTAAACAGTTTTTTAAAAAACATTATGCAGTCTCATATGAAATGCAAATATAATAGATTCTATACCTATATATATATATATATCAATAAACAAATCACATTCGTTTTTAAATCAACAATCATGTTGCTTTAACTTGAGGACATCAAACAAACAATTGACATTGAACTACAACGCATGTTCTAACGTGCGCCACAAATGGCAAGTTTTATGACTTTTAAACAAACAAACAGTTGGTCTCTCACCGGCTGCCTCTCCATCTTTGTATGGCTGCACCAGTGCTGCTGTGATGTGTTCTGTGCCACGTTGCTGCTGCAGGACGCACTGTAATAATTTGTTTGTAATAATGGAGGATTGTGGAGGATTCTCCTCCTTCTCCCTTCTCTCCCTCTGTGGTTTGGTTTACACAGAGCCTTCTATTAGAGAGTTGCGCCAATGAGGGGTCAGAAACAGCGTCGGTCACGTGGTTCATGTAGCTGGAAATAGTGACAAGGAGCCGTCCACTTCAATGCATTCCATGTACTTCCGGTTCAGGGATTTGTCACTATTCGCCAATGTATGTGTATGTAGAAGACCTGGCCCGAAGAAGTGAACGGAGTTGGCGTAACTCTCTAATAGATGGCACTGGGTTTACAGGCTTCTTTCAGGTGTGGTGCTTTATAGGCTAGTGTAGTGACGCTGATTAGTAATTAGGGAATGATTTTAGACAGCTGCCACTCTGTCAGATGAGTGAGGCTGGGACGAGGCTACTCTGTCCATCAGCCCCACTTTTTAACCCTTTCATCTCCAGTGAGGATTTTCCAAGTTGACTTCACAATGTATAATACGCACCCACTCACCTTTGCAATGGAAGCACTGTCTGTACTGATGAGATTCAATTATTATCCAAAATAATTAGGATTATTTGTTTTGGTGGTTAAGTGGCTCAGAAGTTAATGCAGACACATTATTGTTTTAATAGACCCTATGACACATTAGGAGTCCATTAGTATACATTTAGGGATAGGCCACTGTGTTTTTGGTAAGATGATTATTTTGCATGTCAGTGGCAAAAATGAAATATTATGAAAATGTCCATCACAAGCTGCTATGGTGATGACTCCTGGTTATAAGGCAGCACGTAATACGAACATGAAGGATTGTTAATGTCGTTGTTTTCTTTTTGTGTAATGTGTCATATAATCCCATATGGGATGGGCCAACATACTGGCATGACACGAAAAAAAAAGAAAAAACGTTAATTCATTAATTCATATAGCTAAAATAATGTTCTGAATATTTTTTTCTTTATATAGTGGCTGACTTGGCAGAGTCCAGACTTCAAGGTAAGTCACAAAATCATGCGTCACGTAATAACCACTGTTTAACCACTGTTCACATAACCACTGTTTCTTACTTCCTGTTAGATGATGTGCTTCACAATTCAATAATTGAAGCAGTAGTCAATATGTGACGAGTTTCAATGACTTGTTGTGTCAGTTGCGGTGGTAAAAAACACTGAACAGCTTTTTATAACAGATATATTCCTCCACATCTTGACCACCACTGAATCTGTGTGTCTCATCACAGACTGTTCACTCTGACTCCCAAGAGCTTTGTTTCCTCCACCTGCTCAACCTTTATTTCATTCAATATCAGATTCAACTTTTTGTTTAAAACATAATACATGATTTGAGCCAAATACAAGGCTTTTGGTTTTTGGAATGTTGAGCACTAATGTGTTGCTGGTCACCCATTCCATTACCGTTTTCAGTTCTTTGTTCAGAATCTCAGTTAACTCACCTATTGTGGGAGCCTGCATGTGTATATATTGTCGGGTCATCCGAGTGCATAGAAGCTTTTTCAAGAGCCAATGGAAAATCATTTGTAAAAATGGAGAGGAATAAAGGACCTAGTGAACTTCCTTGTGGAATTCCACTCTCAACGCATCTAGCATTAGAGATAACTGCCATTAAAATATGCACTTTGAGTTCTGTTATATACTGTAGACATGATATTGCCTCTGGGGCAAGACCATAACACTCCAGTTTGTAAAGTAAAATTCTATAATCGATATCAAAGGCAGAGCTATAATCTAATAATACTGCTGCCACCATGTTTCCCGTCAATCTCTCTCATCCATTGATCATCATTTGTGTCAGTGCTGTGGCTGTAGAGCAGCGCTACTCAACCCGCGACCCGCGGGCCGCATGAGGCCCCATCGCAGGGTCTCTGCGGCCGCTCAGGGTCAAACCATGAGGGGCCAAAAAGCATTTTGATGCGATCGCCGGCCATTTTCTCAAAATTGTCTCCGATACTTTCAACCATGCGACACTAATGGTTGTTGTGTTCTATTGCACTCTGATACATTACAAAAAAATAATAAATAAATGGCAGCTCACAACGTTTCACTGTGTGATGCGTTGTGAGCTTGTAGATCTGCTATTTTCAAATAGGTATAGTAGTTAAACTGGTTTTGATGCCAAACACATTGTTGAATAAATGTGAATTACAATAGCATGATGTAGTTGTGTTTTCTATCATCACACCACCTCGTTAATATTTAGAGGGAAAAAATAAGAATTCATTCATTCATTAATTAAAATGTTCCCATGCACAGGCTTTGTTATATTTGATTCCCTGTGTGTGTGTGTGTGTGTGTGTGTGTGTGTGTGTGTGTGTGTGTGTGTGTGTGTGTGTGTGTGTGTGTGTGTGTGTGTGCGTGTGTGTGTGTGTGTGTGTGTGTGTGTGTTTGCGTGTGTGCGTGTGTGCGTGGTTGTGTGTGTGTGTGTGTGCGCGTGTGTGCATGCGTGTTTTGACATCCTTGGCCAATAGGAAAATGTTTTGCGTTGACAACAAGCCAACATGAATGCGTTGCTATGGTGAATCTAGTTAAACCAGTTTGTGAGAAGGAAGTACAGACAGACAGACAGACAGAATGATTAATGACAAAGAATGTCATTAATCCATAGATCCATAGATAGATTTGGCATGCAGCCGTGTAGTTCAAACACTAAAGTCAAATGGTATTAAACCAGTATTTAGTGCATTTACTACGGTGACAGAAACGATACAACAATACAAGTTGGAAAACAATAATAATAATGTTTTCACTAAAAAAAAAAAAAACTAAAGTTGTAACAGTCATTATAACTGAATGCTTCATGAAAAGACAAGAATACAAATAATGTGTGTTTACATAGAGTATGTATTGTATTCTTCTCAACCAATAGAGAAGAGAAATAACATACTGTGGGTGTAAAGTAAAACACATCTAGCATTAGAGATACTGCCATTAAAATATACACTTGGAGTTCTGTTATATAGATAGCTTTCTAGTTTCTAGACATGATATCACCTTTGGGGCAAAACCATAACTCTCCATTTGTGAAGTAACATTCTATAATCGATATCAAAGGCAGAGCTATAATCTAATAATACTGCTGATAATATATATATGATGATATAATCTAATAATACTGCTCCCACCATGTTTCCCGTCAATCTGTCTCATCAATTGATCTGTCATTTGTGTCAATGCTGTGGCTGTAGAGTGACCGTGTGGCGCATGTTGATCCTCACTCATCAGACTGTTAACAGAGAAATAGCATTGTATTTGGTTGAATACATTGTTTTCTACTAGTTTGTTTAGAACAGGTGACAAGCTTATTGTTCTGCTCTTAGAGCCAGTGAAGGCATTCTTTGCATTGTTGGGGAGTGGAATAACGTTGGCTTCTTTCCAGATGTGTGGGCATGTATCACCTCACAGACTCATGTTAACAATATGACAGATGGCCCAGCAATGAACTGGCTACATTCTTTAACCCATTAAGAACCTGAGACCGGCTCTACAAATGTCTCCTAAATCCAGTTCAGTCAGGAACACTCACGTCAAAGTAGATTTAACCATTTACTGCAACAAATAGAGTTTAAATTCTTTTTAAACGCTTGAGTTATGTATTTGGCTGCCGACCGCCCCCATGATGGGGGTGGAAATTAGGCCCTATGTTCCCTCAACCCTATGTTTCCTCAGATTGGTAAAATGGGGTCAAGTTTTTGCTCCTTTCTGTCATGAGATATTTCTTAGCAAGATACCTAAAAAAGTGATAGACATATTTTTAACATGGTCCATGATGGAACTGTTTAAAATCCTACAATATGTGTCAAAAGGAATGGCATGTCACAAAAGGGAACATTTTTGATATCTCAAAAATGTATGGACAGGTTTATACATAAAGGTGCTCTAAGTTATATTTTTTTGCTGAAACAAAATGTTTCTGACTGAATGTGACATGATCACGTTTAATCAGACTATTGATTGGTCTAAGTAGGTGAGATACTGACCTACTCACGGGGCTCAGTAGGTGTTTTGTATAAAGTATAGTTTTGGACCGCGACGGAGGCGCGCCGTCTCAAGCAAACTTGAGCACTACATTTATAAGTAAAAATACATTTAAATAAAAGATAGACATGCATATGAAAAAAACAAATTGAAAAATTAAATAATTTGAATAAAAATAATTGTAATTATATATATAAAACATTCTAAAATAACAATATTAAATTATAAAAAAAATACATATTTTATTCTTGTCCTAACTAGTGTATGCTTATAAATGGTATTATTAATTAGGGCACACATATATATATATATATATATATATATATATATATATATATATATATATATATATATATATATATATATATATATATATATATATATATATATATATATATGTGTTTCTTATAACAAAAAATGACTACAGTAGTATATTTCAAGTATTCTGTGAATTATGAAGGAAAATGTAAATAGTGTTACTTTTGACCCCAGTCTCCCCCCTATAGCAAAATGTGCTTTAAAAAAAAAAAATTTCCTTTCTTTTTCAACTGATTCATGGAGTCTATGTGGTGTGGTCAGACAATGAAATAATCAAAGTCAACGGCATGCGAGGAAAAGAGCAAAAAGAGACAAAAACAGGGCATGCCATCTGTTCAGATTAGGGGTCATCACCATGCAAACTTGTGATGGACATTTCTATCTATAATTTATTGTTGCCAGGGACATGCAAAACGAGTGATCAGTAATATTACCAGAATCACATACTGTAGGCCTAGCCCTAAATATATAGTCATAGTGTCACAGTGTCTACTCTATTCCACAGCGCTATACATTTTAAAACAATTTTAAGCTCACAACACATCACAGCATGTTGTGAGCTTGTAGATCAGCTATTTAATTTTTTAGCCTATAATGACATGCCCAAAATTGGGATGTCAGGGTTAAAGTGGTTAGTTATACTTTCGCTAGTCTGGGAGGTTTCGGCTGAAAGCCTGGGCAGCAGGCGCGCGGCCACTGCGTTCTCATTCAAATCAACAGCCAATGAAGAAAAGGGGGCGGGATCCACATGCAGTGAGTGTTGCATGTAAATAGGATCGACGGGAAGCAATTTCCCCTTGAGAAATTGCGGCCGCCATTGTTGTGTACTGCTGTTTGCCTCTCGTCGGACTTTTTAGACGAGTTGCACAGCTCTCAGACCGGTAAGAGGCGCGTAAGTTACATCCCGACCACAAATACCAGGGCTCTGGCCCAGAAGTTCCTCGCCGAGAGCTGGCGAAAACTTCTGGGAACTCAGATACTTTCGCAAACCTGGAGACTGGGAAGTTATCCACTGTACGTATCTGGCAGGTAGCAGTCCTGAGACATGCAGGCATTAAATGTGGCATCATGGTCTAATAATTGGGTCTTATCAGTACAAACAGTGCTTCCATCTTACATTACAGGAGCAAAAGGGCCATACTTGAGGACAGGAATAGATGGAAGTTCTACCAGCTAAACTAGTTTTTAATAGTTGTGGTTTCCATTAAGGTGAACAGGTACTGTAGTCTATGTTGATGAGAAAGTCTAAGGTATGCTGAATGGTCTAAGTTGCTTGTTGCATATGGTCTAAGACCATATGCATATGGTCCATATTGATATGGTCTAAAATAATCCATAAATGAAATCTGAAAAAAAATGAAAAATGAAATCCATATTGCATATGGTCTAAGACCATATGCTATGGTCTAAGAGTCAAACAGGTAATTATGTACGGTACATGATGAGTGATTAATGAAGGTCATGACAGGACTTAAAGGAATGCAGTGTCACAATAGTTTGATGTAAAGGAGCCTAACTTTGATCAGAGGTGAGGAGGAGGTCTGATGGTGAGGCTGTGGATCAAGGGTTTCCATGGATTATGATTGTGGAGTGTTACTATGAGTATTGGTATTATTGAACACTTTGAAACACTTTCTCTCAGAGGGCAGAACTGAACAAGTAAAGCTGGTTGTCGTTAGTTGAGAGACAATGTTTCAAAGTGTCTAATAATGACAATAACAACTATAATAACTATAATAACACTCCACAATCATAATCCATGGTAACCCTCCATCCACAGCCTAGGACCTCCTCCCACCTAAAAGTTAGCTCACCTCTGATCAAAGTTAGGTGCCTTCACATTAAACTAGTGTGACACTGCATTCAATTAATTAATCACTCATCATGTATATTATTTTTATTTGGGGGGGGGGGGGGGGTTTATGCCTTTATTTAGGAGAGTGATAGGGAAAGTAGTCTGACAGGAAATAGGGAGAGAGATGTGGGGGTGACACGCAGCAAAGGCTGTCGGGAACGGGAGTCGAACCCGCGACACGCTGTCAGGCTGGCAGATTGCAGCCTAGGGTGCCTGGACCGTCACGCCACGGCCCAGGCCGTACAAATTGTTTTTGTCTCTCAAGTTTCCTTGTTCCTGTGTTACATTGGCATTTTATCCTTGACGTTTCCGTGAGAAGGATTTAACATGTAATTATTACGTCTAACACATCCAAACACATCAAGTGCAGCTTGTAGGGTGTGTCTTGTTTCCATAGTTACTTGTGCATGCCTTTGGACTTTCTCATCAACAGAGAATACCTGATCATCTTAATGGAAACCACAACTATTCAAGCTGCCTTTCCAAACCAAACAAATGGTTTAGCTGGTAGAACTTGTCCTCAACTAAACCTGTCCTTTGAAAAGCCAGCAATCTCTATATTAGCCATATGATGTATAATAACCACCCACTCACCTTTGCAATGGGAGCCCTGTCTGTACTGATGAGACTCAATTATTATTATCCAAAATAATTAGGATTATTTGTTTTGGTGATTAAGTGGCTCGGTAGTATTATTGTTTTGAAATGTGCAGCACATTGGAATAGACCCTATGACACATTAGGAGTCCATTAGTATGCATTTAGGGCTAGGCCAGGTGTTTTGGTAAGATACTTATTTTGCAAGTCTGTCGCAAAAATTAAATATTATGAAAATGTCCATCACAAGCTGCCATGGGATGTTACTGTCATTTGTTTTCCGTTTGTGTAATGTGTCATATAATCCCATATGGGATGAGCCAAAATGCTGGCATGACACGAAAATAAAACAATCATTGATTAATGAATTCATAGCTAAAATAATGTTCTGATTTGTTTTTTCTTTATATAGTGGCTGACATGGCAGCGTCCAGCGACGAAGGTAAGTCACAAAATCATGCGTCACAACACTGTTTCTTACTTCCTGATAGATGAACCGTGTTATGGAGTGGAGGGAGAGATGTGCTTCACACTTCAATAATTGAAGCAGTAGTCGATATGTGACCAAATCAATGAGCAGTATTCAATATGTGACAAAACCATTGAGCAGTATTCAATATGTTACAAAACCATTGAGCAGTATTCAATATGTTACAAAACCAATGAGCAGTATTCAATATGTTACAAAACCAATGAGCAGTATTCAATATGTTACAAAACCATTGAGCAGTATTCAATATGTGACAAAACCATTGAGCAGTATTCAATATGTGACAAAAACCATTGAGCAGTAGTCAATATGTGACAGCAGTAGTACATATGTAAAAGGACTAGAGTTTCAATGACTTGTTGTGTCAGTTGCGGTGGTAAAAAACACTGAACAGCTTTTTATAACATATATTCCTCCACATCTTGACCACCACTGAATCTGTGTGTCTCGTCCATGACAGATTGTTCACTATGACTCCCAAGAGCTTTGTTTCCTCCACCTGCTCAACCTTTACATTATTCAACGTCAGATTCATCTGCGGTTTAAAACTTAATACGTGATTTGAGCCAAATACAAGGCTTTTGTTTTTTGGAATGTTGAGCACTAATGTGTTGCTGGTCACCCATTCCATTACCGTTTTCAGTTCTTTGTTCAGAATCTCAGTTAACTCACCTATTGTGGGAGCCTGCATGTGTATATAATTGTGGGGTCATCCGAGTACATAGAAGCTTTTTCAAGAGCCAATGGAAAATCATTTGTAAAAATGGAGAGGAATAAAGGACCTAGTAAACTTCCTTGTGGAATTCCACTCTCAACGCATCTAGCATTAGAGATAACTGCCATTAAAATATGCACTTTGAGTTCTGTTATATAGATAGCTTTCTAGATATGATATCGCCTCTGGGGCAAGACCATAACGCTCCAGTTTGTCAAGTAAGATTCTATGATCGATCACATCAAAGGCAGAGCTATAATCTAATAATACTGCTCCCACCATGTTTCCCAACAATCTCTCTCATCCATTGATCTGTCATTTGTGTCAGTGCTGTGGCTGTAGAGTGATGCATATTGATACTCACTTATCAGATTGTTAACATATATATAGCATTTGTATTTGGTTTGGTTGGATACATTGTATTCTAGTAGTTTGTTTAGAACAGGTGACAAGCTTATTGTTCTGCTGTTAGAGCCAGTGAAGGCATTCTTTGCATTGTTGGGGAGTGGAATAACGTTGGCTTCTTTCCAGATGTGTGGGCATGTATCACCTCACAGACTCATGTTCAAAATATAGATGGGTGCAGCAATGGCTACATTCTTTAACACATTAAGAACCTGAGACAGATTCTACAAATGTCTCCTAAATCATAACAGTGTTCTGAAAAACGTATGTGCTCAAACTTTTTCATGTCAGGGACCCCCAAAGTGATATGTATTTGGCCGCTGACCTTGGGCAGGCAGCAGGCAGGCAGGTAACAAGCAGGCAGTGGAACAGGTGAGCTGGGCTCTGAAGCAGAGGAGAAAGGTTTAAGTTGCAGGCAAGAATCTTGAGGACAAACCTGGACAACAGGGAACACTAGGAATAAACTAGGAATATACTAGAAACACTGGAAATAAATCACTAGGGAAACTGTCGAGAATCAAGCTACTAACATGGGAGGTTGTGCAATGATCTGGTGATGAGTGTAGAGAAGACCAGGGTTCAAATACTGTGAGGGTTGATGAGTTGATGGGCGACAGGTGTGTCAACTGATGGAGACGAGGTGACCATAGACAGGTGTGTGGAAGCTGGAAGCTGGGAGGCAAGCCTACGCCCACACAGAGTATGCCACAGAGTATGCCACAGAGTATGCCCACACAGAGCCACACAGTATGCCCACACAGAGACACACAGTATGCCCACACAGACACACACAGTATGCCCACACAGACACACACAGTATGCCCACACAGACACACACAGTATGCCCACACAGAGACACAGAGTATGTGCCCACAGAGTATGCCCACACAGAGAGTCCCCCCTCGTTTATAGGGGTGTTCGATTTTTTTACATTGCCAACTCTCACATGTACATAAACGTTCAGATTTCAAATATAAAGTGCTTACCCCCGAGCCACGGATGTTACAAGGCGATCCGGACCGCAATAAGTACCCGTATCTCCCCTATTGTTCAATAAAAAGCATTTTGATCCCATCGCCGGCCATTTTCTCCAAATTTTCTCAGATACTTTCAACCATGCGACACTAATGGTTGTTGTGTTCTATTGCACTCTGATACATTACAAAAATATTATTAAAAAATGGCCGGCGATGGGATTAAAATGCTTTTTATTGAACAATAGGGGAGATACGGGTACTTATAATGGTCCGGATCGCCTTGTAACATCCGTGGCTCGGGGGTAAGCACTTTATATTTGAAATCTGAACGTTTATGTACATGTGAGAGTTGGCAATGTAAAAAAATCGAGCACCCCTATAAACCAGGGGGACTCGGCAACATGACTGTCATGGTATGACAGTCATGTTTCAGTTCTTGTTTTAAGCCTTCTTTACCTGCGAGTCACTTAGAAAAACTTACAAAACTATTTAACTCCAGCACAGGCGGGCGTGTGTTTGCTCATCTCATGCACACGTTTATTTTTATTTTCAAGATTTAAAAATAAAATAAAAAAAATAGCTGCTCTACAAGCTCACAACGTTTCACCTTGTGATGCGTCGTGAGCTTGTAGATCTGCTATTTTCAAATAGGTATAGTAGTTAAAACTGGTTTTGATGCCAAACACAATGTTGAATAAATATGAATAACGATAGCATGATGTAGTTGTGTTTTCCATCATCACACCACCTTGTTAATATTTAGAGGGAAAAAATAAGAATTAATTCATTAAAATGTTCCCATGCACAGGCTTTGTTATATTTGATTCCCTGTGTGTGTGTGTGTGTGTGTGTGTGTGTGTGTGTGTGTGTGTGTGTGTGTGTGTGTGTGTGTGTGTGTGTGTGTGTGTGTGTGTGTGTGTGTGTGTGTGTGTGTGTGTGTGTGTGTGTGTGTGCATGCGTGTTTTGACATACTTGGCCAATAGGAAAATGTTTTGCGTTGACAACAAGCCAACATGAATGCGTTGCTATGGTGAATCTAGTTAAACCAGTTTGTGAGAAGGAAGTACAGACAGACAGACAGAATGATTAATGACAAAGAATGTTATTAATCCATAGATCTATAGACAGATTTGGTATTCAGCCGTGTAGTTCAAACACTAAAGTCAAATGGTATTAAACCAGTATTTAGTGCATTTACTACGGTGACAGAAACGATACAACAATACAAGTTGGAAAAAATTAAAAATAATGTTTTCACTCAAAAAAAAAAAACCGAAAAGACAAGAATACAAATAATGTGTGTTTACATAGAGTATGTATTGTATTCTTCTCAGCCAATAGAGAAGAGAAATAACATACTGTAGGTGTAAAGTAAAACACATCTAGCATTAGAGATACTGCCATTAAAATATACACAGAGTTCTGTTATATAGATAGCTTTGTAGTTTCTAGACATTAAATCACCTTTGGGGCAAAACCATGACTCTCCATTTGTGAAGTAACATTCTATAATCAATATCAAAGGCAGAGATATAATCTAATAATACTGCTGATAATATATATATGATGATATAATCTAATAATACTGCTGATAATATATATATGATGATATAATCTAATAATACTGCTCCAACCATGTTTCCTGTCAATCTGTCTCATCAATTGATCTGTCATTTGTGTCAGTGCTGTGGCTGTAGAGTGACGCATGTTGATCCTCACTCATCAGACTGTTAACAGAGAAATAGCATTATATTTGGTTAAATAACAAATTAAATTTTTGTATCTAGTAGTTTGTTTAGAACAGGTGACAAGTTTATTGTTCTGCTGTTAGAGCCAGTGAAGGCATTGTTTGCATTGTTGGGGAGTGGAATAACGTTGTCTTCTTTCCAGATGTGTGGGCATGTATCACCTCACAGACTCATGTTAACAATATGACAGATGGTGCAGCAATGAACTTGGCTACATTCTTTAACCCATTAAGAACCTGAGACCGGCTCTACAAATGTCTCCTAAATCCAGTTCAGTCAGGAACACTCACGTCAAAGTAGATTTAACCATTTACTGCAACAAATAAGAGTTTAAATTCAGTTTAAACGCTTGAGTTATGTATTTGGCCGCCGACCGCCCCCATCTCAAAATATTTTGTTCCAGGGACCCCCCAGAAGCAAAGATTTGAGTTACAAATGTTCGCTTTAAAAGAATATAGATATTCAAAGATTTGCAGACATTGTCATTGTATTTCAAAAATAGCCGATCTACAGGCTCGTCATTGACATTTTTTAATAGCCAAAGAATATAGTACAGTTAGGTAGAGTGAATGTGACTTCCTACACTGTTAGAGACAGTTAGAGACAGGTACAGTTAGAGACAGTTAGAGACAGGTACAGTTAGAGACAGTTAGAGACAGGTACAGTTAGAGACAGTTAGAGACAGGTACAGTTAGAGACAGGTACAGTTAGAGCCAGTTAGAGACAGGTACAGTTAGAGACAGTTAGAGACAGTTAGAAACAGGTACAGTTAGAGACAGGTACAGTTAGAGCCAGTTAGAGACAGGTACAGTTAGAGACATTTAGAGACAGGTACAGTTAGAGACAGGTACAGTTAGAGACAGGTACAGTCATTTAGAGACAGGTACAGTTAGAGACAGTTAGAGAAAGGTACAGTTAGAGACAGGTACAGTTAGAGACAGTTAGAGACAGGCACGGTTAGAGAGAGGTACAGTTAGAGACAGTTAGAGACAGGTACAGTTAGAGACAGGTACAGTTAGACAGTTAGAGACAGGTACAGTTAGAGACAGTTAGAGACAGGTACAGTTAGAGACAGTTAGAGACAGGTACAGTTAGAGACAGTTAGAGACAGGTACAGTTAGAGACAGGTACAGTTAGAGACAGTCAGAGACAGGTACAGTTAGAGACAGGTACAGTTAGAGACAGTTAGAGACAGTTAGAGACAGGTACAGTTAGAGACAGTTAGAGACAGGTACAGTTAGAGACAGTTAGAGACAGGTACAGTTAGAGACAGTGAGCTTCCATCACTGTGATGACCACTAGCTGCACTGACTCTATTGGCTGACTCTATTCAGCACTGTGATTGGCTAGCGAGACACATGACACATGTGCATAGTCCTATGAATAGGACTATGCAATTTAAAAAAAACACATTTATGGGTTTTTTTAAGTGAGTCATGGGTCTGTGATGACCACTGTGACCACACCGCCCACTTCACACTGGGTGTGATTTTTTCAGTTGATGTGATGTAGCCTAAAGAATGATGCTGTAAAGTGTAATGTGAAGGATTAGGGTTATTACTAGGTATTATAATGAAAAGAACATCTGTGGACCATTCCTCCTCAAGGCTTAGGGTTAAATTTTAATAAATACATGTACAAATGGCATTCATAAAATCCTATTTCTAATAGTACTACTAAACATGCAGATGTCCTCATAAGTATAGTCATACAGTGTGTGTGTGTGTGTGTGTGTGTGTGTGTGTGTGTGTGTGTGTGTGCGTGTGCGTGTGCGTGTGTGTGTGTTGCAGTACAACAATGTATGCCATCCATAATGTGTTTAAATGAACGCTAATAGTTTCATATGTCACTAATTATTTTATTTACTCCAACAGGTGACTTTAAACTCACCACTAAAGGCTGGGCTGGGGGTAGGCTAGGTGATAATGTCATCCTCCCCTGTCACCTCCCTCCTGGGACCAATGCGGTTTCCATGACAATCAGGTGGTTTAAGTATACAGAGTGCATTTACGTGTATAAGAAAGGTCAGGGGATAGAGGGGAGGGGCTATGAGGGCAGACTGTCCCTGGACGTCCAGGAGCTGGAGAAAGGCAACGTGTCTCTGAGACTGAAAGACTACAATGATGGGACAGATTTAGCATATTACATCTGTCAGGTCCAACATGGAGAACAGGAGGTGGAGGCTGCTGTGTTATTAGGCTCTGGTAAGTGTTGTACTGTCACAGTGCATTATTATTAACCTTGACATGTACAATGATGTGATCATGTTTATCTC
This sequence comes from Gymnoscopelus braueri, assembly GCF_963280865.1. Lineage (NCBI taxonomy): Eukaryota > Metazoa > Chordata > Actinopteri > Myctophiformes > Myctophidae > Gymnoscopelus > Gymnoscopelus braueri. Next base: position 1,809,527 of record NC_137613.1, on the reverse strand, counting down.
TTCATGTATTAATAACATTGTGCTTTCATATAATGTCTAGAATTGTTTACAGCAGTGGTTCTCAACCAGTGGTCCGGGGACCACCAGTGGTCCTTGGACCTTGGGATGGGGGGGGGGGGGGGGGGGGTACCACGGGGTCCCCAGCAAAATCAGTTAACATAGCGTCACAATCATTTTAACCACTTAGCCTTGGCTATTCAAAAATTCAGCAGCTATTCAGCAGATCTACAAGCTCATAGCGCGGCACCGAGTGCCGCGCTATGAGCTTGTAGATCTGCTATTTTGTTTCAATCTTGAAAAGGTGTGTAAATCTTTGAATAGATATATTTTTGAAAGCAAAATTTTCATTTAAATATTTGTTTCTGGGGGTCCTTGGCACAAAACACTTTCAGATGGGGGTCCACGGCCAAATGTATCAATTTAGGGGTTGAAAAAAAAAGGGTTGAAAACCACTGGTTTACAGTAATCTGAGTCTTCATTATGTTTCATAACGTGGCTGTTGAGCAGAAACCTTGTATCTCCATAGTTAATCTTTATATGTTTTGTCATAAATCAATGTCCTATACTTAGTGGTATGACAGTGTAACACAAAGGTACGTAAATAGTTCATCTACAAAGAGAAATTTGCTGTCTCTGTGACCCAAACTAGTGAAAATAGCCGATCTACAAGCTCACAATGCATCACAATGCTGCGCGTTGTGAGCTTGTAGATCAGCTATTTTCAAACGTGTTCTTTTTTACTCTAGAAAGTATTTGATTACTTTTTATTATGACATTATTTTGAAAAAGCGTTTGAAATGTCTTTAATTTGTCAATTATTTTATTTTTGAAATAATAAGTTAAAGAATGGTAGGAAACAAAAAGAAAAGAGAGGTTTACTCATGACCCATAAGCATTGGTCCGTGACCCAAAGATGGGTCCCGGCCCACTGTTTGGGAAACACTGGTCTAGATCAGTTTTAGGGTTTTTTGGGACCCCGAGGGGTCCTTGGGGGTTCCAGGGGGTCCTTGGGGGGTTCCAGGGGGTCCCCAGTAAAATGTGTTTAAAACAGAATCACCATCATTTTAACCACTTTATCCATTTATACGTTGGCTATTGAACGAATAGCAGATCTACAAGCTCACCGTTGGAAGCTGCAGTGGTGGAAAGTAACTAAGTATATTTACTCAAGTACTGTACTTAAGTACAATTTGAGGTACTTTTACTTTATTGGAGTATTTCATATCGTCAATACTTTTACTTCTACTCCACTACATCAAAGAGGCAAATATTGTACTTTTACTCCACTACAATTATTTAAAAACTTTAGTTACTAGTTACTTTGCAGATAAAAGTTATTATATTATAAAACATACATTAACCACTTTAGCCCTATTTTACTTAAAGTTGTACAATTCAAAATCACAACTAACGATTTTTAGCAACCTCTGCTGGTCACTACCGTCACTGCATAGAATTTCCGTAATCCTCGATTACCCAGAATTCCATTCGTTTTCACCGGAAGCCGGAAGCGTTTCAAAAAGCGATCTTTTAATTGTTTTATACTATCTACGGATCGTTTCTCTTAGCCAGTGGAGCATTAGTTACCATGAGCTGTGCTTTCTTTTTCTGTTCTTTTTCGATCTTCCAATCCTACATTATCTTAAAATCAGCGTGAGGTTCCTTTTTGTTAATAGCGCGGTAGTTCCTGGCCAAACAGGAAACCGTTGCGGTAGTTCCTGAGGACGTCGGCCACGACGTCATGACGTTGGCCAGGAACGTCATTTTCCCGGGAAAGTCCCCCCCGTACACGTTCAATAGAAAATATATAAATAAAAGGCTTCCGGGGGTGAAATTCACGGAGTGGGTGTTGTGAAACTTTTGCCACTCGCAAAAGATATACAATTTAACTTTAGTTTTGTTGAAAACGTTACCTAGTATTACTTTAAACTATCCAATCTTCAAGCTCACAACGCGTGGTGATGCTATGCGTTGTGAGCTTGTAGATCTGCTGTTTTCAAACATTTTAGTACTTTTACTTTCGGTACTTTAAGTACATTTTTATACCAATACTTTTGTACTTTTACTCAAGTAAGTTTTGAATTCCGGACTTTCCCTTGTAACAGAGTACTTCTACATTGCAGTATTGATACTTTTACTTAAGTAAAACATTTGATTACTTTTTCCACCACTGGAAGCTTGTACATCTGCTATTTTGGAACATTTTTAAAAATGTTTGGAAGTTTTAGATTATTAAAAAAAAAGAGTTTTAAACACATTTTCTCTTCTGGGGGTCCCTGGTGCAAAACATTTTCAGATGGGGGTCCGCGGCTAAATACATCAATTTGGGGGTCCTTGACATGACAAAGTTTGAGAACAACTGGTCTAGATGACAACAAATACATTCATCACAGAATGGCCCACAACAGTGGTTCTCAAAGTGGGTCCCAGGGACCCCCAGGGGTCCTTGAGGGGGTTCCAGGGGGTCCCCAGCTAAATTATTGATAGTTAGGAACCAAATGGATCCTTACCGATCTGTAACTCTGAGAGTGTACAAATGGAACCTTATGGGTCCATTTGGTTCCATTTGTACACTCTCAGAGGTAAGGGGGTCCATGGCTTAATGTAGTGTTTCCCAAAGAGTGGGCCACGAGTAATTATACTTTTTTTTTTTAGTTTTCTACACTTAGTTTCTAATTATTTCAAAAGATTTAAAAAAAATCTAACAAAAAAGAAATCAAATTCTTTTTCAAAAGAATGTCATTAATATGAACTTAGTGAAATAGCAGATCTACAAGCTCACAAAGTGTTGCACTGTAATGCGTTGTGAGCTTGTAGATCTGCTATTTTTCACTATTTTCTCGATAAAATTTCTCATTTGGGTCTTGATCCAAACATGTTGGGACCCACTGGTCTAATGCATACTAGACTGGGGGTCCTCAAGTAAAACAGAGTCTGTGAACCACCGGCCTACAATAATGTTTGTCATGTTTATCTCTTATGTATGTATGTATGTATGTATGTATGTATGTATGTATGTATGTATGTATGTATGTATGTATGTATGTATGTATGTATGTGTGTGTGTGTGTGTATGTGTATGTGTATGTGTATGTGTATGTGTATGTGTGTGTGTGTGTGTGTGTGTGTGTGTGTGTAGTCATATTTCTGTATGTATGTATCAGTTTTCTAATCATGGAATGTGTTTTGTCTTTTCATGAATTATGAACATGAATGGAACATGAGTAGGTGGTGAGTAACAAATCTAATGTGTTATTAAAATGATTGTTTGTGTACTTTGCATACATAACCTCAAATGTGACCTTTCTGCTAAATCCAACCAATTATTATTAAGGTTATGAGGATAAAAAATCATCTCTTGTACTGATGTCTTAAGGTCCTTACACACCAGGGCGAATTCTTCATGCGAATAAATACGTTTTTTTTTAAAAACCTTATAAAGTCAATGCAAGCGTCCACATCAGTTTCGCGAAGCGAAAAAGCGTCTTTTAATTATTCGGAACGAGTCCGAATTTTGCGTATATTCGCATATTCGCCGGTGTGTAAGGACCTTTAGTCTGCAGTTTTAATACAATATGAGGTCCTTGAGGGGGTCCCGGGGGGTCCCCAGCTAAATGATTGATAGTTAGGAACCAAATGGACCCTTACCACTCTGTAACTCTGAGAGTTTACAAATGGAACCAAATGGACCCTTATGGGTCCATTTGGTTCCATTTGAACACTCTCAGAGTAATGGGAGTCCATGGCTTAATGCAGTGTTTCCCAAAGAGTGTGTCAGGACCCATTTTTGGGCCACGAGTAAATATACCTTTTTTTTTCTTCTACTTTTCTACTAGTTTTTAATTATTTCAAAAGATTAAAAAAAAAATGCTAGCAAAAAATAAATCAAATAATTTTTCAAAATAATTTCATTAATACAAAACATTAACTCTTAAGTAGTAATGAAAATAGCAGATCTACAAGCTCACAAAGTGTTGCACTGTGATGCGTTGTGAGCTTGTAGATCTGCTATTTTCTCTATAAAACTTGAGTCAAACATTTTGGGACCCACTGGTCTAATGCATACTAGACTGGGGGTCCTCAAATAAAAAAAGAGTCTGGGAACCACCGGCCTACAATAATGTTTGTCATGTTTATCTCTTATGTATGTAGATGCGTGCGTGCGCGCGTGCGTAATTGCTTGCGCGTGCGTACGCGAGTGTGTGTACATGTGCAGAGATGGGAAAAGTACTGACATTCTGTACTCGAGTAGAAGTACAATTACTTGCGTAAAAAACGACTTTGGTAAAAAGTAGAAGTACTCATTCAAATAATGACTCGAGTAAAAGTAAAAAAGTACAGGCTCTGAAATGTAGTTTATGAGTAAAAGTAAAAGTATTTTTACCGAATGTTTCTGTGCATTAAACTTAAAAGATCCCCACCAAACACATGTCTTAAAAAAAAAAGAAACGGCCCAACTTATTAAAACATTTTATATTTGAAAAATATATATTTCTCATTTGGGTTTTGAGTCAAACATTTTGGGACTCACTGGTCTAATGCATACTAGACTGGGGGGTCCTCAAATAAAACAGAGTCTGGGACCACCGGCCTACAATAATGTTTGTCATGTTTATCTCGTATGTATGTATGTATGTATGTATGTATGTATGTATGTATGTATGTATGTATGTATGTATGTATGTATATGTGTGTGTGTGTGTGTGTGTGTGTGTGTGTGTGTGTGTGTGTGTGTGTGTGTGTGTGTGTGTGTGTGTGTGTGTGTGTGTGTGTGTGTGTGTGTGTGCAGTCATATTTCTGTATGTGAAGTATCAGTTTTCTAATCATGAATGTGTTTTATCTTTTCATGAATTATGAACATGAATGGAACATGACTAGTGGGTGAGTATCAAATCTAATGTGTTATTAAAATGATTGTTTGTGTACTTTGCATACATAACCTCAAATGTGACCTTTCTGCTAAATCCAACCAATTATTATTAAGGTTATGAGGATAACAAATCATCTCTTGTACTGATGTCTTAAGGTCCTTACACACCAGGGCGAATTCTTCATAAGAATAAATACGTTTTTTTTTAAAAATCTTATAAAGTCAATGTAAGCGTCCACATCAGTTTCGCGAAGCGAAAAAGCGTCTTTTAATTATTCGGAACGAGTCAGAATTTTGCGTATATTGGCATATTCGCCGGTGTGTAAGGACCTTTAGTCTGCAGTTTTAATACAATATGAGGTCCTTGAGGGGGTCCCAGGGGGTCCCCAGCTAAATGATTGATAGTTAGGAACCAAATGGACCCTTACCACTCTGTAACTCTGAGAGTTTACAAATGGAACCAAATGGACCCTTATGGGTCCATTTGGTTCCATTTGAACACTCTCAGAGTAATGGGAGTCCATGGCTTAATGCAGTGTTTCCCAAAGAGTGGGTCAGGACCCATTTTTGGGCCACGAGTAAATATACCTTTTTTTTTGTTTTCTACTTTTCTACTAGTTTTTAATTATTTCAAAAGATTAAAAAAAAAAATGCTAGCAAAAATAAATCAAATAATTTTTCAAAAGAATTTCATTAATACAAAACATTAACTTTTAAGTAGTAATGAAAATAGCAGATCTACAAGCTCACAAAGTTTTGCACTGTGATGCGTTGTGAGCTTGTAGATCTGCTATTTTCTCTATAAAACTTGAGTCAAACATTTTGGGACCCACTGGTCTAATGCATACTAGACTGGGGGTCCTCAAATAAAAAAGAGTCTGGGAACCACCGGCCTACAATAATGTTTGTCATGTTTATCTCTTATGTATGTAGGTGCGTGCGCGTGTGCGTAATTGCTTGCGCGTGCGTACGCGCGTGCGCGAGTGTGTGTACATGTGCAGAGATGGGAAAAGTACTGACATTCTGTACTCGAGTAGAGTTTGGTAAAAGTAGAAGTATTCATTCAAATAATGACAGAGTAAAAGTAAAAAAGTACAGGCTCTGAAATGTAGTTTATGAGTAAAAGTAAAAGTATTTTTACCGAATGTTTCTGTGCATTAAACTTAAAAGATCCCCACCAAACACATGTCTTTTTTTTTTTTAAAACGGCCCAACTTATTAAAACATTTTATATTTGAAAAATGGTCTTAATTAAAGTAAAGTATACATGATGTGAACATGCACGGTACATCATTATCAGACTTAATTTATCCTTCAACTTCTAGTTTATGCCCCAAAATGACTGGATATACAGGTTGTGTAGCGATTTGTAGCAATTGTAGAAATATTAGACCTTAATTGTTGAATGTTTAAGCATGTTCTAATCATATAGACTTTACTTATAGGTATTCAACAGGGGGTCCGGGACCCTTAGGGATCCTCAGAATTCCTATAGGGGGTCCGCAAAATATTTGTGTGATAGGATGTTTTTTTTTTTACATTAACCACTTGAACCCTATAGCATCCCTATTCTCAGGGGAACATTAGCCGAAAATAGCCGATCTACAAGGTAACAACGCCTCACGCTGCAAGGCGTTGTGAGCTTGTAGATCGGCTATTTTCGGCAGAGGTTTGGTGTAGGGGGGAAAGGAGCAAATCAAGTACTAAGTAGCCTATTGAATGTTTAAGTGGTTAAATGTCTGAAATTAACAAAAAATAAATAATTTACACAACACTGATGACAGTCTATGAAATCTATGAAAATGTTTAATCTGCAACACAATTTCATACAATATGTAGTGGGGTCCCTGCTTCATCTCTCTCTCAGCTAAGGGGTCCCTGCTTCATCTCTCTCAGCTAAGGGGGTCCCTGCTTCATCTCTCTCTCAGCTAAGGGGTCCCTGCTTCATCTCTCTCTCAGCTAAGGGGTCCCTGCTTCATCTCTCTCAGCTAAGGGGGTCCCTGCTTCATCTCTCTCTCAGCTAAGGGGTCCCTGCTTCATCTCTCTCTCAGCTAAGGGGGTCCCTGCTTCATCTATCTCAGCTAAGGGGGTCCCTGCTTCATCTCTCTCTCAGCTAGGGGGTCCCTGCTTCATCTCTCTCTCAGCTAAGGGGGTCCCTGCTTCATCTCTCTCAGCTAAGGGGGTCCCTGCTTCATCTCTCTCTCTCAGCTAAGGGGTCCCTGCTTCATCTCTCTCTCAGCTAAGGGGGTCCCTGCTTCATCTCTCTCTCAGCTAAGGGGGTCAGGAACCAGTAAGCGTGAGCACATTACGCCCGTGCTGGCCTCACTCCACTGGCTACCTGTTCGCTTCAGAATTGATTTTAACATTTTATTGTTTGTTTTTAAATCCCTGAATGGCTTGGCACCTCAGTACCTCTCTGACCTCATAAAGGTCTATACCCCCCCAAGGTCACTGCGGCCTGCTGGCCAGCTAAGTCTCGAGGTCACAGTAAGGACCAAATTAAAGACCAGAGGCGACCGAGCCTTTGCTGCCATAGCCCCCACCCTATGGAATGCGCTCCCCCCCCCCATGTTAAAAGGGCCCCCACCATTGAGACTTTTAAATCTCGGCTTAAGACACACCTTTACACCTTGGCATTTTAACCCCGCTTGAGAGTTTTCTGTGGTCTATGTCTTATTTGTTTTCTGTGTTTTTGATGGTGTTTTCTGTGTTTTTAGCATATTTTAGCTTGTTTTTTTGCATGATTTTCTGTACAGCACTTTGTAAACCCTTAACCCTGGTTGTGAAATGTGCTATACAAATAAATTGGATTGGATTGGATTGGGTCCCTGCTTCATCTCTCTCTCAGCTAAGGGGGTCCCTGCTTCATCTCTCTCTCAGCTAAGGGGGTCCCTGCTTCATCTCTCGCTCAGCTAAGGGGGTCCCTGGCTCCCTGCTTCATCTCTCTATCAGCTAAGGGGTCCCTGCTTCATCTCTCTCTCAGCTAAGGGGTCCCTGCTTCATCTCTCTCTCAGCTAAGGGGGTCCCTGCTTCATTTCTCTCTCAGCTAAGGGGGTCCCTGCTTCATCTCTCTCTCAGCTAAGGGGTCCCTGCTTCATCTCTCTCTCAGCTAAGGGGGTCCCTGCTTCATCTCTCTCTCAGCTAAGGGGGTCCCTGCTTCATCTCTCTCTCAGCTAAGGGGGTCCCTGCTTCATCACTCTCTCAGCTAAGGGGGTCCCTGCTTCATCTCTCTCTCAGCTAAGGGGTCCCTGCTTCATCTCTCTCTCAGCTAAGGGGGTCCCTGCTTCATCTCTCTCTCAGCTAAGGGGTCCCTGCTTCATCTCTCTCTCAGCTAAGGGGTCCCTGCTTCATCTCTCTCTCAGTTAAGGGGGTCCCTGCTTAATTTCTCTCAGCTAAAGGGGTCCCTGCTTTTTCTCTCTCAGCTAAGGGGGTCCCTGCTTATCTCTCTCTCAGCTAAGGGGGTCCCTGCTTCATCTCTCTCTCAGCTAAGGGGGTCCCTGCTTCATCTCTCTCTCAGCTAAGGGGGTCCCTGCTTCATCTCTCTCTCAGCTAAGGGGTCCCTGCTTCATTTCTCTCTCAGCTAAGGGGGTCCCTGCTTCATCTGTCTCTCAGCTAAGGGGTACCTGCTTCATCTGTCTCTCAGCTAAGGGGGTCCCTGCTTCATTTCTCTCTCAGCTAAGGGGTCCCTGCTTCATCTCTCTCTCAGCTAAGGGGGTCCCTGCTTCATCTCTCTCTCAGCTAAGGGGGTCCCTGCTTCATCTCTCTCTCAGCTAAGGGGGTCCCTGCTTCATCTCTCTCTCAGCTAAGGGGTCCCTGCTTCATCTCTCTCTCAGCTAAGGGGTCCCTGCTTCATCTCTCTCTCAGCTAAGGGGGTCCCTGCTTCATCTCTCTCTCAGCTAAGGGGTCCCTGCTTCATCTCTCTCTCAGCTAAGGGGTCCCTGCTTCATCTCTCTCTCAGCTAAGGGGTCCTTGGCCTGAAAAACGTTGAACACCCCTGCTTTTTTTGCATGGTCTCCCCGTGTCTCCTAGGGTAGGTACCCTCACTAAAACATGCAGTAATCCTGGTCTCTATACTGCCTCCCCCTGGCCAGCCGGGGTGCCTGATGGAGGGGAAAGGAACTGGTTGGAATAACGTGTTCCTTCCACGCGCTACGTCCAACCAGGGAAACTCTCCCCTGTCAGGTGACAAGAAGGTCAGTTGGCTCTCATGCATTGAAGGAGGCATGAGCTCGGCCCTGGCCTCCCTAGGTTGGCAGAGGGAGTGTAGTGCCCAGGATTACATAGACAATTGGCACTGGGTGTAAAAAATAGGGTTACAAAATCGTGGGATAAAAAAATAGAAAAAAAAAAGAACACCCCTGCTTTAGACATTTTTTTTTTACAGTTTGAACAAAATAGCCAATTTTACATAGAGGTGCCCAGATGTCCGTAGGGGAGCCCAGTGCCCACCTATCCTGTTACCATACGACAGACAAACAGACAGACACAGCAAGAGATGGCATTAACTACTGTACTGTACTTACTATTCAAACAACGCAACAGCATGTGAGCCTATAGACAACACTACTTCAAAAGTAAACGTGCGCGCGCGCCTACGCACGCACGCACACACACACACACACACACACACACACACACACACACACACACACACACACACACACACACACACACACACACACACACACACACACACACACACACACACACACACACACACACACACACACACACACACACACACTTGCATGAATAACATCGAATGTGACCTTTCTGCTAAATCCCACCAATTATTATTAAGGTTATGAGGATAACAAATCATCTCTTGTACGGATGTCTTAGTCTGTAGTTTTTATACAATATGAGGTCCTTGAGGGGGTTCCAGGGGGTCCCCAGCTAGATGATTGATAGTTAGGAACCAAATGAACCCTTACTGCTCTGTAACTCTGAGAGTTTACAAATGGTAAATGGTAAATATACCTTCTTTTTTTTTTTCTACATTTCGTTTTTAATTATCTCAAAAGATTTAAAAAAGAAATACTAACAAAAACGAAAAATCTAATACTTTTTCAAAATAATTTCATACAAAATATGAACTTTTAAGTAGTTAAAATAGCAGATGTACAAGCTCACAAAGTGTTGCAGTGTGATGCGTTGGGAGCTTGTAGATCTGCTATTTTCTCTATCAAATTTCTCCTGATGTCTTAGTCTGCAGTTTTAATACAATATGAGGTCCTTGAGGGGGTTCCAGGGGGTCCCCAGCTAGATGATTGATAGTTAGGAACCAAATGGACCCTTACTGGTCTGTAACTCTGAGAGTTAGGATGGAACCAAATGGACCCTTATGGGTTCCATTTGTACACTCTCAGAGTTATGGGGGTCCATGGCTTAATGCAGTGTTTCCCAAACAGTGGGTCAGGACCCATTTTTGGGCCACGAGTAAATATACTTTTTTTTTTTGTTTTCTACATTTAGTTTTTAATTATTTCAAAATATTAAAAAAAATGCTAACAAAAAATCAAATACTTTTTCAAAATAATTTCATTAATATAAAATATTAACTTTTAAGAAGTGTTTGAAAGATTATTTAAAAAAAAAAATCACACCCAGTGTGAAGTGGGCGGTGTGGTCACAGTGGTCATCACAGTGATGGAAGTTCACTTAAAGAAAAGTAATATTGTGGACCAACACCCCTAACTTTAAAAAAAACATAAATGTGTTTTTTTTTAAACCATAAATGTGTTTTTTTTAAGTGCATAGACCTATTTATAGGGCTATGCACATGTGTCATGTTTCACTAGCCAATCACAGTCCTGAATAGACTGTGATTGGCCAATCTTTTTTTTAAACCATAAATGTGTTTTTTTTAAGTGCATAGACCTATTTATAGGGCTATGCACATGTGTCATGTTTCACTAGCCAATCACAGTCCTGAATAGACTGTGATTGGCCAATCACATGCGTATGTATGTATGTATGTATGTATGTATGTATGTGTGTGTGTGTGTGTGTGTGTGTGTGTGTGTGTGTGTGTGTGTGTGTGTGTGTGTGTGTGTGTGTGTGTGTGTGTGTGTGTGTGTTTGTGTGTTTGTGTGTGTGTGCGTGCAGTCATATTTCTGTATGTGAAGTATCAGTTTTCTAATCATGAATGTGTTTTGTCTTTTCATGAATTATGAACATGAATGGAACATGACTAGGCTGTGAGTATCAAATCTAATGTGTAATTAAAATGATTGTTTGTGTACTTTGCATACATAACCTCAAATGTGACCTTTCTGCTAAATCCAACCAATTATTATTAAGGTTATGAGGATAACAAATCATCTCTTGTACTGATGTCTTAGTCTGTAGTTTTTATACAATATGAGGTCCTTGAGGGGGTCCCTGGGGGTCCCCAGCTAAATGATTGATAGTTAGGAACCAAATGGTCCCTTACCACTCTGTAACTCTGAGAGTTTACAAATGGAACCAAATGGACCCTTATGGGTCCATTTGGTTCCATTTGAACACTCTCAGAGTAATGGGGGTCCATGGCTTAATGCAGTGTTTCCCAAACAGTGGGTCAGGACCCATTTTTGGGCCGCGAGTAAAAATACCTTCTTTTTTTTTTCTACTTTTCTACTAGTTTTTAATTATTTCAAAAGATTAAAAAAAAATGCTAGCAAAAAATGTAATCAAATACTTTTTCAAAAGAATGTCATTAATACAAAACATTAACTTTTAAGTAGTAATGAAAATAGCAGATCTACAAGCTCACAACGTTTTGCACTGTGATGCGTTGTGAGCTTGTAGATCTGCTATTTTCTCTATAAAACTTGAGTCAAACATTTTGGGACCAACTGGTCTAATGCATACTAGACTGGGGGTCCTCAAATAAAAAAGAGTCTGGGAACCACCGGCCTACAATAATGTTTGTCATGTTTATCTCTTATGTATGTAGGTGCGTGCGTGCGCGCGTAATTGCTTGCGCGTGCGTACGTGCGTGCGCGAGTGTGTGTACATGTGCAGAGATGGGAAAAGTACTGACATTCTGTACTCGAGTAGAAGTACATTTACTTGTGTAAAAAACTACTTTGGTAAAAGTAGAAGTACTCATTCAAATAATGACTCGAGTAAAAGTAAAAAAGTACAGGCTCTGAAATGTAGTTTATGAGTAAAAGTAAAAGTATTTTTACCGAATGTTTCTGTGCATTAAACTTAAAAGATCCCCACCAAACACATGTCTTTAAAAAAAAAGAAACGGCCCAACTTATTAAAACATTTTATATTTGAAAAATATATATTTCTCTATAAAATTTCTCATTTGGGTTTTGAGCCAAACATTTTGGGACCCACTGGTCTAATGCATACTAGACTGGGGGTCCTCAAATAAAAAAAGAGTCTGGGAACCACCGGCCTACAATAATGTTTGTCATATTTATCTCTTATGTATGTATGTATGTATGTATGTATGTATGTATGTATGTATGTATGTATGTATGTATGTATGTATGTGTGTGTGTGTGTGTGTGTGTGTGTGTGTGTGTGTGTGTGTGTGTGTGTGTGTGTGTGTGTGTGTGTGTGTGTGTGTGTGTGTGTGCAGTCATATTTCTGTATGTGAAGTATCAGTTTTCTAATCATGAATGTGTTTTGTCTTTTCATGAATTATGAACATGAATGGAACATGACTAGTGGGTGAGTATCAAATCTAATGTGTTATTAAAATGATTGTTTGTGTAATTTGCATACATAACCTCAAATGTGACCTTTCTGCTAAATCCAACCAATTATTATTAAGGTTATGAGGATAACAAATCATCTCTTGTACTGATGTCTTAGTCTGCAGTTTTTATACAAGATGAGGTCCTTGAGGGGGTCCCAGGGGGTCCCCAGCTAAATGATTGATAGTTAGGAACCAAATGGACCCTTACCACTCTGTAACTCTGAGAGTTTACAATTTGGTTCCATTTGAACACTCTCAGAGTTATGGGGGTCCATGGCTTAATGCAGTGTTTCCCAAAGAGTGGGTCAGGACCCATTCTTGGGCCACGAGTAAATATACTTTTTTTTTTGTTTTCTACTTTTCTACTTAAAATGGTAGCAAAAAATAAATCAAATACTTTTTCAAAAGAATGTCATTAATACAAAACATTAACTTTTAAGAAGTAATGTAAATAGCAGATCTACAAGCTCACAAAGTGTTGCACTGTGATGCGTTGTGAGCTTGTAGATCTGCTATTTTCTCTATAAAACTTGATTCAAACATTTTGGGACCCACTGGTCTAATGCATACTAGACTGGGGGTCCTCAATAAAAAAGAGTCTGGGAACCACCGGCCTACAATAATGTTTGTCATGTTTATCTCGTATGTATGTATGTATGTATGTATGTACAGTATGTATGTGTGTGTGTATGTATGTATGTATGTATGTATGTATGTATGTATGTGTGTATGTATGTATGTATGTACAGTATGTATGTGTGTGTGTATGTATGTATGTATGTATGTATGTATGTATGTATGTATGTGTGTATGTATGTATGTATGTATGTATGTATGTATGTATGTATGTGTGTATGTATGTATGTATGTATGTATGTATGTATGTGTGTATGTATGTATGTATGTATGTATGTATGTATGTATGTATGTGTGTATGTATGTATGTATGTATGTATGTATGTATGTGTGTATGTATGTATGTATGTATGTACAGTATGTATGTATGTATGTATGTAAATATGTGTGTATGTATGTATGTATGTATGTATGTATGTATGTATGTATGTATGTATGTATGTATGTACAGTATGTGTGTGTGTGTGTGTGTGTGTGTGTGTGTGTGTGTGTGTGTGTGTGTGTGTGTGTGTGTGTGTGTGTGTGTGTGTGTGTGTGTGTGTGTGTGTGTGTGTGTGTGTGTGTGCAGTCATATTTCTGTATGTGAAGTATCAGTTTTCTAATCATGAATGTGTTTTGTCTTTTCATGAATTATGAACATGAATGGACCATGAGTAGCCTGTGAGTATCAAATCTAATGTGTTATTAAAATGATTGTGTAATGTGCATACATAACCTCAAATGTGACCTTTCTGCTAAATCCCACCAATTATTATTAAGGTTATGAGGATAACAAATCATCTCTTGTACTGATGTCTTAGTCTGCAGTTTTTATACAATATGAGGTCCTTGAGGGGGTCCCAGGGGGTCCCCAGCTAAATGATTGATAGTTAGGAACCAAATGGACCCTTACCACTCTGTAACTCTGAGAGTGTACAAATGGAACCAAATGGACCCTTATGGGTCCATTTGGTTCCATTTGAACACTCTCAGAGTTATGGGGTCCATGGCGTAATGCAGTGTTTCCCAAAGAGTGGGTCAGGACCCATTTTTGGGCCACGAGTACATATACCTTTTTTTTTTGTTTTCTACTTTTCTTAAAATGCTAGCAAAAAATAAATCAAATACTTTTTCAAAAGAATTTCATTAATACAAAACATTAACTTTTAAGTAGTAATGAAAATAGCAGATCTACAAGCTCACAAAGTGTTGCACTGCGATGCGTTGTGAGCTTGTAGATCTGCTATTTTCTCTATAAAACTTGATTCAAACATTTTGGGACCCACTGGTCTAATGCATACTAGACTGGGGGTCCTCAATAAAAAAGAGTCTGGGAACGTGTGCGAGTGTGTGGACATGTGCAGAGATGGGAAAAGTACTGACATTCTGTACTCGAGTAGGAGTACAATTACTTGTGTAAAAAACTACTTTGGTAAAAGTAGAAGCACTCATTCAAATAATGACAGAGTAAAAGTAAAAAAGTACAGACTCTGAAATGTAGTTTATGAGTAAAAGTAAAAGTATTTTTACCGAATGTTTCTGTGCATTAAACTTAAAAGATCCCCACCAAACACACGTCTTAAAACCGGCCCAACTTAAAAAAAGTAAAGTATACATGATGTGAACATGCACGGTACATCATTATCAGACTTAATTTATCCTTCAACTTCTAGTTTATGCCCCAAAATGACTGGATATACAGGTTGTGTAGCGATTTGTAGCAATTGTAGAAATATTAGACCTTAATTGTTGAATGTTTAAGCATGTTCTAATCATATAGACTTTACTTATAGGTATTCAACAGGGGGTCCGGGACCCTTAGGGATCCTCAGAATTCCTATAGGGGGTCCGCAAAATATTTGTGTGATTTACATTAACCACTTGAACCCTATAGCATCCCTATTCTCAGGGGAACATTAGCCGAAAATAGCCGATCTACAAGGTAACAACGCCTCACGCTGCAAGGCGTTGTGAGCTTGTAGATCGGCTATTTTCGGCAGAGGTTTGGTGTAGGGGGAAAGGAGCAAATCAAGTACTAAGTAGCCTATTGAAGATTTAAGTGATTAAATGTCTGAAATTAACAAAAAATAAATAATTTACACAACACTGATGACAGTCTATGAAATCTATGAAAATGTTTAGTCTGTAACACAATTTCATACAAAATGTAGTGGGGTCCCTGCTTCATCTCTCTCTCAGCTAAGGGGGTCCCTGCTTCATCTCTCTCTCAGCTAAGGGGGTCCCTGCTTCATCTCTCTCTCAGCTAAGGGGTCCCTGCTTCATCTCTCTCTCAGCTAAGGGGGTCCCTGCTTCATCTCTCTCTCAGCTAAGGGGTCCCTGCTTCATCTCTCTCTCAGCTAAGGGGGTCCCTGCTTCATCTCTCTCTCAGCTAAGGGGGTCCCTGCTTCATCTCTCTCTCAGCTAAGGGGGTCCCTGCTTCATCTCTCTCTCAGCTAAGGGGTCCCTGCTTCATCTCTCTCTCAGCTAAGGGGGTCCCTGCTTCATCTCTCTCTCAGCTAAGGGGTCCCTGCTTCATCTCTCTCTCAGCTAAGGGGTCCCTGCTTCATCTCTCTCTCAGCTAAGGGGTCCCTGCTTCATCTCTCTCTCAGCTAAGGGGTCCCTGCTTCATCTCTCTCTCAGCTAAGGGGTCCCTGCTTCATCTCTCTCTCAGCTAAGGGGTCCCTGCTTCATCTCTCTCTCAGCTAAGGGGGTCCCTGCTTCATCTCTCGCTCAGCTAAGGGGGTCCCTGCTTCATCTCTCTCTCAGCTAAGGGGGTCCCTGCTTCATCTCTCTCTCAGGTAAGGGGTCCCTGCTTCATCTGTCTCTCAGCTAAGGGGGTCCCTGCTTCATCTCTCTCTCAGCTAAGGGGGTCCCTGCTTCATCTCTCTCTCAGCTAAGGGGGTCCCTGCTTCATCTCTCTCTCAGCTAAGGGGGTCCCTGCTTCGTCTGTCTCTCAGCTAAGGGGGTCCCTGCTTCATTTCTCTCTCAACTAAGGGGGTCCCTGCTTCATCTCTCTCTCAGCTAAAGGGTCCCTGCTTCATCCCTCTCTCAGCTAGGGGGTCCCTGCTTCATCTCTCTCTCAGCTAAGGGGTCCCTGCTTCATCTCTCTCTCAGCTAAGGGGTCCCTGCTTCATCTCTCTCTCAGCTAAGGGGTCCCTGCTTCATCTCTCTCTCAGCTAAGGGGGTCCCTGCTTCATCTCTCTCTCAGCTAAGGGGGTCCCGGCTTCATCTCTCTCTCTCAGCTAAGGGGGTCCCTGCTTCATCTCTCTCTCAGCTAAGGGGTCCAACCAGGGATAAAAATGTAGAAGAAAAAAAAAGAACACCCCTGCTTTAGACATTTTTTTTTACAGTTTGAACAAAATAGCCAATTTTACACAGAGGTGCCCGTAGGGGAGCCCAGTAAATATACCTTTTTGTTTTTAGTTTTCTACATTTAGTTTTTAATTATTTCAAAAGATTTTCAAAAATGCTAACAAAAAAAGTCAAATACATTTTCAAAAGAATTTCAATAACATAAAATATGAACTTTTAAGAAGTAGTGAAAAGAGCAGATCTACAAGCTCGCAAAGTTTTGCACTGTGATGCGTTGTGAGCTTGTAGATCTGCTATTTTCACTATTTTCTCTATCAAATTTCTCATTTGGGTCTTGAGCCAAACATGTTGGGACATCCTGGTCTAATGCATACTAGACTGGGGGTCCTCAAGTAAAAAAGAGTCTGGGAACCGCCGGCCTACAATAATGTTTGTTATATTTATGTTTATTTATGTGTGTGTGTGTGTGTGTGTGTGTGTGTGTGTGTGTGTGTGTGTGTGTGTGTGTGTGTGTGTGTGTGTGTGTGTGTGTGTGTGTGTGTGTGTGTGTGTGTGTGTGTGTGTGTGTGTGTGTGTGTGTGTGTGTGTGTGCGTGCATGCATGCGTGCGTACGCGCATCACAATCATTTTAACCACTTTATCCATGTATAGGTTGGCTATTGAACAAATAGCAGATCTACAAGCTCACCGTTGAAAGCTTGAAGTGGTGGAAAGTAACTAAGTATATTTACTCAAGTACTGTACTTAAGTACAATTGAGGTACTTTTACTTTATTGGAGTATTTCCAATTGTCAATACTTTTACTTCTACTCCACTACATCTCAGAGGCAAATATTGTACTTTTACTCCACTACAATTATTTGAAAACTTTAGTTACTTTGCAGATAAAAGTTATTCTATTATAAAACATATATTAACCAATTTAAACCTATTTTACTGAAAATATCCAAGCTACAAGCTCACAACGCATGGTGATGCTATGCATTGTGAGCTTGTAGATCTGCTATTTTCAAACATTTTAGTACTTTTACTTCCGGTACTTTATGTACATTTTGATACCAATACTTTTGTACTTTTACTCAAGTAAGTTTTGAGTTCCGGACTTTCACTTGTAACAGAGTACTTTTACATTGCAGTATTGATACTTTTACTTAAAGGGATATTTCACTTTCAAAAGAACTTTGGGTCATTTTATCGTCTACACAGGCTTTTGTGAGCCCCCCAGACCGTTTTTAAGTTGCTCGATTCAGTATTTAGATATTTGATATACATTTTATCAGACACGCCCCCTTCCTATACAAACCCATTAAAACTTCAAAATCCATTTTTAACATGTTAGATTCATCAAAAACACCCGTCCTTGGTTCTGGTGACTCACCCTGCCCTCCTAATACGTGAGGAGACCGTGTTTTTTTGATTACTTTTTTAATTTATTTAAAAAAAAAAATTGGAAAATGAAAATAAATAATACAATAAAAATATTAAATAAAATAAATGAAAAAAGTTATCGAAAAAACACGCCCCCTCACGTATTAGGAGGGCAGGGTGAGTCACCAGAACCAAGGACGGGTGTTTTTGATGAATCTAACATGTTAAAATTTTAGTTTGAAGTTATAATGGGTTTGTATAGGAAGGGGGCGTGTCTGATAAAATGTATATCAAATATCTAAATACTGAATCAAGCAACTTAAAAACGGTCTGGGGGGTTCACTAAAGCCTGAGTAGACGATAAAATGATCCAAAGTTTTTTGGAAAGTGAAATATCCCTTTAAGTAAAACATTTGATGACTTTTTCCACCACTGGAAGCTTGTAGATCTGCTATTTTGGGACATTTTTTAAAATGTTTGAAAGATTTAGATTATTAAAAAAAAAAGGTTTTAAACACAATTTCTCTTCTGGGGGTCCCTGGTGCAAAACATTTTCAGATGGGGGTCCGCGGCTAAATACATCAATTTGGGGGTCCTTGACATGACAAAGTTGAGAACCACTGGTCTAGATGACAACAAATACATTCATCACAGAATGGCCCACAACAGTGGTTCTCAAAGTGGGTCCCAGGGACCCCCATGGGTCCTTGAGGGGGTTCCAGGGGGTCCCCAGCTAAATGATTGATAGTTAGGAACCAAATGGATCCTTGCCGGACTGTAACTCTGAGAGTGTACAAATGGAACCAAATGGACCCTTATGGGTCCATTTGGTTCCATTTGTACACTCTGAGTTATGGGGGTCCATGGCTTAATGCAGTGTTTCCCAAACAGTGGGTCAAGACCTATTTTTGGGCCACGAGTAAATATACCTTCTTTTTTTTGTATATATATATTTAGTTTCTAATTATTTCAAAAGATTTTAAATAAATGCTAACAAAAAATAAATCAAATACTTTTTAAAATAAATTAATTAATACAAAATATGAACTCTTAAGAAGTAATGAAAATAGCAGATCTACAAGCTCACAAAGTATTGCACTGTGATGTAAGCTTATAGATCTGCTATTTTCACTATTTTCTCTATCAAATTTCTCATTTGGGTCTTGAGCCAAACATTTTGGGACCCACTGGTCTAATGCATACTAGACTGGGGGTCCTCAAATAAAAAAGAGTCTGGGAACCGCCGGCCTACAATAATGTTTGTCATGTTTATCCCTTATGTATTTGTGCGTGTGCGTGTGCGTGTGCGTGTGTGTGTGTGTGAGTCTGAGAGCACCTTAGTGAGTCCATTATTAACAACTTAAACGTAAATGATGAGTCATATTTCTGTATGTGAAGTATCAGTTTTCTAATCATGAATGTGTTTTGTCTTTTCATGAATTATGAACATGAATGGAACATGACTAGTCGGTGAGTATCAAATCTAATGTGTTATTAAAATGATTGTTTGTGTAATGTGCATACATAACCTCAAAAGTGACCTTTCTGCTGAATCCCACCAATTATTATTAAGGTTATGAGGATAACAAATCATCTCTTGTACTGATGTCTTAGTCTGCAGTTTTAATACAATATGAGGTCCTTGAGGGGGTTCCAGGGGGTCCCCAGCTAAATGATTGATAGTTAGGAACCAAATGAACCCTTACCAATCTGTAACTCTGAGAGTGTACAAATGGAACCAAATGGACCCTTATGGGTCCATTTGGTTCCATTTGTACACTCTCAGAGTAATGGGGGTCCATGGCCTAATAATGTGTTTCCCAAACAGTGGGTCAGGACCCATTGTTGGGCCACGAGTAAATATACTTTTTTTTTTTTTCTACATTTAGTTTTTAATTATTTCAGAAGATTAAAAAAAATGCTAACATAAAAGAAATCAAATACTTTTTCAAAAGAATTTCATTAACACAAAACATGAACTTTTAAGTAGTAATGAAAATAGCAGATCTACAAGCTCACAAAGTGTTGCACTGTGATGCGTTGTGAGCTTGTAGATCTTCTATTTTCTCTATCAAATTTTTCATTTGGGTCTTGAGTCAAACATTTTGGGACCCACTGGTCTAATGCATACTAGACTGGGGGTCCTCAAATAAAAAAGAGTCTGGGAACCGCCGGCCTACAATAATGTTTGTCATGTTTATCTCTTATGTATGTAGGTGCGTGCGCGCGTGCGTAATTGCTTGCGCGTGCGTACGTGTGTGTACATGTGCAGAGATGGGAAAAGTACTGACATTCTGTACTCGAGTAGAAGTACAATTACTTGTGTAAAAAACTACTTTGGTAAAAGTAGAAGTACTCATTCAAACAATGACTTGAGTAAAAGTAAAAAAGTACAGGCTCTGAAATGTAGTTTATGAGTAAAAGTAAAAGTATTTTTACCGAATGTTTCTGTGCATTAAACTTAAAAGATCCCCACCAAACACATGTCTTTAAAAAAAAAAAACGGCCCAACTTATTAAAACATTTTATATTTGAAAAATGGTCTTAAGTAAAGTAAAGTATACATGATGTGAACATGCACGGTACATCCTTATCAGACTTAATTTATCATTCAACTTCTAGTTTATGCCCCAAAATGACTGGATATACAGGTTGTGTAGCGATTTGTAGCAATTGTAGAAATATTAGACCTTAATTGTTGAATGTTTAAGCATGTTCTAATCATATAGACTTTTATATTATTATAGTATTCAACAGGGGGTCCGGGACCCTTAGGGATCCTCAGAATTCCTATAGGGGGTCCGAAAAAAATATTTGTGTGATAGGATGTTTTTTTTTTTACATTAACCACTTGAACCCTATAGCATCCCTATTCTCAGGGGAACATTAGCCGAAAATAGCCGATCTACAAGGTAACAACGCCTCACGCTGCAAGGCGTTGTGAGCTTGTAGATCGGCTATTTTCGGCAGAGGTTTGGTGTAGGGGGAAAGGAGCAAATCAAGTACTAAGTAGCCTATTGAAGATTTAAGTGGTTAAATGTCTGAAATTAACAAAAAATAAATAATTTACACAACACTGATGACAGTCTATGAAAGCTATGAAATCTATGAAAATGTTTCATCTGCAACACAATTTCATACAATATGTAGTGGGGGTCCCTGCTTCATCTCTCTCTCAGCTAAGGGGGTCCCTGCTTCATCTCTCTCTCAGCTAAGGGGGTCCCTGCTTCATCTCTCTCTCAGCTAAGGGGGTCCCTGCTTCATCTCTCTCTCAGCTAAGGGGGTCCCTGCTTCATCTCTCTCTCAGCTAAGGGGGTCCCTGCTTCATCTCTCTCTCAGCTAAGGGGTCCCTGCTTCATCTCTCTCTCAGCTAAGGGGGTCCCTGCTTCATCTCTCTCTCAGCTAAGGGGTCCCTGCTTCATCTCTCTCTCAGCTAAGGGATGTCCCTGCTTCATCTCTCTCTCAGCTAAGGGGGTCCCTGCTTCATTTCTCTCTCAGCTAAGGGGGTCCCTGCTTCATCTCTCTCTCAGCTAAGGGGGTCCCTGCTTCATCTGTCTCTCAGCTAAGGGGTCCCTGCTTCATCTGTCTCTCAGCTAAGGGGGTCCCTGCTTCATTTCTCTCTCAGCTAAGGGGGTCCCTGCTTCATCTCTCTCTCAGCTAAGGGGGTCCCTGCTTCATCTGTCTCTCAGCTAAGGGGGTCCCTGCTTCATCTCTCTCTCAGCTAAGGGGGTCCCTGCTTCATCTCTCTCAGCTAAGGGGGTCCCTGCTTCATCTCTCTCTCAGCTAAGGGGGTCCCTGCTTCGTCTGTCTCTCAGCTAAGGGGGTCCCTGCTTCATTTCTCTCTTAACTAAGGGGGTCCCTGCTTCATCTCTCTCTCAGCTAAAGGGTCCCTGCTTCATCTCTCTCTCAGCTATGGGGGTCCCTGCTTCATCTCTCTCTCAGCTAAGGGGTCCCTGCTTCATCTCTCTCTCAGCTAAGGGGTCCCTGCTTCATCTCTCTCTCAGCTAAGGGGGTCCCTGCTTCATCTCTCTCTCAGCTAAGGGGTCCCTGCTTCATCTCTCTCTCAGCTAAGGGGTCCCTGCTTCATCTCTCTCTCAGCTAGGGGGGTCCCTGCTTCATCTCTCTCTCAGCTAAGGGGGTCCCTGCTTCATCTCTCTCTCAGCTAAGGGGGTCCCTGCTTCATCTCTCTCTCAGCTAGGGGGTCCCTGCTTCATCTCTCTCTCAGCTAAGGGGGTCCCTGCTTCATCTCTCTCTCAGCTAAGGGGGTCCCTGCTTCATCTCTCTCTCAGCTAAGGGGTCCCTGCTTCATCTCTCTCTCAGCTAAGGGGTCCCTGCTTCATCTCTCTCTCAGCTAAGGGGGTCCCTGCTTCATCTCTCTCTCAGCTAGGGGGTCCCTGCTTCATCTCTCTCTCAGCTAAGGGGGTCCCTGCTTCATCTCTCTCTCAGCTAAGGGGTCCCTGCTTCATCTCTCTCTCAGCTAAGGGGGTCCCTGCTTCATCTCTCTCTCAGCTAAGGGGTCCCTGCTTCATCTCTCTCTCAGCTAAGGGGGTCCCTGCTTCATCTCTCTCTCAGCTAGGGGGTCCCTGCTTCATCTCTCTCTCAGCTAAGGGGGTCCCTGCTTCATCTCTCTCTCAGCTAAGGGGGTCCCTGCTTCATCTCTCTCTCAGCTAAGGGGGTCCCTGCTTCATCTCTCTCTCAGCTAAGGGGTCCCTGCTTCATCTCTCTCTCAGCTAAGGGGGTCCCTGCTTCATTTCTCTCTTAACTAAGGGGGTCCCTGCTTCATCTCTCTCTCAGCTAAAGGGTCCCTGCTTCATCTCTCTCTCAGCTATGGGGGTCCCTGCTTCATCTCTCTCTCAGCTAAGGGGTCCCTGCTTCATCTCTCTCTCAGCTAAGGGGTCCCTGCTTCATCTCTCTCTCAGCTAAGGGGGTCCCTGCTTCATCTCTCTCTCAGCTAAGGGGTCCCTGCTTCATCTCTCTCTCAGCTAAGGGGTCCCTGCTTCATCTCTCTCTCAGCTAGGGGGGTCCCTGCTTCATCTCTCTCTCAGCTAAGGGGGTCCCTGCTTCATCTCTCTCTCAGCTAAGGGGGTCCCTGCTTCATCTCTCTCTCAGCTAGGGGGTCCCTGCTTCATCTCTCTCTCAGCTAAGGGGGTCCCTGCTTCATCTCTCTCTCAGCTAAGGGGGTCCCTGCTTCATCTCTCTCTCAGCTAAGGGGTCCCTGCTTCATCTCTCTCTCAGCTAAGGGGTCCCTGCTTCATCTCTCTCTCAGCTAAGGGGGTCCCTGCTTCATCTCTCTCTCAGCTAGGGGGTCCCTGCTTCATCTCTCTCTCAGCTAAGGGGGTCCCTGCTTCATCTCTCTCTCAGCTAAGGGGTCCCTGCTTCATCTCTCTCTCAGCTAAGGGGGTCCCTGCTTCATCTCTCTCTCAGCTAAGGGGTCCCTGCTTCATCTCTCTCTCAGCTAAGGGGGTCCCTGCTTCATCTCTCTCTCAGCTAGGGGGTCCCTGCTTCATCTCTCTCTCAGCTAAGGGGGTCCCTGCTTCATCTCTCTCTCAGCTAAGGGGGTCCCTGCTTCATCTCTCTCTCAGCTAAGGGGTCCCTGCTTCATCTCTCTCTCAGCTAAGGGGGTCCCTGCTTCATCTCTCTCTCAGCTAAGGGGTCCCTGCTTCATCTCTCTCTCAGCTAAGGGGGTCCCTGCTTCATCTCTCTCTCAGCTAAGGGGGTCCCTGCTTCATCTCTCTCTCAGCTAAGGGGTCCCTGGAGCCGGGGCGCCTGATGGAGGGGAAAGGAACTGGTTGGAATAACGTGTTCCTTCCACGCGCTACGTCCAACCAGGGAAACTCTCCCCTGTCAGGTGACAAGAAGGTCAGTTGGCTCTCATGCATTGAAGGAGGCATGAGCTCGGCCCTGGCCTCCCTAGGTTGGCAGAGGGAGTGTAGTGCCCAGGATTACATAGACAATTGGCACTGGGTGTAAAAAATAGGGTTACAAAATCGTGGGATAAAAATTTAGAAAATAAAAATAAAAAATAGCCAATTTTACATAGAGGTGCCCAGATGTCCGTAGGGGAGCCCAGTGCCCACCTATCCTGTTACCATACGACAGACAAACAGACAGACACAGCAAGAGATGGCATTAACTACTGTACTGTACTTACTATTCAAACACAGCAACAGCATGTGAGCCTATAGACAAGCCTACTTCAAAAGACACACACACACACACACACACACACACACACACACACACACACACACACACACACACACACACACACACACACACACACACACACACACACACACACACACACACACACACACACACACACACACACACACACACACACACACACACACACACAAAGTATATACTCACTAAGTAATTTGCATACATAACCTCAAATGTGACCTTTCTGCTAAATCTCACCAATTATTATTAAGGTTATGAGGATAACAAATCATCTCTTGTACTGATGTCTTAAGGCGGTTACACACCGGCGAATGTGCGAATATACGCAAAATTCGGACTCGTTCCGAATAATTAAAAGACGCTTTTTCGCTACGCTTTTCCGCTTTTTCGCGCCATGTACGCTTGCATTGACTTTATAAGGTTTTTAAAAAAAACGTATTATTCGCACGAAAAAATCGCCCCGGTGTGTAAGGACCTTTAGTCTGCAGTTTTAATACAATATGAGGTCCTTGAGGGGGTTCCAGGGGGTCCCCAGCTAAATGATTGATAGTTAGGAACCAAAGGGACCATTAGGTTCCATTTGTACACGAGTTATGGGGGTCCATGGCTTAATCAGAGTCATATTTCTGTATGTGAAGTATCAGTTTTCTAATCATGAATGTGTTTTGTCTTTTCATGAATTATGAACATGAATGGAACATGACTAGACTGTGAGTATCAAATCTAATGTGTTATTAAAATGATTGTTTGTGTAATTTTCATACATAAAATCAAATGTGACCTTTCTGCTAAATCCCACCAATTATTATTAAGGTTATGAGGATAACAAATCATCTCTTGTACTGATGTCTTAGTCTGTAGTTTTAATACAATATGAGGTCCTTGAGGGGGTTCCAGGGGGTCCCCAGCTAAATGATTGATAGTTAGGAACCAAATAAACCCTTACCGATCTGTAACTCTGACTGTGACCAAATGGACCCATAAGGGTCCATTTGGTTCCATTTGTACACTCTCAGAGTAATGGGGGTCCATGGCCTAATAATATGTTTCCCAAACAGTGGGTCAGGACCCATTGTTGGGCCACGAGTAAATATACCTTTTTGTTTTTAGTTTTCTACATTTAGTTTAAAAAATGCTAACAAGAAAAGGCAAACACATTTTCAAAAGAATTTCAATAACATGAAATATGAACTTTTAAGAAGTAGTGAAAAATAGCAGATCTACAAGCTCGCAAAGTTTTAAAGCTTGACAGTCGCACAGTTGCACTGTGATGCGTTTGTAGATCTGCTATTTTCACTATTTTCTCTATCAAATTTCTCATTTGGGTCTTGAGCCAAACATGTTGGGACATCCTGGTCTAATGCATACTAGACTGGGGGTCCTCAAGTAAAAAAGAGTCTGGGAACCGCCGGCCTACAATAATGTTTGTTATATTTATCTCTCTTGTGTGTGTGTGTGTGTGTGTGTGTGTGTGTGTGTGTGTGTGTGTGTGTGTGTGTGTGTGTGTGTGTGTGTGTGTGTGTGTGTGTGTGTGTGTGAGTGAGTGAGTGAGTGAGTGAGTGAGTGTGTGTGTGTGTGTGCATGCGTGCATCACAATCATTTTAACCACTTTATCCATGTATAGGTTGGCTATTGAACAAATAGCAGATCTACAAGCTCACCGTTGAAAGCTTGAAGTGGTGGAAAGTAACTAAGTATATTTACTCAAGTACTGTACTTAAGTACAATTGAGGTACTTTTACTTTATTAGAGTATTTCCAATTGTCAATACTTTTACTTCTACTCCACTACATCTCAGAGGCAAATATTGTACTTTTACTCCACTACAATTATTTGAAAACTTTAGTTACTTTGCAGATAAAAGTTATTCTATTATAAATACTAACATTTTGATACCAATACTTTTGTACTTTTACTCAAGTAAGTTTTGAGTTCCGGACTTTCACTTGTAACAGAGTACTTTTACATTGCAGTATTGATACTTTTACTTAAAGGGATATTTCACTTTCAAAAGAACTTTGGGTCATTTTATCATCTACACAGGCTTTTGTGAGCCCCCCAGACCGTTTTTAAGTTGCTTGATTCAGTATTTAGATATTTGATATACATTTTATCAGACACGCCCCCTTCCTATACAAACCCATTAAAACTTCAAAATCCATTTTTAACATGTTAGATTCATCAAAAACACCCGTCCTTGGTTCTGGTGACTCACCCTGCCCTCCTAATAAGTGAGGGGGCCGTGTTTTTTCGATTACTTTTTTCATTTATTAAAAAAAAAAAAAAATGGAAAATGAAAAAATAATAATACAATAAAAATATTAAATAAAATAAATGAACAAAGTTATCGAAAAAACACGGCCCCCTCACGTATTAGGAGGGCAGGGTGAGTCACCAGAACCAAGGACGGGTGTTTTTGATGAATCTAACATGTTAAAACTTTAGTTTGAAGTTATAATGGGTTTGTATAGGAAGGGGGCGTGTCTGATAAAATGTATATCAAATATCTAAATACTGAATCAAGCAACTTAAAAACGGTCTGGGGGGTTCACTAAAGCCTGAGTAGACGATAAAATGATCCAAAGTTTTTTGGAAAGTGAAATATCCCTTTAAGTAAAACATTTGATGACTTTTTCCACCACTGGAAGCTTGTAGATCTGCTATTTTGGGACATTTTTTAAAATGTTTGAAAGATTTAGATTATTTAAAAAAAAAAGGTTTTAAACACAATTTCTCTTCTGGGGGTCCCTGGTGCAAAACATTTTCAGATGGGGGTCCGCAGCTAAATACATATTTGGGGGTCCTTGACATGACAAAGTTTGAGAACCACTGGTCTAGATGACAACAAATACATTCATCACAGAATGGCCCACAACAGTGGTTCTCAAAGTGGGTCCCAGGGACCCCCAGGGGTCCTTGAGCGGGATCCAGGGGGTCCCCAGCTAAATGATTGATAGTTAGGAACCAAATGGATCCTTAACGATCTGTAACTCTGAGAGTGTACAAATGGAACCAAATGGACCCTTATGGGTCCATTTGGTTCCATTTGTACACTCTCAGAGGTATGGAGGTCCATGGCTTAATGCAGTGTTTCCCAAAAAGTGGGTCAGGACCTATTTTTGGGCCACGAGTACATATACCTTTTTTTTTTGTTTTCTACTTTTCTTAAAATGCTAGCAAAAAATAAATCAAATACTTTTTCAAAAGAATTTCATTAATACAAAACATTAACTTTTAAGTAGTAATGAAAATAGCAGATCTACAAGCTCACAAAGTGTTGCACTGCGATGAGTTGTGAGCTTGTAGATCTGCTATTTTCTCTATAAAACTTGATTCAAACATTTTGGGACCCACTGGTCTAATGCATACTAGACTGGGGGTCCTCAATAAAAAAGAGTCTGGGAACCACCGGCCTACAATAATGTTTGTCATGTTTATCTCGTATGTACAGTATGTATGTGTGTATGTATGTATGTATGTATGTATGTATGTATGTATGTATGTATGTATGTATGTACAGTATGTATGTGTGTATGTATGTATGTATGTATGTAAATATGTATGTATGTATGTGTGTGTGTGTGTATGTATGTGTGTATGTATGTATGTATGTATGTATGTATGTATGTATGTATGTACAGTATGTATGTACAGTATGTATGTACAGTATGTATGTATGTGTGTGTGTGTGTGTGTGTGTGTGTGTGTGTGTGTGTGTGTGTGTGTGTGTGTGTGTGTGTGTGTGTGTGTGTGTGTGTGTGCAGTCATATTTCTGTATGTGAAGTATCAGTTTTCTAATCATGAATGTGTTTTGTCTTTTCATGAATTATGAACATGAATGGACCATGAGTAGCCTGTGAGTATCAAATCTAATGTGTTATTAAAATGATTGTGTAATTTGCATACATAACCTCAAATGTGACCCTTCTGCTAAATCCCACCAATTATTATTAAGGTTATGAGGATAACAAATCATCTCTTGTACTGATGTCTTAGTCTGTAGTTTTTATACAATATGAGGTCCTTGAGGGGGTCCCAGGGGGTCCCCAGCTAAATGATTGATAGTTAGGAACCAAATGGACCCTTACCACTCTGTAACTCTGGGAGTTTACAAATGGAACCAAATGGACCCTTATGGGTCCATTTGGTTCCATTTGAACACTCTCAGAGTTATGGGGGTCCATGGCTTAATGCAGTGTTTCCCAAAGAGTGGGTCAGGACCCATTTTTGGGCCACGAGTACAAATACCTTTTTTGTACTCGTAATACTGTTTTCTACTTTTCTACTTAAAATGCTAGCAAAAAATAAATCAAATACTTTTTCAAAAGAATGTCATTAATACAAAACATTAACTTTTAAGTAGTAATGAAAATAGCAGATCTACAAGCTCACAAAGTGTTGCACTGTGATGCGTTGTGAGCTTGTAGATCTGCTATTTTCTCTATAAAACTTGAGTCAAACATTTTGGGACCCACTGGTCTAATGCATATTAGACTGGGGGTCCTCAAATAAAAAAGAGTCTGGGAACCACCGGCCTACAATAATGTTTGTCATGTTTATCTCTTATGTATGTAGGTGCGTGAGCGCGTGCGTAATTGCTTGCGCGTGCGTACGTGTGTGCGCGTGTGTGTGTACATGTGCAGAGATGGGAAAAGTACTGACATTCTGTACTCGACTAGAAGTACAATTACTTGTGTAAAAAACTACTTTGGTAAAAGTAGAAGTACTCATTCAAATAATGACTTGAGTAAAAGTAAAAAAGTACAGGCTCTGAAATGTAGATTATGAGTAAAAGTAAAAGTCTTTTTACCGAATGTTTCTGTGCATTAAACTTAAAAGATCCCCACCAAACACATGTCTTTAAAAAAAAAACGGCCCAACTTATAAAAACATTTTATATTTGAAAAATGGTCTTAATTAAAGTAAAGTATACATGATGTGAACATGCACGGTACATCATTATCAGACTTAATTTATCCTTCAACTTCTAGTTTATGCCCCAAAATGACTGGATATACAGGTTGTGTAGCGATTTGTAGCAATTGTAGAAATATTAGACCTTAATTGTTGAATGTTTAAGCATGTTCTAATCATATAGACTTTACTTATAGGTATTCAACAGGGGGTCCGGGACCCTTAGGGATCCTCAGAATTCCTATAGGGGGTCCGCAAAATATTTGTGTGATAGGATTTTTTTTTTTTTTACATTAACCACTTGAACCCTATAGCATCCCTATTCTCAGGGGAACATTAGCCGAAAATAGCCGATCTACAAGGTAACAACGCCTCACGCTGCAAGGCGTTGTGAGCTTGTAGATCTGCTATTTTCGGCAGAGGTTTGGTGTAGGGGGGAAAGGAGCAAATCAAGTACTAAGTAGCCTATTGAAGTTTTAAGTGGTTAAATGTCTGAAATGAACAAAACAAAAAAAAATTACACACTGATGACAGTCTATGAAATCTATCTATGAAATCTATGAAAATGTTTAATCTATAACACAATTTCATACAAAATGTAGTGGGGGTCCCTGCTTTATCTCTCTCTCAGCTAAGGGGATCCCTGCTTCATCTCTCTCTCAGCTAAGGGGTCCCTGCTTCATTTCTCTCTCAGCTAAGGGGGTCCCTGCTTCATCTCTCTCTCAGCTAAGGGGGTCCCTGCTTCATCTCTCTCTCAGCTAAGAGGGTCCCTGCTTCATTTCTCTCTCAGCTAAGAGGGTCCCTTTTTCATCTCTCTCTCAGCTAAGGGGGTCCCTGCTTCATTTCTCTCTCAGCTAAGGGGGTCCCTGCTTCATTTCTCTCTCAGCTAAGGGGGTCCCTGCTTCATCTCTCTCTCAGCTAAGGGGGTCCCTGCTTCATCTCTCTCTCAGCTAAGGGGGTCCCTGCTTCATCTCTCTCTCAGCTAAGGGGGTCCCTGCTTCATCTCTCTCTCAGCTAAGGGGTCCCTGCTTCATCTCTCTCTCAGCTAAGGGGGTCCCTGCTTCATCTCTCTCTCAGCTAAGGGGGTCCCTGCTTCATCCCTCTCATCGCTAGGGGGGTCCCTGCTTCATCTCTCTCTCAGCTAAGGGGGTCCCTGCTTCATCTCTCTCTCAGCTAAGGGGGTCCCTGCTTCATCTCTCTCTCAGCTAAGGGGGTCCCTGCTTCATCTCTCTCTCAGCTAAGGGGGTCCCTGCTTCATCTCTCTCTCAGCTAAGGGGGTCCCTGCTTCATCTCTCTCTCAGCTAAGGGGGTCCCTGCTTCATCCCTCTCATCGCTAGGGGGGTCCCTGCTTCATCTCTCTCTCAGCTAAGGGGGTCCCTGCTTCATCTCTCTCTCAGCTAAGGGGGTCCCTGCTTCATCTCTCTCTCAGCTAAGGGGGTCCCTGCTTCATCTCTCTCTCAGCTAAGGGGGTCCCTGCTTCATCTCTCTCTCAGCTAAGGGGGTCCCTGCTTCATCTCTCTCTCAGCTAAGGGGTCCCTGCTTCATCTCTCTCTCAGCTAAGGGGTCCTTGGCCTGAAAAACGTTGAACACCCCTGCTTTTTTTGCATGTTCTCCCCGTGTCTCCTAGGGTAGGTACCCTCACAAAAACATGCAGTAATCCTGGTCACTATACTGCCTCCCCCTGGCCAGCCGGGGCGCCTGATGGAGGGGAAAGGAACTGGTTGGAATAACGTGTTCCTTCCACGCGCTACGTCCTACCAGGGAAACTCTCCCCTGTCAGGTGACAAGAAGGTCAGTTGGCTCTCATGCATTGAAGGAGGCATGAGCTCGGCCCTGGCCTCCCTAGGTTGGCAGAGGGAGTGTAGTGCCCAGGATTACATAGACAATTGGCACTGGGTGTAAAAAATAGGGTTACAAAATCGTGGGATAAAAATTTAGAAAAAAAAAAAGAACACCCCTGCTTTAGACTTTTTTTTTTTTTACAGTTTGAACAAAATAGCCAATTTTACATAGAGGTGCCCAGATGTCTGTAGGGGAGCCCAGTGCCCACCTATCCTGTTACCATACGACAGACAAACAGACAGACACAGCAAGAGATGGCATTAACTACTGTACTGTACTTACTATTCAAGCTAAATGATTGATAGTTAGGAACCAAATGGATCCTTACCGCTCTGTAACTCTGAGAGTGTACAAATGGAACTCCATATGGTTCCATTTGTACACTCTCAGAGTAATGGGGGTCCATGGTTTAATGCAGTGTTTCCCAAACAGTTGGTCGGGACCCATTGTGGGGCCACGAGTAAATCTACCTTTTTTATTTTTTTTTCTACATTTAGTTTTTAATTATTTCAAAAGATTTTCAAAAATCCTAACAAAAAATAAATCAAATACTTTTTCAAAAGAATTTCATTAACACAAAATATGAACTTTTAAGAAGTAGTGAAATTAGCAGATCTACAAGCTCACAAAGTGTTGCACTGTGATGCGTTGTGAGCTTGTAGATCTGCTATTTCCACTATTGTCTCTATCAAATTTCTCATTTGGGTCTCTCAGCTAAGGGGTCCCTGCTTCATCTGTCTCTCAGCTAAGGGGGTCCCTGCTTCATCTCTCTCTCAGCTAAGGGGGTCCCTGCTTCTTCTCTCTTAGCTAAGGGGGTCCCTGCTTCATCTCTCTCTTAGCTAAGGGGGTCCCTGCTTCATCTGTCTCTCAGCTAAGGGGGTCAGTTGGCTAAAAAGCCACTATTCAAACACAGCGACTATTCAAACACAGCGACAGCATGTGAGCCTATAGACAAGCCTACTTCAAAAGTAAACACGCACGCACGCACGCACGCACGCACGCACGCACACACACACACACACACACACACACACACACACACACACACACACACACACACACACACACACACACACACACACACACACACACACACACACACACACACACACACACACACACACACACACACACACACACACACACACACACAGAAGTATATACTCACAGTCTGCAGTTTTAATACAATATGAGGTCCTTGAGGGGGTTCCAGGGGGTCCCCAGCTAGATGATTGATAGTTAGGAACCAAATGAACCCTTACTGCTCTGTAACTCTGAGAGTTTACAAATGGAACCAAATGGACCTTTATGGGTCCATTTGGTAAATATACCTTTTTGTTTTTGTTTTGTACATTTCGTTTTTAATTATCTCAAAAGATTTAAAAAAAAAATACTAACAAAAACGAAAAATCAAATACTTTTTCAAAATAATTTCATTAATACAAAATATGAACTTTTAAGTAGTTAAAATAGCAGATGTACAAGCTCACAAAGTGTTGCAGTGTGATGCGTTGTGAGCTTGTAGATCTGCTATTTTCTCTATAAAATTTCTCCTGATGTCTTAGTCTGCAGTTTTAATACAATATGAGGTCCTTGAGGGGGTTCCAGGGGGTCCCCAGCTAAATGATTGATAGTTAGGAACCAAAGGGACCCTTAGGTTCCATTTGTACACTCTCAGAGTTATGGGGGTCCATGGCTTAATCAGAGTCATATTTCTGTATGTGAAGTATCAGTTTTCTAATCATGAATGTGTTTTGTCTTTTCATGAATTATGAACATGAATGGAACATGACTAGGGGGTGAGTATCAAATATAATGTGTTATTAAAATGATTGTTTGTGTAATTTGCATACATAACCTCTAATGTGACCTTTCTGCTAAATCCCACCAATTATTATTAAGGTTATGAGGATAACAAATCATCTCTTGTACTGATGTCTTAGTCTGTAGTTTTAATACAATATGAGGTCCTTGAGGGGGTCCCAGGGGGTCCCCAGCTAAATGATTGATGGTTAGGAACCAAATGGACCCTTACCGCTCTGTAACTCTGAGAGTGTATAAATGGAACCAAATGGACCCTTGTGGGTCCATTTGGTTCCATTTGTACACTCTCAGAGTAATGGGGGTCCATGGCCTAATGTTTCCAAACAGTGGGTAGGGACCCATTTTAATGCAGCACCTCTGCATTTGTTTAAAAAGTTGAGCGATAAAGCTTTTCAAACCTGTTCTTTATTACTCTATTGAGATCCAAGAGCCGACATGTGTTTCTTTGATAGAAACTATGTTGTGTTCAAATAGTGCTTTAATTACTTAAACCCTATATACAGTACTTCATTGAGTGGGGCCCCCCAGGGTACTTTACTTGGTCCACACATTTTTTCCCTCAACATAACAAATCTCTTCGCCAACAATAGCAGATCTTCAAGCTCACAATGCACCGCAACATCTCGAATTGTCACCTTTCCCCCAATATTAGGGTTGCTATAGAATTCATATTGTAGTTACCACCTTGTTGTACATAAAGGTGAATTCAGACTTAACATTCTGAGTTGGAACATTAATGCCGTCTCCATATCCTGCTGAAACATTTGAAGTATCCATAATCTAACTAATAATAATACAAAGCTATAGCAATGCATAGAGATGCAACCATGCTGAGATCACAGAAATACATAAAGACAGCTTTAAAATAGTCACATTAATATCATTACTAATAGACCACAGCAACCCTAGCA
This sequence comes from Gymnoscopelus braueri, assembly GCF_963280865.1. Lineage (NCBI taxonomy): Eukaryota > Metazoa > Chordata > Actinopteri > Myctophiformes > Myctophidae > Gymnoscopelus > Gymnoscopelus braueri. Next base: position 1,775,983 of record NC_137613.1, on the reverse strand, counting down.
TTCAGTTGTTTTTGAAATGCACTTTTTACAATTTAAATTACTTTAAAGTAATATTACCAAACAACTAATTGTACTTGTTTTAATAATTCAAAAGAATGACCCAAGGTGAGCATTGTGAGTAGAGTGACATCATCATAATACACAGGAATCAGTAATTCAGCTCATATTAACATTAATATTTACAATAATAGGTTTATGATTATATGATGTGTTCATATTATTTTAAAGCTGCCTGTTCTTCATCATGTACATGTATCCAAGAGTTGAATGTGATTTAATATCAAATGTATTGTCCAGTCAGTATGACATGTTAATGTGATGAAGAGTTGTTATTAAAACACATCTTAACTGTCTTTATGTGGTTAAAGGTTTAGCTGAAGAGTACCTCAGACATGCTACAGCAGGGCAGAAGAATGAAAGAAAGGGATCAGCTCATCAGCTTGGTAAGTATGAGAGGTGATAACAAATAGAAACTAACTGTATGTTAACTTTAACCTTTATTATACTGTGCATTCATCAATGATCAGTCAGTCACAGTTATGAATATTGATAGGCTGTGTGTGTGTGTGTGTGTGTGTGTGTGTGTGTGTGTGTGTGTGTGTGTGTGTGTGTGTGTGTGTGTGTGTGTGTGTGTGTGTGTGTGTGTGTGTGTGTGTGTGTATGTGTGTGTGTGTGTGTGTGTGTGTGTGTGTGCTGCACAGGCTCTGTACAGGGCAGACAGTGCAGCAGATAATAGAAGATAAACTCTTCTCCTCCTTTGCTCTATAATGTAGTCTAAATTAAACTGCTCCGTCAAAATTCAAGACATTTTCATAATGACATTAATGTTTATCCTACTCGATGAGACGTCCATTACACTCCAGCTCCTCAGACAAAGGTAGTAGTATAGTATTCCATGGAAGCTGATAGGAACAACACTTGTAAGCATAACATTTTAAATCCCTTTAGAGAGAGTAAAACCACATAAATATACTGGAGTTTAGCATTAGTAGTTCACTTAGCATTAGCAATGACATGAGGTAATTATTTTTGCCTTTAAGTACGGTAATTGAAGGCAGAGAGTTGACAAAGGTTGTTTTTTTGCCGTGAAAATAATGAAAGGCAGACACAACTATGATGTCTGTTTTCCATACCTCAACTCACCCAAGGACCCCTAAATTAATATGTATTTGCGGACCCCATCTGAAAAAAATATGTTATGCCAGCCAGGGATCCCCCATACAAGATTTGTGTCGTTATTAATTTTTGAGGATTCAACTTTTTTCAAAATATTTCAAGATTACTATTTTCAGATATACACGCTCACAACACGTTGCATTAGTGACATGTTGTGAGCTTGTAGATCGGCTATTTTTAAATAGCCAGTCACTGTACTGTATACATGATTTAAGCGGTTAAATAGATTTTTATGATATTTATACATTTTGCCGGGGACCCCTTGGAACCGAGGCAGTTCCACTGTGTGGCTCCTATTTATATAAGTATATAGTTATAAGTAAATGATCCCTTGCCCACTTTACTTCTAAAAGCAGGATGGCTCACATCTGCTACTCTGGCTCTGGTGAAAACATGGTGTACTTTGTTTACCAGAGTAAAAGCATAAAATATGGGGACCTCGCCATATATGATCTTATGAACCACGGTTAATCTGGCCATGGTTCCACTGGATTCTACTGGGAGCCAGTTGAGCTCTCTAAACTGGTTCCTACCTTTATTAAGTGTGCCTGCCCTGTAATGGCAAAACACTTATTGAGAAGTTTATTTGTCGCCACAAAATGTGTCTGTAGCTTCCGCACGGTTTACACTACCGCCGCAATATATACATCAAAACGTGCGGCTTGACCGGGAATGGTGTGCTCGGAAAAAAAAATCCGTTACGCGTTACCATTGCGACGTTATTCGCAAAAAAACTACGAAACCCCGCCCCTTTTGGCCACACGTGGCGCCCCAAATGATACTCCTCCCACACGGTTTACACGTCAGTGTCAATGTATACATCAAAACGTGCGGAACGACCGGGTCAACCAGGCTTTTCTTTCTTGTTTCGCGTTACCACGACGTAATCGGCAAAACCACGTAGCCACGCCCCCTTTTTAGTCCCCCATGTCTTCATCATCCTCATCATCATCATCTAGGTGGCCTCTGTTATGAACCTTTCACATTGAAATGGACCCGAATCTCCTCTCCTCTCATCGGCCACACGTCCAACTGGTTATCAAAGAGGGGTCCGGGGACCCCCAACCACGTAGCCACGCCCCCTTTTAGTCCTATAAACAGCTATAACTCCAGATGGCAGCATGCTACCGAGTCCATATTTGGTGGGTGGACATTTTGTTTTGGGTGGATTTTTTTTTTGGGTGGATTTTTTTTTCAAACTTTTTTTTCAGAAGTTTTTTTTTTTCAAACAATTTTTTTCTTCCATATTAGTTTTTTCCAACTTTTTTTTTTTGTATTTATTTTTCACCCACACACTCTCTAAGGGGTGTGGAGCTGAATGGTGCAATCCAGAAGTGGATCTATTCACTTCCGGTTTTAAAAAGTGCCCAAAATGCTCAGAAACTTCGCCTTCCCCCCCTAAATGGGTTTCTGCCAACAAATGCATCAGACCCAAAAGTGGATTTATTCATTCCGGTTTTGAAAAGTGCCCAAAATGCTCAGAGATTTTGCCTACCCCACCTAAATGGGGGTCTGCGAACACATACATTCTCAAGTTTTTGCCTCAGACCACCAGAAGTGGGTGAAACAAGCACTTGAAACTATTTGAGTAATTGTTTATTTATAAAAGAAAAAATATTACAAAACATTGTTTTAGATGCTCATGTTGTCTTTACATTTTTCGTCTTTTTTGTTTTCCTTTTTTAGGTTTCGGTAAATTTTTTATTCATTTTTTAATTCTTTTTTTGCTGCTTTTTTATATTCCACCAAAATGGACCACCCAAAGACCTGTTCGGAGCACGTTTTAGGTCATTTGGAGTCGATTTGTGGTACTAGTGACACTATTTTGAGTCCTCAGCCAACTGCAGGCACACTTAAATGTTCTTTGGAAATTTGTTTCTAGTGTGTTCTGGGTCCCATCCCTAGAATGACCCTGATCAGTCTATTCTGAGCTAACTGTAGCTTTGATTTGAGGGATTTCATTAAGACCTCGAACCAAGATGTACACGCAAAATCAAAGTGCCACAGAATAAGTGCGAATTTAATTTCACCTTGAATTCAGACGGCACTTCAGGTGACACACACACAGGTCCTGCGAGCGTTTGGGCAGGTCAACCCAAGAAAGGCAGCTGGCCCTGATGGAGTGTCGCCAAGAGTCCTGAAGGCCTGTGCTGGGCAGTTGGCAGGGGTGTATACGGACATCTTTAACAGCTCCCTTGCACAGGAAATAGTCCCCCGGCCTTTCAAATCTTCTGTCATAATACCAGTCCCTAAAAAAGCCAATACAAGCAAAATGAATGATTTCAGACCAGTGACACTGACTTCAGTGGCAATGAAGTGCATGGAAAAGCTGGTTCTTCAGTCTATGAACGATGTTATTCCTGACTCATTGGACCCCCTACAGTTTGCCTACCGCAAAAATAGATCTGTGGATGACGCGGTGGCACTGGCACTTCATTCTACATTGGAACATCTGGAGAAAAGTAAAACATATGCACGTATGCTCTTTTTGGATTACAGCTCGGCTTTCAACACAATTAAGCCTATGAAGCTAACTGTGAAACTGGCAAACCTCGGTGTACCTACACCCACCTGCAACTGGATATTGGATTTTCTGATAGATAGGCCACAGGTGGTGAGGATGGGAAATAAGACCTCAGCCCAGCTCACGGTTAGTACTGGAACTCCTCAGGGCTGCTGCCTAAGTCCCAAACTCTACTCCTTGTACACACATGACTGCGTTTCCACCCATAAGAGTAACATCATAATAAAGTATGCCGATGACACAACCATCCTGGGCCTTATTAGAGGAGGAAACGAGTCAGGGTACAGGGAACAGGTGAACAACATCATCAGCTACGGAGAGGACAATGACCTTGTCCTCAATGTGGACAAAACGAAGGAAGTAATTCTGGATTTTAGGAGGGGACCTCCCACACTGCGACCCCTCACCATCAAGGGGACAGAGGTGGAGCAGGCAGACAGCTTTAAGTTTCTTGGCCTTCATGTGTCAAAAAATCTGACCTGGACTGAAAACACTTTTGCTACAGTGAAAAAAGCCCAGCAGCGGCTGTACTTCATCAGGATGCTGAAGAAGGCCGGACTCAGTTCCCGGCCCCTCACCCTGGCCTACAGAGGACTCGTTGAAAGCATCCTCACCAGCGGTATCACGGTGTGGTATGGAAACACTACCCAAGCTGAAAGGAAATCACTCCAACGAGTCATCAAAACTGCAGAGAGGATTATTGGAGCAGATCTCCCTGCCATGGACACAATCTACACACAGCGCTGTAGGAGGAGAGCACAGAGCATCCTTGAGGATCAACATCATCCTGCTCACCCTCTGTTCGTGTGGAGGGACTCAGGACATAACCTGAGACACCACAGGCCAGAGAGCATCTCCACCCACACAACACGCTTTTTTAACAGCTTTTTTCCTGCCACTGTGCGCTTAGTAGCCGAGGACATTAGGGACGGTAGTCAATATGACAGATGAACTGAATCAGAGCAGATGAACTAAATTAGGACAGATCATGATAAGATGAATTGCACCACTATTTGCACTTTTTTTTAGACTATGACGTGCTTATTTATTATATTTGATATGGACTTTGGGGAGTGTGGTAGGATATATGTAGGATTGTAGGATGTACTGTATGTTTTCTCTGTATTTTCTGTCTTCTTTTTAAAATGCTGACCCTGGGAGCTGAGCTCCAAAATTTCCTATGCACTTGTGCAAATGGCAAATAAAGTCTATTCTATTCTATTCTTTCCTAATTTGATTTTGGAGCCAAACCAAAATTCTTCCCAGAGTGTAAGAGATAACTTGTTATCAATAAGCCAATTCCTCACTGAGAGAACTCTCCAGTGTGGCTTGTTCCTTATGGGACATGAGCAGAGCAGAATCATCAGCGTACAAGAACAAATCACAGCTACAGGCGTCTGTCAATTAATAAATCAATGTCATATCATTCACGTACACTAAAAACAGGCCTGGGCCTAGAATGCTTCATTGAGGAACTCCACATTCCATGACGTTAGGGTCAGACAAAACACCATTTACCTCTACCCTCTGTTTGCGCCCCGTCAGGTAGGAATTAAAGCACCTGTATGATGCCCTGTCTAACCCCAGGGCCTCAAGTTGCCCAGTAACCTATTGTGGTTCACCGAGCAAGTCGCCTTACAGAGCGTTGCAAAGTCCGATGTGTGTGTGCGTGTGTGTGTGTGTGTTTGTATGGTATTACAATGTCTATTAAACATATATGTTCTATCTCTTTGTTCTGTAAAAGAGAGACAGCTGCAACCGATCCAGGACCAGCTGGACCTACACACCCAAGTACATAAGCTTAAAGTTCAACTGAAAGAAAGAGAGATTGAACTAGGGAACACGATCAAACAGTTGGAGAAGAGCAACAATCAGCAACGTAACCTGACACAGGACCTGGAGGATCGGAGAAACCAAGTAGTGAAGCTCACAGTTCAACTGAAGGAAAGAGAGAGAAAACTGGAGAAGATCAACCAGACACTGATAGACAGAGATATGAGAATAGGAGAGAATGTCCAACTACTGAGGGAAAGAGAGAGAGAACTGGAGAAGATCAACCAGACACTGATAGACAGAGATATGAGAATAGGAGAGCATGTCCAACTACTGAGGGAAAGAGAGAGAGAACTGCAGAACACTACCAAAGAGGTGGAGAAGAATGGGAGATATCAACAGCAACTGACACAAGACCAGCAGGATCTGAGCAACCAAGTAGAGAAGCTCACACTTCAACTGATTGAAAGAGAGAGTGAACTGGAGAAGATCAAGATAGAGAAAGACAAGAGTCTAGAAGAGAAAGACCAAGAACTGGAGAAGATCAAGATGGAGAAAGACAAGAGTCTAGAAGAGAAAGACCAAGAACTGGAGAAGATCAAGATGGAGAAAGACAAGAGTCTAGAAGAGAAAGACCAACAACTGAAAAAAAGTAACAAACTACAGAGAGAAACAGAAAAACAACTGAATCAGAAAGATGAAGAGCTGAGGATGAGGAAGACAGAATGTGATAATGCCATCCCTGAAAACACACAGCTTGGTGAGAATTGGACTATCAAAAACCTCATCTCAGTACATGATTGGTCTGTCTTTAGATTCAGCGGACCTGTCTTTTTCTTTAAAAAGAAACACAACTAAAAAAAGATAGCAAATGGATTAATTTCTCTATTGAAAAAGTGTCAACTTTAAGAATAATAAACTTTATTTGTTTGTAGAAGTTGAGGTCTGGGTCAAATTTTACCCCCATATTTCTGGCCTCCTGGGAGCACTGCTAACCCTGGTATGGTATCAGCTGGTTAACACTGTGCCTGTGGTTTTTGGTCCAAATTCAATGACCTCGGTTTTGTCATAAGTTATATGGTATAAGTTGTTAAAATACACTTTGTATGCTTATACATCTATTGATTAGAAATAGGAAAGTCACTTACAAACTTTTGTAAACTATTACTGTAGAGGGTGAATATATATATTTGCGTATATATATATATATACACACACACACACACACACACACACATATGTACACACATATATACATACATATATATACATATATATATACATATATATACACACACACACACACACACACACACACACACACACACACACACACATACATACATACACACACAATTTTTTTTGATCACAATTATACCACAAATAATAAAACCAACTCAATCTTGTCTTCAAGGTTCTTCCACGACTCAGCAAATTCTGAAAAAGATAAAGAGCGAGGAAGCAGAGGAATGTCTGAAGACTGTGAGGTGTGAGTTCATTAACAGAGTCTCAGTGAACATCCTGAATTCTCTAATGGACAAACTTTTCAGTAAGAATGTAATCAATGATGGAGAAATGGAGTCAGTCAGAGTGAAATTAGAAAAGTCAGAAAAAGCACGGGAAATGATTGACATGGTGAGGAGAAAGGGAAACAAGGCAAGTTCAGAAATGATTGACATGCTTCAACAGCTGGACCCTAACCTCAGTGAACACCTGCATGAATATTACACCACCTACCAGGAGACAGAAGCCCAGGCCAAAAAGATGATTCAGAGGGACAGTGAGGATAGGAAACACAAGGAAGAGCAGGAGATGAGGGAGAGGTTTGAGAAGGAGCTTGAGGAATCTCGGAGGGAGCAAGTGGAAACCATCCAAGAGCTTAAGCTAAACATCAGTGAGCTTGAGGATAAACTGGCTAAACTGGAGAAACAAATGAGGGAGGAGAGTGATGAAGAGAAGAAAAGAGAGCTGGAACAAGAGCTGAGGCAGGCGTCTGAGAGGAGAGAGGAGATGGAGGGAAAACTGGAGAAGTGTAAAGAGGAGAGAGAGAACGAGAAGAGAGAGATGGAGGAGAGACACAGACAGGAAATAGAGGAGATGAGAGAGATCTATAAAGGAGACACCAGGGCGAAAGCAGAGAAACACCTGATGAAGATAACCCTGCCTGAGATCTTCAGCAACATCATGACCTCAAAGACAAAGATGAAGAGAGAGTTTGAGAGACAACTGGAGAAGAAGGACAGAGAGATGAAAGAGTTAGAGGAAAGACACAAACATTGTTCACTGTTGAAGGAAGAGAACCTGAACTTACTGGAAAAGAGAGAAAATATACCAGTAGAAAGTATAGAAGGGAGAACATGTGCGGAAGAAGAAAGTGGAGGAAACATGAATGAGTCAGGAATGAGTCAGCAGACACTGCAAACAAGACAAGACACTGCAAACAAATGCCCTGCTGAGTCTGATAGTGACCAAGACGTTACTGCTGCTACGAGATGCACAATGAAAGAAATGACAGACGCTGTCCTACAAACCATAGCTGGATTTAAAGGTTTCATGACATTCATTTTCATTTTTTCATTTCTTTTAATTTTTTTGTTTTGTTTTATGACCTCAATTACACCCCAAAAAAATGAACTTTGAACATTCAGTGGATTTTCTGTGGTTTTCTGAATAATTAGGCTTAAAAAAAGTGCTGTAATTGGCCCCTGGTCTTTAACGTCATAGTCCATTAATCCTGCCCCCTCTCCTCCCCGCCCCTCCCCTATCCTTTGGGAGGCACCCACAGGCAAATAGTTTTGTTTTCATTGCAGCTGAAAAGGCCTCAGAACACAGAGAGAAAAAACCTGCCATGGCTCACTGTAGTGGATTTTGCAGTTAAAAAATGTTAATACACGTTTGAAGGACTTAAAGACTTTTAATGTTTTGTAAATCTGAAAGTCATGAAACCTTTAAATAAAAAAAAACAAAGTGGCGGGCAGAGTGGATGAAATGGAAAGTGCGGTGAGTGAACAAGAATCCCACACCACAGTATTGCAGAACTTAATCACCAAATTGCAAGATGAAAACATTGTTATCCGGTCCAAAGTGAACTACCCGGAGAGTCGTTCTCGCCGCAATAACATCAAGATTGTTGGCATATCTGAAGACACAGAAAATGGGACATAATTTTTCTCCAAGCTTATTCCAAAACTGCCGGGTGAAGGGAATTTCTCAGGACCTGTCGTCATCGACCTCTCACATAGAATCCAGCAACGCAACTTTTCTAATAAATCTCCCAGACCTCGTACACTGATGGTCAGAATGCACTACTTAGAAGAAAACATTCTTCTGCTCAGACGGGAACGGCAAACACTGGAGTATAAAGGCAAGCCAGTATACATCTATCCAGACTATTCAGCAGACGTAATGGAGAAGAGGAGCAGATTCCGAGCCGCGACCCAGACCCTGAGAGAAATGGGTCAAGATCAGGTCAAGTTCAGTCTACGCTACCCGGCTAGACTGCATATCCACCATGGAGGAGAGACTGAGATCTACACATCTCCTGAGGAATCCGGTAAATTTGTCGATCAACTTAAGAACAAGGGATAGCCTGTAAAGGACTAAAAAAAAATGTCCCCCTTTTCTCTCTTTATTTTTCTCGTTTCCCTTTTTGACAATAATACCACTATTTCATTTTTCAAGAGACAGTAAGCCTTGTTTTACTATTCCAAATCTTTGAGATTAAACTATGAAGAGGAACTGTTCTTTTTTTTTTTGTATACAGATTTTTTGGGAGGGAGAAGATGTGCACACAAAGGGATTGTGGATGCATTATTACTATCATCATTATTATTATTAATACTATTATTATTATTATTGTCTTTCTTTTCCTCTAACAATAGCACTACTATCTTATTTCCAAGGGACGCAAAATTTTATGTTAATGTTTCAATAATTATAGACGATGTTTGAGCTGTGGAGAGGCTTTGTTTATTGTTTACTAGATTTGGCCAGAAGACACCAGTGCCTACTTATATACGTTTATCGGTTCTACGTTCATATAAAAAGAAAAGTATCTGAAGGGGGGTTATTTTTATTGTTTTTGTGCTATGTTTTTTTTTATGGTGCCAGTCATAATGTTGACTTTTTATGTTCTCTCATTTTCTTACTCAACTATCCATAACAAATGTCTATTTCTGTGAATATGGGTATTGTGACCTTGGGCTCCTGGAACGTACGTGGTTTAGGCAATGCAGTCAAAAAGGTGAAGTATTTTCAAATTTAAAATTGTTAAAAGCTGATAATATATTTTTGCAAAAAACGCATAATTATCAAACCCACCGAACAGTGGCGACTGAGAGCCCATTGGATCGCTCATGTAAATCAATCACCCTTTTCTTCCAAAGCCAGAGGTGTAGCCATCCAAGAATGTTCCCTTTCAATTTGATTCACGAGACGAGATTTCTCGTCATATTTTGCTATGGCTCAGACTGCCAATGACGAGAATGACAAGATTTTGTGTTTTCAGTGGTTTTACGCAAGATGGCGCTGTTCGCTAACCTATGCGGCACCATTTGACTCACAGTGAAGCAAACAAGCAGCAAATCACGTGATTACAAAATCCAGGAGGATCCAGCGGATTCCCAGGGAAAATCAATGGCTTGAGATGTAATTAACAGCAGTAATTAAATCTCTTTCTGCCATGCTCTTTTCCAAAAATCTTTTTTCACTGGATTCCCACTGGCTTCGGATGCTGTCAATGCACTGAATGGGACATTATCACAGGTGTGTAGCATGTGTATCAGTAGGTGTTTTGTCGTTATTCTGTGGGTTGATGAAAGTTGGGGCAAACACTGACCCTGATACATGATTTACAATTCTGTGCCGATTGGTACATAACTCTATCGGTACATAACAAGCGAACTTCGCAACGCTCGGCACGGTGACTCACTCGCTTTAGCTCGCTCGGTGGTGCCTCTCGTGGCTCAAGTTCACTTGAGACGGCGCGCCTCCGTCACGGTCCAAAACTATACTTTATACAAAACACCTACTGAGCCCCGTGAGTAGGTCAGTATCTCACCTACTTAGACCAATCAATATGGTCTAATAGTCTGATTAAATGTGATATGTCCTATTCAGTGCATTGACAGCATCCGAAATGGGTGGGATTCCTTGGATCGTTCCCATAAAGGCCCCGCCCATTTCTGCTTTCAAGATTTTCCACCATGTTGTGTTATCTTCAAAACACATATTTTGCTACTACTCATTCAGATTTTGTTCAAAACTCACACAAATCGGCACACACTCTGTCTTTGGTCCAGGGAAAAAATTGCTTTTTTATATTTTTGATGGTATGACCTACGGTTCAAAAGTTATAGGCCAAAAAGTGAATCGGCCTGTTTTTAATTCGATTCTTTTTGGGGCTCCTAGGCCAGAATCCATCAGTATGTCATAAAGAAGCCTCATGACAAATTTGGCGCCTTTATCCGCTTCGTAACGTTAATTTTGCTAAGTCACCTGAGTATACATCTTCCCCCTGACTCTAAGCAAATGATCTCTCGTTCTGTCTCTCTTTTTATTCCTCCTGTATCCACCAACCGTTTGAGAGAAGCATGGCTTTCTGAACTAGGAATGGAGATGAGTGGTGAAGTCTGGAAGGAGGCTTTGTTAAGAATACTGACATGTTCTATTATAAAGTTATGCACATAATGCACTATTCCAAGACGAAGCTACACAGAATCTATCCTACATGTACAACTTTCCCCATGTGTGATAGATGCAATAGAAGAGGGTACTTTAACACATCTTTTTTGGCTCTGTCCACGTTTTCATGATTTAAAAGTCATAAAAGTCAAATGAATATGAGTGTATAAGATGAAAGATATAATGTATGGCAGTGTTTTGTCTGTTTGTTCGTTTTTTTTTGTCATTCATTTTATACTGTGTTGATTTTGTTTATCATTATTTTTTCTGTCTTATAATTTTTTCTGTGTATGTGTATGTGCTGGGGGATTGTTTTAGATGTTTACTGAAATTGAAAAATGAAGACATAATATCCAAAAAATTATAATAAATGAATTGCAAGCTATCTTAGTACCTGAGTCTATGTGTAACATATGTGCAACTAGGTTATAACTATCTACCTATGTGTATTAGGTTATAACTTCATGTATAGCTTTATGTATAACCTTTACGTCAAACATTATCTTCAACCTACACGTGTGCAACCCTGAGAACGATTGTTAGTTCACATCACCAGTATATTCAGGAATGAACGATAGTCATATTTTGCTAAGGCACAGACAGCCAATTTTGAGAATGATGAGATTGTGTTTCCAGTGGTTGTATGCTAGATGGCGCTGTTTGCTAAAAAAACGAGTGACCATTTCATCCTAGGTCACATAGATCCAGGAGATCCATTCAATTCAATTGTATTATTATTTTAAGTGTCAAATCACAACAAGTTGTCTCAAGACACTTTACATGTAGAGCAGAGACCCGACATTGTCCCACCAGTGGTGTAAAGTAACTAAGTACATTTACTCAAGTACTGTACTTTTTCTTTTACAATTTTGAGGTACTTTTACTTTACTAGAGTATTTCCAATTTTCAGTACTTTTACTTCTACTCCACTACATCTCTGAGGCAAATATTGTATTTTTACTCCACTACAATTATTTGAAAACTTTAGTTACTAGTTATTTTTTAGATTTTGATTATTACAAAACATACATTCAAACAACTTCAGCCCTATATACATTTCGGCTATTTGAAAATAGCAGATCTACAAGCTCACAATGTGTAAAGCTTGTAGATATAGTGGTATAGTATAAGAATGTTAAGATAATATACATACATTATAGTGGTATAGTATAATAAGCTATAATAGCTTAGCAACAATTGATACTTATGCTACCATTCTACCATAGGAGTCAATAGTAATCCACCACGCACAAACACGATAGCTAAGCACGTTAATAACACAAATAGGATACCAGGTGAAACATTGCTGCCTACGGAATCTGCAATATTCATTCTACGTTTCCAGAGCGGTTGGAAGAGGAATTTTTAATCCATTTCCCCAAGCTGAAATGTGCACTGAAACTGCAGGATGCATGTGTCTGTTGCCCCCCCCCCACACACACACAATGAAAATGCAAACTTTGAGCAGCCGTAGCTCATGAACTGTTTGACCTACAGCCATGAAACTTCATTACACGCATGTGTCTCCTTATGAGAAACAACATTGCCACTTTTACCTTTGACCTCTGACCTTTAGATCTTGAATTATGTGAATAATTTGAACATTTGAAAAATAAATTAGAACTCCTCCTGGGATTTTTTAACTTTCTACACACACTGTGGACCGATATCTAAAATCCCCATTGGAGAGAGGAAAAACCTGCAATACCACATTGTCCTGATTTGCCTGTGGCGCTATTGCGCCAGTTTGTATGCATGTTATCTCCTGGTTCTGAGTGGAAAAAGTTAAAAAAAAAAAAAAAAAAAGTGATTTTTCTTTTACTATGTTGGAACTGAAAAACGGGAGGGATTGTACCGCTAGTGACGTCACTTTCAGGGCCAAATCAGTTTGGCCTGTTTTGAGACCAATCTACATAAAACCCCAGATTGTGCTGTGAAAGCCTGAGTGCTCAAAATGGGGTATTTTTTGGGATAGAAGAGGGGTAGGGGAGACCAAAAACACACAAAAAAGTAGAAAAAGTTAAAATTCATGGTGTAGTCCCTTTAACATAAGTATAAGTAAATGCATTTGAAATTAAATACAAATGTAACTTTTCAGGATTGTAATTCAAAAATAGCAAAAAAAAATAATCAGGATAACAATTCAAAAATAGCAAAAATAGCAGATCTACAAGCTCAAAAAGCATCGCACTGCGGCGAGAGGCAAACACTAGGGTTTGATATTATTCGGGAAATAGCAATTTTTTATTCCCGGGAATTTTCAGACCTTTTCCCGGGCTTCCCGGGAATTCCTGTTAAAGGGTAAAAGAAAAGTGCCCACTAAAATGCATTTATATGTAGATACTTAAATAGCTAATTTTCCATCGAGGTGCCCACCTATCCTGTATTCCTAGTAAGCATTGACACCTATCTATTTGCTATTAAATATGCAAGAAAATGATCAGATTGATCAGATTCAGTAGAACAAGATGTTCCATACCATATATATCGGGAGATGATTGGGTAGCCACCTGTGTGACACTGGCACTGCTGCTGTGGTGTTCTGTGTTTCTGACGTGACGTTACGGGACATGCTCGCCCCTCGGCGGTATTCACCAGGTATTCCTAAACGTAACCTCAGTAAACTATGCCTAAACCTAACCTTATTCCTAAACGTTACCTCAGTAAAACGGTGCCAACACCTAACTTTATTCCTACACTTAACCTCAGTTAAACTATATTCCTAACCTTATCCTCAGTAAAACAAATACAAGAATACAAGGACCGCTTGTCTCTGAAAGAAATGGGGGTGACGTGTTTTGGGGCAAGTCTTCCGTTTACCCGACAGTGCGCAGCAGCACAGAGCGCCACAGACTGAACATAATGCCAGGAGGTTCAACCTGGGTCCTACGACTCCTACGACAAACTTACTGGCCTTCTCCTTGTGTTATTTTGTTCATTACCGTTACATTCAGTGCGTCCGATATTGGTTCAAAACGGGACGATGGGACCCTGCCCTGGTCGGCAACGAGGCAAGTAAATTGGCTAATTATAATAGTAATTCCTCCGTGCTGTAGATAGGCCTTTCTACTAATTAGTAGTCATTTCTAACAAGAAAAAACAACCTTCAGGATCCCGGGAACCGATTTCAATTCCCGGGACGGTAAATATATCTGGGATTCCCGAATCCCGGGAACCCTGGTATTGAACCCTAGCACACACAATCAGTAAGATGATAAAAACAAAAACATATTTTACATTTTACAGTACTGTTAGGATTATTGTCAACTTGATGTTTATCTCATTTTTTGAAAAACAGATATTAGTCTATTCATGGAGCAAAAGTGTTTTACTGTTGCATGTTGGAACATTGGATGTCTGAGGTCTTTAGAGCAGAGATCCAGACTTCATGAGAGAACTGGAAGATCCAGAGATTGTGATAATGCAGGAAACATGGAGTAGAGGAGAGGAGTCCACTGGCTGTCCCACAGGATACAGAAAGATCATTGTGCCATCTACCAAATGAAAGGGGGTCACTCAGGGCCGAGACTCAGGAGGGATGCTGATCTGGTATAAAACACACCTCATACATTCCATTCAATTAATCAAAAAAAATTAGTTGTTTTTTTTGGCTCAAAATAAAAAATGAAACGATTACAATTGAAGAAAATGTTTATCTATGTGCAGCATATATCCCTCATCCCCCCATCAGAATCCCCTTATTACAATGAAAACAGTTTCACCATACTAGAGGATGAGATCAGTCATGTCCAGGCCCAGGGAAACGTATTGATCTGTGGTGACCTCAATGCCAGGACAGGCACAGAGCCTGACAGCATCTCTAACAATAATAATAAACACCTACCGGACCTCAGCATCCCTCTGCCCTTTATATCAATAATAATAAACACCTACCAGACCTCAGCATCCCTCTGCCCTTTATATCAATAATAATAAACACCTACCAGACCTCAGCATCCCTCTGCCCTTTATATCAATAATAATAAACACCTACCAGACCTAACACCTAATTTGGCACAAAAAAACACATACAACAAACTTGAACTACTCGAATCCATCATTAAAGCTCAGCAAAACACACTAGATTTCCCAATTACAGAAAGAGAATTATTAGACAAAATCCAGATCCTGCAAACTAAAAAGGCTTGTGGTGTAGATTGAATATTAAATGAAATGATTAAACATGCTGACCATAAAGTTCACACTGCCTTGTTGAGATTATTTAACATGGTTCTGAGTTTGGGTTATTTCTGACTTCTGGAACCAATAGGACTAATAACACCCATCTTTAAAAATGGTGACAGATTTGACCCGAATAATTATAGAGGCATTTGTGTCAGCAGCAACCTGGGGAAGATTTTCTGTTCAATCATTAACAACCGATTACAGAACTCAGTAGTCATAGCGTCCTGAGAAAAAGTCAAATTGGATTCCTACCAAAACATCGAACCACCGACCACATTTACACACTTCACACCCTTGTAGAAAAACATGTGAAGATCAAAACAAATCCTAGATTTTGCTTTGTAGATTTTGAAAAAGCATTTGACTCAATTTGGCATGAGGGCCTGCTATTCCAAATTTTAAAAAGTGGTGTGGGGGAAAAAACATATGATACCATTAAAACAATGTACCAAAATAATAAATGTGTAGTAAAAATTGGATCAGCTCTACTGATCAGGGACGTGCAGAAGGAATTTTCGGGGCAGGGGCTTTAATTCCCAAAGGGAACCTCTTGCCGTCGCCCAAAGGGCGACGACAAATTTCTTTTCTGTTTTTTTCGAGGTTTTACCCCTTTTTATTTCCGTTTTTTATTACTTTAATTCGGTTAATTCGGTAAAAATGTTTTTACCGAATTGTAGTTGTGTGGCAAAAAGGAAACGTAGCAGCCGACGGGCGCACAGAACGCATGAATGCATATTTATAGCAGAAAGAGTTTAACACATTTAACTATAGCCGTAGCCTACTCATTCAATTCTGAACAGATTCCTAAAATTTAAAATTCTAAGGGTCTTCTTTCATGTGTATCAGTCATGATTGTTTTGCCATCAAACAATATCAAGCAAAAAGGAAAAATCGGCGGGTCCTTCTTCTCTCCAGTCCATCCCATCGCGCAGCGCACCTCTCCAAATGGAACGTCCTAATGACCTCTCCAAATGGAATGGAATGGTCGTCCCTAAAACACGCTCGCCCCAGGTCTAATCCGGCGGCGGCACGGTCCGCGAAATAAATTGTGCAGTGTGTTTTAGGAAGAGCGTTCCGTTTTTTTGTTATTTTTTTGCTGTGAGAGGGGGAATAAAGAGTCTGAAATGGCAAGTGTGTCGTGAGGCGTGTGAAGAGGTTAAATTGCGTGACTCTCACTCTCAAAGGGTGAGACTTGGCAGCAGGCTCCTGCTTGACAAGTAATAATCTGTCTCAAATTGGTCCGTGTTCATTGAAGATTGTTGTGCCGCGCGTTCAGCTAGGTTTCCATTGTGTATATACTTCGTTTGGCGGGCGGTATCGCGCACCAAAAATAGCCGATCTACAAGCTCACAACGCCTCGCGTTGCGACGCGTTGTGAGCTTGTAAATCGGCTATAATTCTGCGCATGCACTGCACAGGGCTCAATTAAGTAAACTTTACTGTGTGCAGGTGCGGGCCAACGGATGCGCAGGGATTTCTACAGTTTACAGACAGAGGAGACTAGGGGGCATTCTTACAACATTAAAGGCTGCATTCCAGTTCAGGAGAGTAAGACAGGGGGCAATTCTCTTGAATGCTGCCTCAGTGCCTTCGAGTACAGCGTGGAGAAAGGGCTTTTGTTGTTTTTTTCACCATTATAAATGCTGCATCCATAGTTTGGCGAGGGCACTTTTTACCGACAGACATAAAAGGGCAGGGGCTCAAGCCCCCTTTGATGTCTATGTGTGCACGTGCATGCTACTGGTCATGTTCAACCCAGATTTGGCTCAACAAAGGGAATGAACTCGTTCTCATGCTATTCATCAAAAATGTGGAATGCCCTACCAAAAGGAGTAAAGGAGTGTAAAACCCTACTCACTTTCAAAACTGCCCTAAAGAAACACCTTCAGGAGGCTGACATTCCAAACCGGTCTCTGTCAAAGTCTTAACCTAACCAGCCCCCCAAACCTTTTCTTTCTCTTGTACATATTTCTTATGTCTCATACCAGTAACCTGTAAGATGATTGTATGACGTTCTGTATAGTAGGCCTAGT
This sequence comes from Gymnoscopelus braueri, assembly GCF_963280865.1. NCBI lineage: Eukaryota > Metazoa > Chordata > Actinopteri > Myctophiformes > Myctophidae > Gymnoscopelus > Gymnoscopelus braueri. The sequence continues at coordinate 1,758,610 of NC_137613.1, read as the reverse complement.
GTGTATATCTGTCTGTCTCTTATGTCATCATGATTTGTGTGCATGGGGATCTCATCTTAAACAAGCTCAGTGCTTAATGAGTCTTCCAGTTTAGTAGACCTTGTATTGTGAATTGTACTTCCATGTAGCCTACTGTTGTTCTCATGTCTTACTACAGTAAATAAAGTACATCAATCAATCAATCAATGGTGGGGGGCTCAGGGGCGCATAGTTTTGTGTACAGCCTTGAGAGACGCAGCGCGCATGCATGAGATACCCGTGCGATTTTTTTGCCCTCAAAACATTAAACGGGTGTCTTTGGCCACATTAAGCCAATATATAGTCAGTTCTGTTCCTAACCAGTGGAGGAAAAAGTACTCACATGTTTTACTTAAGTAAAAGTATCAATACTGCAATGTAGAAATACTGCAACTCCCTTACAAGTAAAAGTCCGGAATTCAAAATGTATTTGAGTAAAGGTACAAAAGTATTGGCATAAAAAAGTACTTAAGTTCTCCTTGTGAGTATACTCACACTTTACATCGGGATGCATTGTAGATAGGCTATTTTCCGAAATGTAAATAGGGCTGAGATCTACAAGCTCACAGAGCTTGTAGATCTGCTATTTTTCAACTTGAAATGGGACATTCTGCATTATGAGTACTTTTACTTTTGATACAAGTCATTTTATACTTTTGTACTTTTACTCAAAGTGGCACGGCGGCCAATTCTGCACATTAAACATTCTGTACTCACCTTAGATGTCTCTACAACGTCCAAACATCTCCTACATTCATCACTTATAGAAGATAACGTCCAAACATCTCCTACATTCATCACTTATAGAAGATAACGTCCAAACATCTCCTACATTCATCATTTATAGAAGATAACGTCCAAACATCTCCTACATTCATCATTTATAGAAGATAACGTCCAAACATCTCCTACATTCATCATTTATAGAAGATAACGTCCAAACATCTCCTACATTCATCATTTATAGAAGATAACGTCCAAACATCTCCTACATTCATCATTTATAGAAGATAACGTCCAAACATCTCCTACATTCATCATTTATAGAAGATAACGTCCAAACATCTCCTACATTCATCATTTATAGTTGATAACAATAACATGTTGTTTTCTGTCTCATCATAAACACACAGGTGTTTTTTCTCCCCAGTGAGTTGTAGTGTTGCCATTTATTGCGTGAGAGCAATAAGCAATCCGGTCTATGAATATTATATGTTTATGAATTGAATACCAAGGACCTCAATGGAAACAACACAGCAAGGACTTTTATTGGACGGATTTTTTAGACAAAGTGTTGTAACTGTACGTGTGCTGTTTCTACATTTCCAGTGGCGCGGGAAGGGGGGGGCTATGGGGGCTGCAGCCCCCCTGGTGTTGGGTAGCAAAAACAAAAAAAAATTGAAAATTAAATAAAATACATATCATTTTTATAGTCTATACACACACATATATATTAAAACAATGTGATATTTAACTTTGGAGAATAAAATATTTGCTGAAAAAGGTGAAAAAAAGGTGGAAAAAATGCGAATTATTTATTTTTTTATCGCGCACAGCGCGCGAAGTCCCCCGCCCAGCCCCAGCCCCCCTTGGAATAAATGACTTCCAGCGCGCCTGTACATTTCTGCCTAATAACATATTCAATCAATCAATATTGTAAGCGCAAATGCATCACTTTTTCATCGATTTTCCTTGTTAAAAAAAACCTGGCAACTCTTTCTCTCTCTCTCTCTGATTCTAGCTCAGTATCAGGACTGGTGGCTGTTTATGAAAGAAAGAAAGAAAGAAAGAAAGAAAGAAAGAAAGAAAGAAAGAAATTATGACATGTGTTCATGTATTTATAAATAAATACAAAATATATATTAAAAAATTAAATATTTTGTTTTTGGGGTGCGAGGGGTGGGGGTGCCTGTGCTCATTTGTGCAACCAGTAGTAGGCGCCAGTGAGGATACAACTGCATGTTGGTTTGTTTACTGTTGAGTGAGAAAACAATGTTGCACATGTAGCCAGACCATGACTGTTTATTGTACATAGAACTGTTTACTGTACATATTTATTGTTTTTCATACCAGTAACCTGTACGCTGATTGTATGACGTTCTGCATAGTAGTGTATATCTGTCTGTCTTCTTAAACGTCATCATGATTTGACTGTTTCCATGTCTTTTCTAAATAAAGTATTCAATCAATCAATGTGAAAAGCAAAGCTCTCTGCTGCCACCTAATGGCATCTTCTGAGAATTCCACCTCTTTCACATGTTTCTGTGCTGCACACACAGCTGACCACACACACACACACACACACACACACACACACACACACACAGCTGACCACACACACACACACACACACACACACACACACACACACACACACACACACACACACACACACACACACACACACACACACACACACACACACACACACACACACACACTTGTATTTTAAAATAAATATATATTTTTATTACTTTGCCAGGACAGTTCATGGTAAAGTTAAACAGTATATGAACATAAAAAGCATCGTTAATAATAATGTACAAACAGAGACGATATTTAAAATGGAGAGAGCGAGAGAAAACAGATCAAAGCTCCTGTGAGGAGGACTTCCAACCCAGGCCAGCAGGGGGGGCTGAAGGGCCAACCCCCCACCCTCATATCCAGTAAGACAAAGTTAAAGATCCCATAGTAACACAACAACTATACAACACTGCGTATGATTGGTGGAGAGCTTCTCTGATAACGGAACACTGCGTATGATTGGTGGAGAGCTTCTCTGATAACGGAACACTGCGTACGATTGGTGGAGAGCTTCTCTGATAACGGATGGAAAAAAACTGTAATATGCCCCGCCCTCCCCTCGGTGGTGGTGGAAAGTACAAGAACATAATACTCAAGTAGTAAGTTTGAGGTACTTTAACTTTACTTGAGTATTTAAAAATAATATTTTATAAATCTACTCCAGTGCATGTCAGAGGAAAATATTGTACTTTTTACTCCTCTAATTTTTTAAAAATGTACTTTTAGTCACTTAGATTATTATTACAAAACATAATTTAACTAATTAAGCCCTATTTCATACTGAGCGGTGAGAGCATGTCGTTTCTGAAAGAGTTTTTTTGTTGTACTTTTGCGTTGGTACAGTATATTTTGATGCCAATACTTTTTTGCGCTTTTACTGAAGTCTTTCACTTTGCACCGGAGTATTCTTTATGATGTGGTATTGCTACTTTTACTCGAGTTAAACAAATGTAAAGATAAAAAAAAGGTGGAGTACTTCTTCCACCAGCGCCCGTCGGGAACGAGAGAGGACAGCAGAGCTCTGTCGAATGATCGATGCTGAGGTTCACGTTCTGTGTCCGCTACGCCTGTCTGTCTGTCCGCCTGTCTGTCTGTCTGTGGCCGCTACCGCCTGTCTGTCCGCCACGTAGCTGTCAATTGATTGGGTTTGATTGATTGGCGACAGCTAGCGTGGCGTTGTAGCTACAGGAGAGAAGAGGGGTGGCGTGGAGCAGAGAGGGGAGGAGGGGGGAGGCGAGGGGAGGAGGGGGGAGGCGAAGGGAGGAGGGGGGAGGCGAGGGGGCTCTGTTGTTTGTTTGACATGAGAACAGGGAACAGAACATAATCAAGACTCCACTGACTCCATCCATCCGTCCGTTGTCTCGCTGTTCTCTCCTCTCTCCTGGCGGCTGCTTGTCGTGTGGACTCGTGTGGCGGCTTCCACAAATAACACCCTTCCAAAAAAGATTCTAGCTGCTGTTGAGGTGTGTGTGTGTGTGGGGGGGAGGGGGGGTATCAGGGATGAGATCCCAGTCGGAGAGAGGCTTCCTTCCCGAGGCATCTCTACAGAGCTGCCATGTCGGTATGCCGTACCGCCAACACAAACACCACACACCCTTATTGTCACTGCAGTGCAGAGCGTACAGAGAGCAGAATAGAGTACAGTTACGTCGGTACGACATTCAACAGGAAAGAAAAGAAAAAGTAGAATTCAGCATTGTGAGTTATTTCTTCCTTAAAGGACATTGATGCCATAGAGAGTCCCTGGTGTGCGTCTGGGTGTCGGACCCGGACGGACGGCGGGGATGAGGGCAGGTTGTGGACATTCTTCGGCGGTGAAAGTTTTTTTTTTTCTTATTTTTTTTCTTCTCTTTTTCAGCTTAAAAACCAAAACATTGCGGTGGTCTCCGCGTCTGCATGGCCAGACAACAGAGAGCACAAAACAAACAGAGCATTGTACAGAGAGATGCAATGTGTTCGCTTTTTAAAGAAAGTGTTCCATAGCACTGCATGTCATTCCTATAATAACTTGACATTATTCACATTCAGACATTGTATAAAATAACAAAACAAAAACAAGATTTCCCTTATATGATATGTGTGTTTGTTTTTTCAGGCAGGCTTAACCACTTAAGCCCTCATTGTTATTTATCTTTCTACATTATTTGAAAATAAGCTGATCTACAAGCTCACACAAGCTCACACTCACGTTGTGGATCGGCTATTTTCTACATAATCTCTGTCACGCCCCAGAGAGGGAGGCTAAGAGTTCAAGTGGTTAAGATGGAGATGGTTGTTGGGAGGCGAGGTTTGTTGTGCTGAGACCCAAAGACCCAAAGACCCAGAGACCCAGAGACCCAAAGACCCAGAGACCCAAAGACCCAGAGACCCAAAGACCCAAAGACCCAGAGACCCATAGACCCCTGGACTTCCCTTGTGGATGGAACTGGACCTTCACTGTTGGTTCTTTTAGACTTGAACCGTCAAACGTATTTCACAGGTTCTGGATGTGTTTCCATTACGCTACGGCTGGGTTTCACATGAGGTTCTCAGGATGAACTTGAAGCTGATCTGAATGAATGCGGAACGTCTGGCCAATCACAGCAGGCGAACTAAGTTTGAGTATAGCTGCAACCTCTCGGAGGCAACAATTTAGTTCCGCCTCAACCAGAACCTCTGAATGACATCGTATCATAGTCTGGACCCACAGCCGAACCCAACACATGTCGGGTGGGACTGTGTTAATGTATATGCATTGGGCTTTAGTGATGGAGAGGAGCCATGTTCTGTAGGAACTCTGCTCCGTATCCAATTACTGTTCCTCGTTAACACGGTTCACCACTGACTCTGTGCCCACACACACACACATGTCACCGACCGTACGAAGTTCTCCCTAAGTGCTAGTCTGTCAGAACTATATGAATATGTGCCATTATTACAGAGTAAAAGTCCATGATATCTGAGTGAAAGCAGATTTCCTTCCAACCACAAGGGATGACACCACCAACACCATGGTGCTGAGGGCTTCAGCAGGGAGGTGTAGCTGATGGAGTCGACTCTCTATTACAAAGGACCACTTCACCCATTTTCAACCTTATCTTCATGTAACTGGTCCTCACTAAAGCTCTTTATAATATGAGACACAGAGTGAGGAGAACAGACATGGTGTAACCTTATAGTGAGCCTTAGTGAGGACCAGTTATATGAAGATAAGGTTGAAAGTTAAAGGGACATTTTGGACCAAGTTTTCTTACCTTTTCTATGATGTTATGATATCCTAGGATGAATGGTACAGTAGAACATTTTCATAACTCCATCCCGGGTCCACCACAGCTAAAAACGTGCGCCAAAGGGCCTTGCGCTAGAGCGCATATTTTGATAGTTTTTTATTTATTTATATCTTTTAGATCATCAGTTCATAGTGACAGAACACTATGCAACATGATGGCTTGAATGCGCCCCACCGGAAGTCTCGCTAGAAATCTCGTCTATCAAAATATGCGATCTAGCGCAAGGCAGAGTCGCGCACGGGTCCAATTTTGAGAACCCGCCCCGCCCCGCCCGTCAATACTCAGATCCGTAGACCGACCCGTCACCCGTGATTATTTCAAAATACAAACCAGACCCGCCCCGCCCGTCAAATGAACGACCCGTTGTCCGCCCGTTTACCCGTGATGACATGCAGAGTAAAATGTAAATCCTATTGAAAAGTGTGTTGAAAAAGATAGCAGCCTTCAACAACAGCGCTACATTCAGTGGTCAGGTTCGTACAGAAATCAAGTGAAGACGGAGGAGCGAGCTTAAGCCACGCGCGCGAACGAGCATCTACGCAGCACACATGTGTCGTTGTGTACGTCGTCAGATGGTTTTAATTTGAAGGTTTAACAGGATGTTCAATGTGTTTTTGTGAGTTAAGATAACTGACCAGCGTGCTCCATGCTGTTGTGCTGTGTTAAGTTACACAAGTGACGTTGTTTGGGCGGAAACAGTGCTCTCTGATTCTCACAATAAAATGATACCCGCCCGCGATTAGTTCAGTACCGCCCGTCCCCGTGATCTTATCGAAGTAAAATTTTCACCCGTCAAACGCGGGCACCCGTCGGGTATCCGCGGTACCCGGCCCGTTGCAGGACTCTGGCGCAAGGCCTATTGGCCGCGTTTTTAGCTGTGGCAGACCCGGGATGGAGTTATGACATTTTTCTACTGTAACATTCATCCTAAGGTATCAGTGGTCCTTTAATGTTATCTTGTGCGCAGATTGCAGTTTAAATCCAAGTCTAATCATGCATCCAATTTAAGAAGTATAGCATCTACCCCCCCCCCCCCCCCCCCGCCCTCCCCACCCCCTGAGATCAAAGAGCTACCGTTAAAAAATGAAAAGCAGGGCGTTGCTTTTCTTTTTTTTTTCTTCTTTTTTTTACTGCACAACTCAGTGGTGAAAGGTTGGTGAATCTCCTTCTGCATGGTTGTAGCTTAACGGCACGCGGCCAGGCTGATAGCTTCAGTCTGTCTGGATCCCTCCGTGGATCTAGTCTGGATCCTGTCGATTCAGGGATCCTGCCATGTGCTTTTAGACAGTCTTTATCCCCACAAAGACAAGCGGTCGTCATGAGTTCTGTCTTTAAAGTTAGTGGAAGTCATGAGTTACGTCTTTAAAGGTAGTGGAAGTCATGAGTTACGTCTTTAAAGGTAGTGGAAGTGACCCTTGTTTTTGGTTAAAAGGTTCAAGCTCTATATTCCGTAATAATTGAGTGTCAAGCTCTTTCATTTCAGGTTGGTTGCCAGTTTCAGCCAATCAGGAGAGGGTATCCATTCATCAGCTTCAACGTTATAGTCATGAGTTCTTTCTCCTGATTGGATAAAATTGGTTTCGCGAACTGAAAAAATAAACATATTGTGACGAATAAAGAGCTGGAGAGACATGGAGACACATGATACTCAACAAAACCCTCTAGTAATGATTACTGTGGGAATATAGAGCTATTTAACGCTTATTTCAACAACAACAAAGTATCACGTACTGCACCTTTAAGGATTGCAATGCTCCCACCGTTTCAAAACAAGACACTTATGTTTATGTAGATCAGTGGTCCTCAACCTCTTCTGGATGCAGGGCCCCACCCACCTGACCACTTAACTAAAGCGGTCACCTGACCACTTAACTAAAGCGGCCACCTGACCACTTAACTAAAGCGGTCACCTGACCACTTAACTAAAGCGGTCACCTGACCACTTAACTAAAGCGGTCACCTGACCACTTAACTAAAGTGGTCAGGTGGGCTGCGGGCATTTTCAGACTATGTTCATTTTACTGATCAATCAATCAATCAATCAATCAATCAATCAATCAATCGTTATTTTGGGGACCCCCCCCCCTCCCCGGCCCCACAGGTTGAGAACCCCTGACGTCGTTAAAGGAACTGGAGGTGTGTTTGTAGGTCTCTGGTTATGAGGCGTCGGCCCCGCCGCGGAGGCGGAGCCTAGATGTGTGCGTATCGTTGAGCCCAGCGGTCCTCAAAGTTTTTTTATTTTATTTCAGGGACCCCCCCCAGTTTGATATGCATGAGGCCACGAGGCCCCCCCGCCCCCCCCCCCACAATCTCTGGTACCCCACAATCTACACTATAAAATCCTAACTCTGAGGGTGTGCAAATGGCACCATTTGTACACTCTCAGAGTTACAGACCTGTATCGGGTCCATTTGGATCCTAAACAATCAATCATTTAGCTGGGGGGAGGGGGGGGGACTTTGAGAACCACAGGTTGTTGCATGTAGCCTATAGTACAGTATATACGCTGTCAGCCACAGATACACTGATCACTGATTGACAATGTTTGTTTGTTTGTTTGTTTGTTTGTTTGTTTGTTTGTTTGCAGGGGATCAGGGGACTCGTTAAGGTCTTAACGAGGATACATAGAATGTGGTCATCATCGCTGTGACATGGTACCGTCAATTGGTACCAAATCACCTGCGAGTCCCTTAGCCTATGGGACCAGACCAATCTGCCAGTGCAAAAAAAAAAAAAAATTGCCCTCTGCTCCCGAAGTCTGGGGTAACCAATCAGGGCCCATGTATTAAAATATGGGAGACTGTAATTGGTAGTTGGTTGTGTAGGTCTAACCAATTGCGTCCAGAGACATTTCTTTTGATCCCGCCCCTTTGGGAAAAGCTACGAGTCCCCGTCCCTCGAAAGCCTCTAATTCAGCCAGATTTAGCAGAGTTGTGCGTTTTTGTCTATTAAGTGGTACCGTTAGCTACAGATGTACAGGAACACATTCAATCGGAACATTCAGTCTGCCAGCTGTGTGTATCGGTGGCTTCAGCTCAGATTCATAACGCCATCATCGCACCACGGCGTCGCTCGCCCACAACAACACATCCGTTCTTGTCGGTAAGCGACGGCGACGTCGCGCTACAAGCCCCTCCCCCCCCAGTTTGAGGAAAACGGTCAAAACCTTCTTGCCAGGAGTCCAGGCTCATCGGCTCCGTTCAGCCGCTCACATCGTTCTTTTTGTTTCACTTCGCTTGTCGGTCTAACCGTCGTCTTCCCACGGGAAAGGGGCGGGGTCTCGCGCCGAGGATTCTTATTGGTTTGTGGGGGCGAATCGGGAGTCTTCCGATGTAAAGTTCAACCCACTTCCCTTCTTCTTACTGTGATTGGTTGAGCAGAATCAGAGCACTATCCAATCAGCAATGACGTGCCTACGTTAACATGAAACGGTAAGGAAACGGAGAGAGTTGTGGAGACGGCCAGACTGAGAAGACGAGTGAAAACAAAACACAAAAGAGCGAATCAGTCTGGATTCCAGGCTAAACAGATCTTTCGTAACCGTAGTTTTTTAGGGGGGGAACGAGCAGCCTTTGCATTCTGTTGACGTCCGAATGGAGAGACGCATTCATTCACGCAGATAGATACATGAACAGAACAAGAGTTACAAAAAAAAACAGACTTTTTCTTCTTAAATACAGGAACATATATAAAATATTAGACTTCCATAATGTCTATTATGTAATAACATTCTAGAGAATAACTGTTTGTTTGTTTTTTGAGGAACTTTACAATCAGTCCCCACGACTTTTTAAACCTCGACGATGCTTCGTAAAGATAATATTTTTAAGACAATGAAAAAAAGCACCACAAAATTCATCATCATAGAAACGAGAGAGAATTCTAACCATACAATGGTTATGTACAATGTATGCAGACGACATGAGAGATGGGGAGAGAGAGAGAGAGAGAGAGAGAGAGAGAGAGAGAGAGAAAGAAAGAGAGCATTAAAACATTTTTTTTTTTTTTTACCAAACTCCCGTCATGCAGATTTAAAGAACGTTACGTAACGTTACTGTACACAGGAGACCTGAGGAGAATCATCTCTGTGTTACCGGTGGTCTGGGGGGGGGGGGGGGGGGTAGAGGTGGGGGTGGTCTTAAAGGCACAGTATGTGTCTTTGCCCCGTGTTTACATATCAAAACAATATATACATTTTGTACCAATCATTTCCCTCTATACCGGCAGTCAGAGGTGTGGACTTGGACTCGAGTCACACATGTGACTTTAGACTTACTTGATCTAATAAAAAATTTAAAATAACCTGGACTCGACTTGGACTTCAATGACTTGATGCCTCTCTTGACTTCAGACTTTAAGTCACTTCACACATCGGGTGCCAAACACGGTCTGAACCGTGTTTTCACAGAGTAGCGCTTTGTGAAACCGTGTTTTCGGTCTGAACCGTGTTTTCAGTCTTTTTTCTTTTTTTTTTCCCCACACAGGAGGGGCTGGAGCAGCTCTGGAATCACCCGTGGTGATTCTGAGAAGGAAAGGACAGATGGATCACCGTGTCAAAAAACATGGCTCCCATCCGCTTCCGTTCTATCTCCTTCTCTAAAACCCATATAACTCCGAAACTTTTTACGCTGAGGAAAAGTACTAATTTTGTATGCATGATCGCTCCGCCATTGTTACTCACGTGAGAGATGTTATCGTTCCAGGCGTTAGCCAGGACCATCGTGCAAAATGTACGCATCCTTTTTTTCATATGGATTTCTCGTCTTGGAGTCTACAGCTTAAACAGCGCCGCGCAGCTTAACGGTGAGATTTCTGGCACCGAACATAATCTGTTATTATAAAATTCTGGCACCCAATGTGTTAATACCTTCCAATAAGCTTAGGACTTGTTTGGGACTCAAAACAAAACGTTTAGGACTTGGAATTGCCCGTCTTGACTTGGGCTTTGACTCGAGACTCGAGAGGGAAGACTTGAGACTTACTTGTACTTGCAAAACAATGACTTTGTCCCTACCTCTTCACCAGCAATTATCAGCCACTACAGTAGTGTGGTTGGTGGTGTTTACCTATAGAAACACACTACAGTAGTGTGGTTGGTGGTGTTTACCTATAGAAACACACTACAGTAGTGTGGTTGGTGGTGTTTACCTATAGAAACACACTACAGTAGTGTGGTTGGTGGTGTTTACCTATAGAAACACACTACAGTAGTGTGGTTGGTGGTGTTTACCTATAGAAACACACTAGCGTGGTGGTGGTGGTGTTAGAAACACATTGTCCTCTCGCTGTATTTAGGTGTTTTCACCGTTCGTTTTGGTAGACGTCCAAAAAAGCCAGACACATGAAAGAGCGAAAAGGGTTTTCTACCAATGGGCTCGACTCAGGAGCTTGCGCACAGGGTTGCGCACGGGGGTGACATTACTACGCATGCCAGACGACGCACAGAAGGGCTGTAAAGGGAGCATGCGCTGGGTGAGCAACTCCATACAAGTGAATGGGAGGGGATTTCCGGCGCTCTCTCTATTATTTTTTAACTCTACGGTATAGAGGGAAATGTATGTATAGTTTTGTTATGTAAACACAGGTCAAACTTACATGGTATGCCTTCAATAACCGCCCCACCGTAACCACACCCACACCACAGCGTAACCACACCCACACCACAGCGGATAAGAGCTTCATAAGGAGGTTTATACACAAAGCACTGGTCCTTAGAGGCCTCTGTGTTGTCCTGTTTCTTTTCTTTTTTCAAGGGGGGGGGGGCGTCCGATTTATAGGACTAGAGAGAAGATTTATAGGACTAGAGAGAAGATTTATAGGACTAGAGAGAAGGGAAAACAACGTAATTCTAAATTCCAGGTGTTTGGGGTGGGGTCAGGTGGGGAGGGGGAGTATAACGTCTAGGAACAAGCAAAGGCGAGGCGGGGGGGGGGGGGGTTAGGTTCGAGGAGGGGGGAGGGGCTAGGGCGGGGTTGGGTCCAACTCGCCTGGCGGCCGACCCTGTCCATTTAGTTTTCTTTTTTTTTTGTGCAAAGGAATGTCAGGGCAAAGTCTGGGAGCCCCCCCCCCCCCCCGCCGGTAGTAGCAGTGGTTCTCAAACTATTTTTTTAATCTCAAGGAGCCCCCTCCCCCCCCATAACTCTGAGGGTCCCCCGGGCGACCCCCCCCCCCCGCTTTTGAGAACAACCGCCCCCCTGTAGGCCATATCAGGGCTCCTCGCCACTCGGGGGCGTGGCCGATGCGCCTCCCCGCCCCTCGTTGTCCGAGGAGGAGGACTCGGGGGTCTCGGGACGACGAGCGTTGCTGCTGCTGCTTTCCTCCTCCTCCTCCTCCTCCTTCTCCTCCTTATTGGGGGCGGGGCTGTCCCCCCCCTCCTCCTCCTTGCTGCTGCTGGGGGCGGGGCTGTCCCCCCCCTTGGCTAAAGCCTTCTTGCCGCCGCCGCCCCCCCCAGAGCCCTGCCCTCCATCCTGGCCCTCTGAAGCCTTCTTGCCCCCCCCAGAGCCCTGCCCTCCATCCTGGCCCTCTGAAGCCTTCTTGCCCCCCCCAGAGCCCTGCCCTCCATCCTGGCCCTCTGAGTTCTCCAGCATCTCCTGGATGAGGGGGGGCATGGAGCCAGGGATCTCCATCTTCAGGCTGATGACTCGCTCCGCACCTGGAGGGAGAAACGGTGGGAGAGGACGAGTCAAGATGGGGGGGGGGGGGGAGTGAGTGTGGAAATATAGTGGTCCTCTCCATCATCAAAGTTGCATCACCCCGATCTACTTCATGCTCAAGCGCTTCCCAGCTGAGATGGGCTGCATGGCCACGTCTGCTCCGTGCCAGACATGGCACGGAGTAAAAATATGTTTTTACTTATTTATTTTTTACCGAATGGGTTCCCGGATAAGGATCCAGAGACATGGGAGGCCGATGCACAACACCGCTCTAACTGGCGCATCGCCGTCAAGCAGCCAGTGTTGTTTTCGTCAACGATGACGAAGACGATATGATTTCGTCAACGCCCCTTTTGTTTCATGACGGAGACGTAACGTTGACGTGCTGAACATAGCTCTTTGATGACTCAAATATGACGAGACGAATTTGTGTTTTCGTCGACGAGACGAAATGTTTATTGGGTGGGACGTTCAAAATGCATGAAGAGATCAAAATATTATAGCGATATTATTTCAATGGGGGAATAGTGGCCAATCACAGGGAGGGTTCTAGGATGCATTGCAACATCCGGCGGTTATTGGTTTCTTTTCCTTTTTTTGGGAGGGGGGGCTCTGTGATTGGCTGGGATACCGGCCTCTTCTGGGCAGTGTTGCCATGTTCTTTTATTATAAGTTTCCACCAAGAACTTGATTTGAAAATAGCAGATCTACAAGCTCACAACGTGTCGCTCTTGATGCAACACGTTGTGAGCTTGTAGATCTGCTATTTTGAAATAACCGATGTATACAGTAGGTTTAAGTACTAAGTTGTAAGTGCTCATGTGGCCCATAATCGCTTCTTTTGGGCTGGTTTTCCTAGACCTGGTTGCTTGTTTCTTTCACAGAATCTGGCAACACTGATAGATACCGGCTTCACGTGTAGTTGTTGTTGTTGTTATGAACGTGAAGACGCGAGTTGCCTAGCTGCCTTAAGTTATGATAGTGGGCATGTTATTAGGTTTTAATGGGTTAGGTGGTCTGAAAAGAAGGGTAACAACCCTCCACTTCGACGCACCCCCACTTCGACGCACCCCCACTTCGACGCACCCCCACATCGACGCATCTCTATTTAGACGATCCGTGATTCCGAAATGGATTTTTGAAGTCCGAAACCCCTCCAATTCGAAATGCGTAAAACCGTGCGTAATATGCAGCCGTGATGCTCCAATGGTCCATTTTGAAACTGTGCGTAATAGCCCCGCCCGCCCTGCACGGAGTCCATGAGAGAGAGAGAGAGAGAGAGAGAGAGAGAGAGAGAGAGAGAGAAGAGAGAGAGAGAGAGAGAGAGAGAGAGAGAGAGAGAGAGAGACGGCCCGGGGTCAGTAGTATAGGCTTAATAGCCTGCTTATGAATCTACAATTGAATGATCAACGGGCTTCGCCCCATGCAGAATGAAATGACTGAGCAAACGTCTGTGTGTGTGTGTGTGTGTGTGTGTGTGTGTGTGTGTGTGTGTGTGTGTGTGTGTGTGTGTGTGTGTGTGTGTGTGTGTGTGTGTGTGTGTGTGTGTGTGTGTGTGTGCGCGCACGCGCGCGTGTCTGTGAGGACGGCCGCGAATGGCTAGATAAACTTTCCATGTCGGGAAACAGACAATGCTTATTTATTTTTTATTTCAGGTTTTTGTTGAGGATATAGGCTATCTACTGTCTGTAGCCAAGCTCTCACTCACCCTCGACAAACCTCCATTAATACAAAAGTCAACAAACAACTTAAATCCCCTTTCATCCACCTCCTTTGAAGGCCACTGCAGTGGCTGTAGTTTTCGACTGTTTCAACGGAACATTATGAATCTCTCTCTCTCTCTCTCTCTCTCTCTCTCTCTCTCTCTCTCTCTCTCTCTCTCTCTCTCTCTCTCTCTCTCTCTCTCTCTCTCTCTCTCTCTCTCTCTCTCTCTCTCTCTCTCTCTCCTCTCTCTCTCTCTCTCTCTCTCTCTCTCTCTCTCTCTCTCTCCTCTCTCTCTCTCTCTCTCTCTCGCTTTCTCTGTCTTAATTTGTTTCCCTATTTTGTTATCTGCAATGCGTTTTATTTTTTCATCTTTATTTGCAAACCTATTCTGTGAAGCACAACGTGCTGTATACATATTACATAAACCTATATTTGCTATATAAAAAACATTTGAAGAATAAATAAAAAATACTATTAAACATTGTGACCATTATCATTTTGTATACTTTGTGAAGTCGGACTATGATAGACCTATAGGTCACGCGCTTATGGGTGATCTATTTAGCCAGGCCTAGGCATATTTGTGGAATAACTGCATGCCACAATCACTGGAGATAGGCACGAACAGGAATATCTATCAATGAGTGCATTAAACCCGATTTTCTTTTTCACTGCTGAGTTGTGGATTCGTTTTTGTCAGATTATTTCATGGACTATGGATTCTGAATCTATGAACTTGTGGAGTGGAGACGTATGGATACATGCGTGTAGCCTACAGTAAGTAGTAGCCTACAATAATGAGCGTCACGGAGACGTCACTTAAAATACAAAACTGGTCATTGATCTAGGTAGGTATGTAGATAGATAGATAGATAGGTAGGTAGGGCTGTCTGATAGTATAATATATAGGCCTAGTTCCTATAATAGCTGAATCAAATCATTCACTGTCTGTATAATAATAATAATAATAATAATAATAATAATAATAATAATAATAATAATAATAATAATAATAATAATAATAATAATAAATAAATAAAAATAAAGACAGCTGGAATTGAACTCAAGATGTGATTCAATAAGTTATGACACCGAGGGGTCGTTATACAAGCACACATCATTAAGAGTTATTATTATGGGGGGGGGGGGGGGGGTGGTGTTCAACTTTCAGTATTTATTTCTACTCCACTACATCTCAGAGGCAAATATTATACTTTTTACTCCACTACAATTATTTGAAAACTTTAGTTACTAGTTACTTTATAGATTTTGATTATTATTACAAAATATATATTAAACACTTCAGCCCTTTTTGGCCATTTGAAAAGATCAGGTCTACAAGCTCAAAATGGTTGGCTTTGCAACGTATTGTGAGCTTGAAGATCTGTTATTTTTCAAAAGATAAATCCATTCAATATCTGGTACCCCCAGCCCTCCCTTACTGTTAAATATGGAATCAGGGGTTGGGTGTGTAGCCTACTCACTCAGGCCAAACCATTCTCTCACACTGCACGGTTCAGTTTTGATGTTCATACAGTAGCCTACTGTCCATACCCTTTTCGGTATATGCGTTTGTACTCTGATTTGCTCATTGGTTATTGTAAAAATTGGGATTCAGAACACGCGCGCGCGCACACACACACACACACACACACACACACACACACACACACACACACACACACACACACACACACACACACACACACACACACACACACACACACACACACACACACACACACACACACACACACACACACACACACACAAACACACACACACACACACGGGGGAGAGGGAGAGAGAGAGTCAACAAGAGTCTCTCTTTGTTTACTCATAATCGCAGAGATTGCATTGATCAGTCATATTTATTTTCCAGCGTCACATAACATAAGCATTATGAACAAAGAGGCTGTGGTCTTAAGACACGCTTCCCCTTCTCACTGTCATCCACTCTATCAACCATTAACAGTCAGCTGGCTGGTGTAATGATCGTTAGCCCCCCGCTGGGAAAATAAACACGTTTGATGGCCCACTCACTCGTGGACTTCAAAGCAGGTGGATGAAAGACATTTAAGTTGTCTTTTGTATGAATGGAAGGTTTGTCGAGGGTGAGTGGAGAGAGAGAGAGAGAGAGAGAGAGAGAGAGAGAGAGAGAGAGAGAGAGAGAGAGAGAGAGAGAGAGAGAGAGAGAGAGAGAGCACCATATATAAAAACACTATATAAAAAAGAACGAGCGAGTTGATATTTCAAGATTATGTTTGGAGTGGAATGAGGAGATTGCTGCAGAAGATAGCCTATATCCTCACATGGAAAGTTTATCAAGCCATCACCATCATTCGCAGCCGACCTCACAGACACGCGCGCGCGCGCGCGCGCAAACACACACACACACACACACACACACACACACACACACACACACACACACACACACACACACACACACACACACACACACACACACACACACACACACACACACACACACACACACACACACACACACACACACACACACACACACACACACACACACACACACACACACACACACACAGACGTGCGCTCAGTCATTTCATTCTGCATGGGGCAAAGCCCGTTGATGGTGATTGTAGATTAATAAGCAGGCTACTATTACTATCATGACTCATACAGCAAATTTAAATAGACAGAAGCTATAGAGCGAAAACGTCGCGCTTTGATGCGTTGTGAGCTTGTAGATCAGCTATTTTTGGGCAGCAAAGTGAAGGAGAAATTACAGAGTTATACAACGCATGATGCGCGCTGATCCGAAAGTTACATTTCAACATAATATCATTTGATTGAGTATTAATCAATCATAATTAATACACAGAAGTAACATAGACACTTCAGAGATGAGTTCTATAGGTTAAAACTGAATCTCTCCAAATGCTTGCACTTGGACACACACTAAATAAAGTAGTGCAATTGCTTCGTGAAAGGACATACATGCAAGACAGATGAAATAATAAACTTTTATTTGATTAAATAAAAGGAGGATTAATGAATAATTAATGCACGGTAACTTTGATGTTGGTTGGGGTAATCGATGACTATAGCAACATGTCATCCCGACCTATTTACCAAGTTAATTCATTCAGGAAATATTAGTATATTAATATTTAGAGAATACATAATTTTATTGACATTAAAATACAATAAATATAGCTGCTGTCGATTCGTCTATAGTCTCATTGGGACTCAGGGACCAAATAATAATAATATATAATAATAATAATAATAATAATAATAATAATAATTAATATTAATAATAATGATAATAATGATAATAATGATAATAATAATAATAATAATAATAATAATAATAATAATAATAATAATGTTAATACAAATATATTATTAATATTAGAAATGGCAGATCTTTTTATAATCGAAATGGAGGTGTGTTGGTTGATCTAAATAGCGGTGTCTGGCTGTCGAGTGGCGGGGTTTAAAAAAAAAAAGATAAACCCCCCCACTCCGAACAATGGAAGTCAATGATCGAAGTACCGGTGCGTCGAAATAGCGATGTGTAACCGAAAAGAAGAATGGATATATTATGGACATACATACTACTTTACAATCCATCTGAAAGGAAACCTAATGCACCTAACGGGAGAGGGAGATAAGAGACACCAGAAGGCGTGCTACGCAACTATTTTTGCAACGGTAAGCTAACGGCAGTCCATTTACTGACATAATAAGTCGATGTTACTCGACAATTGGCCCGTGGTAATGTTTTTCCTACTTCCTAAAAGTTTTCCATAACATCTGACGCTAGCTTCAGGCTAAAGGCTGGCGTGCTTAAGCCAGTGGTTCTCAACTGTTTCATGTCAAGGACCCCCAAATTGACACTTATTAGCCCTTAGGACCCCCATTTGAAAAGATATGCCACGGACCCCCTCATAAGAGATGATTTTTACAGCTCTAGCAGTCAATTCTCAACCTTTTTAATTGAAGGACCCCCAGTTTGGCATGCATAAGGCTACGGACCCCTATTTTATGGCATTTCTATCTCTGGGACCCCCCAATTCATATTGTAAAATCAATGTTCATTTAACTCTGAGAGTGTACAAATGGAACCAAATGAACCCGTTAGGGTCCATTTGGTTCCATTTGTACACTCTCAGAGTTACAGACCCATAAGGGTCCATTTGGTTCCTAACTATCCATCATTTAGCTGGGGACCCCCTGGAACTCCCTCAAGGACCCCTGGGGGTCCCCGGACCCCACTTTGAGAACCAATGGCTTAAGCTAACTTGGATTGTTTAGCCTTGTATCAAGGCTATGGAGTGTTATGAGTAAAACATGCAGGCTTTTTTGGCTGGACAGGGGCAAGTGGAAGCAAGTGAAAAGGGGGTACGTCAGTGACGTAGGGGTTCAATGGTTGTTTGCATCGTGCCTATGACTGTGACGTGACGAGTAAATCCTTGGAACTCAACAGTACAGTAACTTAATATACCTAGTTCTTACATACACTATGTACAGTACAGTATATGTACATTCTAATTTTTTCCATTGCAGAAAGAGGGTACCATGTGGTTATTAAGCTATTAAGACGTTTTTTCTTTCAACTGCATGAGTTTAAGTGCCAGTTTAGTGCTACCATAATGTACACAACTGTCAGAAATACAACATTTTTAGTAGGAATACATTTGCCTCCTGTGTGAATTGTGCATATGAATAGGAGGGGCAGGTGTACGCTACTGTATTTTAACATCAGTCATAATGGTGGTACTTGGAGAGACACATATTTTCTGGGTGGTACTGGTAAAAAAAAAAAGGTTGATAATGAGAACCTGATCTAGGCTATTCTATTTTCCGAACATGCAGTATTTTGTGTGAATTACAGTATGTGTTGTAAACACACGTTGTATCCTATTGTGTTATCCCCTAAAAATGGGATATATTTTATGATAATACTGTTAGCAGTCATATCTTAAATACAATATGTATATTGACCTAATTAAATTAGTTTAAATACATTATTTTATTTTATTTGTTTGACTAAAACCAATGACTAAAACTAGACTAAAACCATTTTGAGTTTTCGTCGACTAAAACTAGACTAAAACCTTTTGAGTTTTCGTCGACTAAACTAGACTTAAACCTTTTGAGTTTTCGTCGACTAAAACTAGACTAGTTGACCAACCATCACCTGTCCTCACCTAGCCCCGCCCCCAACCATCACCTGTCCTCACCTAGTCCTGCCCCAAACCGTCACATGTCCTCAACTAGCCCCACCCCCCAACCATCACCTGTCCTCACCTAGCCCCGCCCACACCATCACCTGCCTTCATCTCAGCGTTAATTA